>NC_060086.1:44176299-44490154 GCF_922984935.1 Meles meles | reverse complement strand
AGGGCCGCCCCCCCAGGGCCCTGTCCGGGATCGCGTGTCGTCGCGTTCCGGCACCGCCAGGAGGAGCTCCGGGAGGCGGGCCCCGGGGAGGCCGACGCCTCCCGCTCCTCAGCCTCCGGGTGTACCCTCCCTGGCGCCGGCCGCTGGGGCCGGGCCAGTCCCGAAAGCCGGGCCCGGGCCCGGGCCTGCTTGCTCAGCCTTCCGTTGCCAGAGGCCTGAGCCTGGGGGCCTCCGCATGGGGAACCCTGTGTCTCGCGCCACGAGTCCCCCCGACCGTCCCGGCGACAATGGCACCTTTCGCGGCTTCGTCCCAGCCGTGGAGTGAGAGATCACTCCGTTCCCCCACAGAGGCCAGCCCCCTCCACGGGCACCCCGTCCGCCCGCCACGGCGGAGGCGGACACACGGCCACGGCGCCTCCATCCACTCTGCTCGGGGAAAACTCCCCGGCGCCGGGGACGCCGTCCGCGCCCCATCGTCGCGGCTCGTTTTCCGGGTGGCCGCGCCATGCCCCGAGCGAGAAAGGGCCCTGCTCCACGCGGCCCTGGGCGCTGACCAGGGCTGCCCAACGCCGGCCAATTCTCACGAGCGTTCTGCCCAAATCGATCCCGATTTGGGCAAAACGCTCGTGAGAATTGGCCGGAAAACGCCCGGCGAAAACACTTCGGGCACCACAGGGCAGCAGGGCCGCCCCCCCGGGGCCCTGTCCGGGATCGCGTGGCGTCGCGTTCCGGCACCGCCAGGAGGAGCTCCGGGAGGCGGGCCCCGGGGAGGCCGACGCCTCCCGCTTCTCAGCCTCCGGGTTTACCCTCCCTGGCACCGGCCGCTGGGGCCGGGCCAGTCCCGAAAGCCGGGCCCGGGCCCGGGCCTGCTTGCTCAGCCTTCCGTTGCCAGAGGCCTGAGCCTGGGGGCCTCCGCATGGGGAACCCTGTGTCTCGCGCCACGAGTCCCACCGACCGTCCCGGCGACTACGGCACCTTTCGCGGCTTCGTCCCAGCCGTGGAGTGAGAGATCACTCCGTTCCCCCACAGAGGCCAGCCCCCTCCACGGGCGCCCAGTCCGCCCGCCACGGCGGAGGCGGACGCCCGGCCACGGCGCCTCCATCCACTCTGCTCGGGGAAAACTCCCCGGCGCCGGGGCCGCCGGCCGCGCCCCATCGTCGCGGCTCTTTTTCCGTGTGGCCGCGCCATGCCCCGAGCGAGAAAGGGCCCTGCTCCACGCGGCCCTGGGCGCTGACCAGGGCTGCCCAACGCCGGCCACTTCTCACGAGCGTTCTGCCCAAATCGATCCGGATTTGGGCAGAACGCTCGTGAGAATTGGCCGGAAAACGCCCGGCGAACACACTTCAGGCACCACAGGGCCGCAGGGCGGCCCCCCCCCCCGGGGCCCTGTCCGGGATCGCGTGTCGTCGCGTTCCGGCACCGCTAGGAGGAGCTCCGGGAGTCGTGCCGCGGGGAGGCCGACTCCTCCCGCTCCTCAGCCTCCGGGGTTCCCCTCCCTGGCGCCGGCAGCTGGGGCCGGGCCAGCCCCGAAAGCCGGGCCCAGGCCCGGGACTGCTTGCTCAGCCTTCCGTTGCCAGGGGCCTGAGCTTGGGGGCCTCCCCATGGGGAACCCTGAGTCCCGCGCCACGAGTCCCCCGACCGTACCGGCGACAACGGCACCTTTCGCGGCTTCATCCTAGCCGCGGAGTGAGAGACCAGTCCGTTTCCCCACAGAGGCCAGCCCCCTCCAGGGGCGCCCCGGGCGCCCGCCACGGCGGAGGCGGACCCCCCTGCACGGCGCCTCCATCCACTCTGCTCGGGGAAAACTCCCCGGCGCCGCGGCTGCCAGCCGCGCCCCATCGTCGCGGCTCGTTTTCCGGGTGGCCGCGACATGCCCCGAGCGAGAACGGGCCCTGCTCCACGCGGAACTGGGCGCTGACCAGGGCTGCCCAACGCCGGCCAATACTCACGAGCAGAATGCTAGTGAGAATTGGCCGGAAAACGCCCGGCGAACACACTTCGGGCACCACAGGGCCGCAGGGCGGCACCCCCGGGGCCCTGTCCGGGATCGCGTGTCGTCGCGTTCCGGCACCGCCAGGAGGAGCTCCGGGAGGCGGGCCCCGGGGCGGCCGACGCCTCCCGCTCCTCAGCCTCCGGGGGTCCCCTCCCTGGCGCCAGCAGCTGGGGCCGGGCCAGCCCCGAAAGCCGGGCCCGGGCCCGGGCCTGCTTGCTCAGCCTTCCGTTGCCAGGGTCCTGAGCCTGGGGGCCTCCCCATGGGGAACCCTGAGCCCCGCGCCACGAGTCCCCCGACCGTCCCGGCGACAACGGCACCTTTCGCGGCTTCGTCCTAGCCGCGGAGTGAGAGACCAGTCCGTTTCCCCACAGAGGCCAGCCCCCTCCAGGGGCGACCCGGCCGCCCGCCACGGCGGAGGAGGATGCCCGGCCACGGCGCCTCCATCCACTCTGCTCGGGGAAAACTCCCCGGCGCCACGGCTGCCGGCCGCGCCCCATCGTCGCGGCTCGTTTTCCGGGTGGCCGCGACATGCCCCGAGCGAGAAAGGGCCCTGCTCCACGCGGAACTGGGCGCTGACCAGGGCTGCCCAACGCCGGCCAATTCTCACGAGCGTTCTGCCCAAATCGATCCCGATTTGGGCAGAACGCTCGTGAGAATTGGCCGGAAAACGCCCGGCGAACACACTTCGGGCACCACAGGGCCGCAGGGCGGCCCCCCCGGGGCCCTGTCCGGGATCGCGGGTCGTCGCGTTCTGGCAACGCCGGGAGGAGCTCCGGGAGGCGGGACCCGGGGCGGCCGACGCCTCCCACTCCTCAGCCTCCGGGGGTCCCCTCTCTGGCGCCGGCAGCTGGGGCCGGGCCAGCCCCGAAAGCCGGGCCCGGGCCCGGGCCTGCTTGCTCAGCCTTCCGTTGCCAGGGGCCTGAGCCTGGGGGCCTCCCCATGGGGAAATCTGAGTCCCGCGCCACGAGTTCCCCGACCGTCCCGGCCACAACGGCACCTTTCGCGGCTTCGTCCTAGCCACGGAGTGAGAGACCAGTCCGTTTCCCCACAGAGGCCAGCCCCCTCCAGGGGTGCCCCGGCCGCCCGCCACGGCGGAGGCGGACGCCCGGCCACGGCGCCTGCATGCACTCTGCTCGGGGAAAACTCCCCGGCGCCGCGTCTGCCGGCCGCGCCCCATCGTCGCGGCTCGTTTTCCGGGTGGCCGCGGCATGCCCCGAGCGAGAAAGGGCCCTGTTCCACGCGGAACTGGGCGCTGACCAGGGCTGCCCAATGCCGGCCAATTCTCACGAGCGTTCTGCCCAAATCGATCCCGATTTGGGCAGAACGCTCGTGAGAATTGGCCGGAAAACGCCCGGCGAACACACTTCGGGCACCACAGGGCCGCAGGGCGGCCCCCGCGGGGCCCTGTCCGGGATCGCGAGTCGTCGCGTTCCGGCACCGCCGGGAGGAGCTCCGGGAGGCGGGCGCCGGGGAGGCCGACACCTCCCGCACCTCAGCCTCCGGGGGTCCCCTCCCTGGCGCCGGCAGCTGGGGCCGGGCCAGCCCCGAAAGCCGGGCCCGGGCCCGGGCCCGGGCCTGCTTGCTCAGCCTTCCGTTGCCAGGGGCCTGAGCCTGGGGGCCTCCCCATGGTGAACCCTGAGTCCCGCGCCACGAGTTCCCCGACCATCCCGGCGACAACGGCACCTTTCGCGGCTTCGTCCTAGCCGCGGAGTCAGAGACCAGTCCGTTTCCCCACAGAGGCCAGCCCCCTCCAGGGGCGCCCCGGCCGCCCGCCACGGCGGAGGCGGACGCCCGGCCACGGCGCCTCCATGCACTCTGCTCGGGGAAAACTCCCTGGCGCCACGGCTGCCGGGCGCGCCCCATCGACGCGGCTCGTTTTCCGGGTGGCCGCGACATGCCCCGAGCGAGAAAGGGCCCTGCTCCACGCGGAACTGGGCGCTGACCAGGGCTGCCCAACGCCGGCCAATTCTCACGAGCGTTCTGCCCAAATCGGGATCGATTTGGGCAGAACGCTCGTGAGAATTGGCCAGAAAACGCCCGGCGAACACACTTCGGGCACCACAGGGTCGCAGGGCGGCCCCCCCGGGGCCCTGTCCGGGATCGCGTGTCGTCGCGATCCGGCACCGCCGGGAGGAGCTCCGGGAGGCGTGCCCCGGGGAGGCCGACGCCTCCCGCTCCTCAGCCTCCGGGGGTCCCCTCCCTGGCGCCGGCAGCTGGGGCCGGGCCAGCCCCGAAAGCCGGGCCCAGGCCCGGGACTGCTTGCTCAGCCTTCCGTTGCCAGGGGCCTGAGCTTGGGGGCCTCCCCATGGGGAACCCTGAGTCCCGCGCCACGAGTCCCCCGACCGTACCGGCGACAACGGCACCTTTCGCGGCTTCATCCTAGCCGCGGAGTGAGAGACCAGTCCGTTTCCCCACAGAGGCCAGCCCCCTCCAGGGGCGCCCCGGGCGCCCGCCACGGCGGAGGCGGACCCCCCTGCACGGCGCCTCCATCCACTCTGCTCGGGGAAAACTCCCCGGCGCCGCGGCTGCCAGCCGCGCCCCATCGTCGCGGCTCGTTTTCCGGGTGGCCGCGACATGCCCCGAGCGAGAACGGGCCCTGCTCCACGCGGAACTGGGCGCTGACCAGGGCTGCCCAACGCCGGCCAATACTCACGAGCAGAATGCTAGTGAGAATTGGCCGGAAAACGCCCGGCGAACACACTTCGGGCACCACAGGGCCGCAGGGCGGCACCCCCGGGGCCCTGTCCGGGATCGCGTGTCGTCGCGTTCCGGCACCGCCAGGAGGAGCTCCGGGAGGCGGGCCCCGGGGCGGCCGACGCCTCCCGCTCCTCAGCCTCCGGGGGTCCCCTCCCTGGCGCCAGCAGCTGGGGCCGGGCCAGCCCCGAAAGCCGGGCCCGGGCCCGGGCCTGCTTGCTCAGCCTTCCGTTGCCAGGGTCCTGAGCCTGGGGGCCTCCCCATGGGGAACCCTGAGCCCCGCGCCACGAGTCCCCCGACCGTCCCGGCGACAACGGCACCTTTCGCGGCTTCGTCCTAGCCGCGGAGTGAGAGACCAGTCCGTTTCCCCACAGAGGCCAGCCCCCTCCAGGGGCGACCCGGCCGCCCGCCACGGCGGAGGAGGATGCCCGGCCACGGCGCCTCCATCCACTCTGCTCGGGGAAAACTCCCCGGCGCCACGGCTGCCGGCCGCGCCCCATCGTCGCGGCTCGTTTTCCGGGTGGCCGCGACATGCCCCGAGCGAGAAAGGGCCCTGCTCCACGCGGAACTGGGCGCTGACCAGGGCTGCCCAACGCCGGCCAATTCTCACGAGCGTTCTGCCCAAATCGATCCCGATTTGGGCAGAACGCTCGTGAGAATTGGCCGGAAAACGCCCGGCGAACACACTTCGGGCACCACAGGGCCGCAGGGCGGCCCCCCCGGGGCCCTGTCCGGGATCGCGGGTCGTCGCGTTCTGGCAACGCCGGGAGGAGCTCCGGGAGGCGGGTCCCGGGGCGGCCGACGCCTCCCACTCCTCAGCCTCCGGGGGTCCCCTCCCTGGCGCCGGCAGCTGGGGCCGGGCCAGCCCCGAAAGCCGGGCCCGGGCCCGGGCCCGGGCCTGCTTGCTCAGCCTTCCGTTGCCAGGGGCCTGAGCCTGGGGGCCTCCCCATGGTGAACCCTGAGTCCCGCGCCACGAGTTCCCCGACCATCCCGGCGACAACGGCACCTTTCGCGGCTTCGTCCTAGCCGCGGAGTCAGAGACCAGTCCGTTTCCCCACAGAGGCCAGCCCCCTCCAGGGGCGCCCCGGCCGCCCGCCACGGCGGAGGCGGACGCCCGGCCACGGCGCCTCCATGCACTCTGCTCGGGGAAAACTCCCTGGCGCCACGTCTGCCGGGCGCGCCCCATCGACGCGGCTCGTTTTCCGGGTGGCCGCGACATGCCCCGAGCGAGAAAGGGCCCTGCTCCACGCGGAACTGGGCGCTGACCAGGGCTGCCCAACGCCGGCCAATTCTCACGAGCGTTCTGCCCAAATCGGGATCGATTTGGGCAGAACGCTCGTGAGAATTGGCCAGAAAACGCCCGGCGAACACACTTCGGGCACCACAGGGTCGCAGGGCGGCCCCCCCGGGGCCCTGTCCGGGATCGCGTGTCGTCGCGATCCGGCACCGCCGGGAGGAGCTCCGGGAGGCGTGCCCCGGGGAGGCCGACGCCTCCCGCTCCTCAGCCTCCGGGGGTCCCCTCCCTGGCGCCGGCAGCTGGGGCCGGGCCAGCCCCGAAAGCCGGGCCCGGGCCCGGGCCTGCTTGCTCAGCCTTCCGTTGCCAGGGGCCTGAGCCTGGGGGCCTCCCCATGGGGAACCATGAGTCCCGCGCCACGAGTCCCCCGACCGTCCCGGCCACAACGGCACCTTTCGCGGCTTCGTCCTAGCCGCGGAGTCAGAGACCAGTCCGTTTCCCCACAGAGGCCAGCCCCCTCCAGGGGCGCCCCGGCCGCCTGCCACGGCGGAGGCGGACGCCCGGCCACGGCGCCTCCATGCACTCTGCTCGGGGGAAAACTCCCCGGCGCCGCGGCTGCCGGCCGCGCCCCATCGTCGCGGCTCGTTTTTCGGGTGGCCGTGACATACCCCGAGCGAGAAAGGGCCCTGCTCCACGCGGAACTGGGCGCTGACCAGGGCTGCCCAACGCCGGCCAATTCTCACGAGCGTTCTGCCCAAATCGATCCCGATTTGGGCAGAACGCTCATGAGAATTGGCCGGAAAACGCCCGGCGAACACACTTCGGGTACCACAGGGCCGCAGGACGGCCCCCCCGGGGCCCTGTTCGGGATCGCGGGTCGTCACGTTCCGGCACCGCCGGGAGGAGCTCCGGGAGGCGGGCCCCGTGGAGGCCGACGCCTCCCGATCCTCAGCCTCCGGGGGTCCCCTCCCTGGCGCCGGCAGCTGGAGCCGGGCCAGCCCCGAAAGCCGGGCCCGGGCCCGGGCCTGCTTGCTCAGCCTTCCGTTGCCAGGGGCCTGAGCCTGGGGGCCTCCCCATGGGGAACCCTGAGTCCCGCGCCACGAGTCCCCCGACCGTCCCGGCGACAACGGCACCTTTCACGGCTTCGTCCTAGCCGCGGAGTGAGAGACCAGTCCGTTTCCCCACAGAGGCCAGCCCCCTCCAGGGGCGCCCCGGCCGCCCGCCACGGCGGAGGCGGACGCCCGGCCACGGCGCCTCCATGCACTCTGCTCGGGGAAAACTCCCCGGCGCCGCGGCTGCTGGACGCGCCCCATCGTCGCGGCTCGTTTTCCGGGTGGCCGCGACATGCCCCGAGCGAGAAAGGGCCCTGCTCCACGCGGAACTGGGCGCTGACCAGGGCTGCCCAACGCCGGCCAATTCTCACGAGCGTTCTGCCCAAATCGATCCCGATTTGGGCAGAACGCTCGTGAGAATTGGCCGGAAAACACCCGGCGAACACACTTCGGGCACCACAGCGCCGCAGGGCGGCCCCACCGGGGCCCTGTCCGGGATCGCGGGTCGTCGCGTTCCGGCAACGCCGGGAGGAGCTCCGGGAAGCGGGACCCGGGGAGGCCGACGCCTCCCGCTCCTCAGCCTCCGGGGGTCCCCTCCCTGGCGCCGGCAGCTGGGGCCGGGCCAGCCCCGAAAGCCGGGCCCGGGACCGGGCCAGCTTGCTCAGCCTTCCGTTGCCAGGGGCCTGAGCCTGGGGGCCTCCCCATGGGGAACCCTGAGTCCCGCGCCACGAGTCCCCCGACCGTCCCGGCGAAAACGGCACCTTTCGCAGCTTCGTCCTAGCCGCGGAGTCAGAGACCAGTCCGTTTCCCCACAGAGGCCAGCCCCCTCCAGGGGCGCCCCGGTCGCCTGCCACGGCGGAGGCGGACGCCCGGCCACGGCGCCTCCATGCACTCTGCTCGGGGAAAACTCCCCGGCGCCGCGGCTGCCGGCCGCGCCCCATCGTCGCGGCTCGTTTTTCGGGTGGCCGCGACATACCCCGAGCGAGAAAGGGCCCTGCTCCACGCGGAACTGGGCGCTGACCAGGGCTGCCCAACGCCGGCCAATTCTCACGAGCGTTCTGCCCAAATCGATCCCGATTTGGGCAGAACGCTCATGAGAATTGGCCGGAAAACGCCCAGCGAACACACTTCGGGTACCACAGGGCCGCAGGACGGCACCCCCGGGGCCCTGTCCGGGATCGCGGGTCGTCGCGTTCCGGCACCGCCGGGAGGAGCTCCGGGAGGCGGGCCCCGGGGAGGCCGACGCCTCCCGCTCCTCAGCCTCCGGGGGTCCCCTCCCTGGCGCCGGCAGCTGGGGCCGGGCCGGCCCCGAAAGCCGGGCCCGGGCCCTGGCCTGCTTGCTCAGCCTTCCGTTGCCAGGGGCCTGAGCCTGGGGGCCTCCCCATGGGGAACCCTGAGTCCCGCGCCACGAGTCCCCCCACCGTCCCGGCGACAACGGCACCTTTCGCGGCATCGTCCTAGCCGCGGAGTGAGAGACCAGTCTGTTTCCCCACAGAGGCCAGCCCCCTCCAGGGGCGCCCCGGGCGCCCTCCACGGCGGAGGCGGACCCCCCTGCACGGCGCCTCCATCCACTCTGCTCGGGGAAAACTCCCCGGCGCCGCGGCTGCCAGCCGCGCCCCATCGTCGCGGCTCGTTTTCCGGGTGGCCGCGACATGCCCCGAGCGAGAAAGGGCCCTGCTCCACGCGGTACTGGGCGCTGACCAGGGCTGCCCAACGCCGGCCAATACTCACGAGCAGAATGCTAGTGAGAATTGGCCGGAAAACGCCCGGCGAAAAACTTCGGGAAACACAGGGCCGCAGGACGGCCCCCCCGGGGCCCTGTCCGGGATCGCGTATCGTCGCGTTCCGGCACCGCCAGGAGGAGCTCCGGGAGGCGTGCCCCGGGGAGGCCGACGCCTCCCGCTCCTCAGCCTCCGGGGGTCCCCTCCCTAGCGCCGGCAGCTGGGGCCGTGCCAGCCCCGAAAGCCGGGCACGGGCCCGGGCCTGCTTTCTCAGCCTTCCGTTGCCAGGGGCCTGAGCCTGGGGGCCTCCCCATGGGGAACCCTGAGTCCCGCGCCACGAGTCCCCCGACCATCCCGGCGACAACGGCACCTTTCGCGGCTTCGTCCTAGGCGCGGAGTGAGAGACCAGTCCGTTTCCCCACAGAGGCCAGCCCCTCCAGGGGCGCCCCGGCCGCCCGACACGGCGGAGGCGGACGCCCGGCCACGGCGACTCCATCCACTCTGCTCGAGGAAAACTCCCCGACACCGCGGCTGCCGGCCGCGCCCCATCGTCGCGGCTCGTTTTCCGTGTGGCCGCGACATGCGCCAAGCGAGAAAGGGCCCTGCTCCACGCGGAACTGGGCGCTGACCAGGGCTGCCCAACGCCGGCCAATTCTCACGAGCGTTCTGCCCAAATCGATCCCGATTTGGGCAGAACGCTCGTGAGAATTGGCCGGAAAACGCCCGGCGAACACACTTCGGGCACCACAACGCAGCAGGTCGGCCCCCCCCGGGGGCCCTGTCCGGGATCGCGTGTCGTCGCGTTCCGGCAACGCCAGGAGGAGCTCCGGGTGGCGTGCCGCGCGGCGGCCGACGCCTCCCGCTCCTCAGCCTCCGGGGGTCCCCTCCCTGGCGCCGGCAGCTGGGGCCGGGCCAGCCCCGAAACCAGGGGCCCGGCCCCGGGCCTGCTTGCTCAGCCATCCGTTGCCAGGGGCCTGAGCCTGGGGGCCTCCCCATGGGGAACACTGAGTCCCGCGCCACGAGTCCCCCGACCGTCCCGGCGACAACGGCACCTTTCGCGGCTTCGTCCTAGCCGCGGAGTGAGAGACCAGTCCGTTTCCCCACAGAGGCCAGCCCCCTCCAGGGGCGCCCCGGCCGCCCGCCACTGCGGAGGCGGACGCCCGGCCACGGCGCTTCCATCCACTCTGCTCGGGGAAAACTCCCCGGCGCCGCGGCTGCCGGCCGAGCCCCAAAGTCGCGGCTCGTTTTCCGGGTGGCTGCGACATGCCCCGAGCGAGAAAGGGCCCTGCTCCACGCGGAACTGGGCGCTGACCAGGGCTGCCCAACGCCGGCCAATTCTCACGAGCGTTCTGCCCAAATCGATCCCGATTTGGGCAGAACGCTCGTGAGAATTGGCCGGAAAAGGCCCGGCGAACACACTTCCGGCACCACAGGGCCGCGAGGCGGCCCCCCCCGGGGCCCTGTCCGGGATCGCGTGTCGTCGCGTTCCGGCACCGCCAGGAGGAGCTCCGGGAAGCGTGCCGCGGGGAGGCCGACGCCTCCCGCTCCTCAACCTCCGGGGGTCCCCTCCCTGGCGCCGGCACCTGGGGCCGGGCCAGCCCTGAAAGCCGGGCCCGGGCCCGGGACTGCTTGCTCAGCCTTCCGTTGCCAGGGGCCTGAGCCTGGGGGCCTCCCCATGGGGAAACCTGAGTCCCGCGCCACGAGTCCCCCGACCGTCCCGGCGACAACGGCACCTTTCGCGGCTTCGTCCTAGCCGCGGAGTGAGAGACAAGTCCGTTTCCCCATAGAGGCCAGCCCCCTCCAAGGGCGCCCCGGCCGCCCGCCACGGCGGAGGCGGACGCCCGGCCACGGCGCCTCCATCCACTCTGCTCGAGGAAAACTCCCCGGCGCCGCGGCTGCCAGCCGCGCCCCATCGTCGCGGCTCGTTTTCCGGGTGGCCGCGACATGCCCCGAGCGAGAAAGGGCCCTGTTCCACGCGGCACTGGGCGCTGACCAGGGCTGCCCAACGTCAGCCAATTCTCACGAGCGTTCTGCCCAAATCGATCCCGATTTGGGCAGAACGCTCGTGAGAATTGGCCGTAAAAAGCCCGGCGAACACACTTCGGGCACCACAGGGCCGCAGGGCCGCCCCCCCCGGGGCCCTGTCCGGGATCGCGTGTCGTCGCGTTCCGGCACCGCCAGGAGGAGTTCCGGGAGGCGTGCCGCGGGGAGGCAGACGCCTCCCGCTCCTCAGCCTCCGGGGGTCCCCTCCCTGGCGCCGGCAGCTGGAGCCGGGCCAGCCCCGAAAGCCGGGCCCGGGCCCGGGCCTGCTTCCTCAGCCTTCCGTTGCAAGGGGCCTGAGCCTGGGGGCCTCCCCATGGGGAACCCTGAGTCCCGCGCCACGAGTCCCCCGACCGTCCCGGCGACAACGGCACCTTTCGCGGCTTCGTTCTAGCCGCGGAGTGAAAGACCAGTCCGTTTCCCCACAGAGGCCAGCCCCCTCCAGGGGCGCCCCGGGCGCCCGCCACGGCGGAGGCGGACACCCGGCCACGGCGCCTCCATCCACTCTGCTCGGGGAAAACTCCCCGGCGCCGCGGCTGCCGGCCGCGCCCCAAAGTCGCGGCTCGTTTTCCGGGTGGCCGCGACATGCCCCGAGCGAGAAAGGGCCCTGCTCCACGCGGAACTGGGCGCTGACCAGGGATGCCCAACGCCGGCCAATTCTCACGAGCTTTCTGCCCAAATCGATCCCGATTTGGGCAGAACGCTCGTGAGAATTGGCCGGAAAAGGCCCGGCGAACACACTTCGGGCACCACAGGGCCGCAGGGCCGCCCCCCCCGGGGCCCTCTCCGGGATCGCGTGTCGTCGCGTTCCGGCACCGCCAGGAGGAGCCCCGGGAGGCGTGCCGCGGGGAGGCCGACGCCTCCCGCTCCTCAGCCTCCGGGGGTCCCCTCCCTGGCGCCGGCAGCTGGGGCCGGGCCAGCCCCGAAATCCGGGCCCGGGCCCGGGCCTGCTTGCTCAGCCTTCCGTTGCCACGGCCTGAGCCTGGGGGCCACCACATGGGGAATCCTGAGTCCCGCGCCACGAGTCCCCCTACCGTCCCGGCGACAACGGCACCTTTCGCGGCTTCGTCCTAGGCGCGGAGTGAGAGACCAGTCCGTTTCCCCACAGAGGCCAGCCCCTCCAGGGGCGCCCCGGCCGCCCGACACGGCGGAGGCGGACGCCCGGCCACGGCGACTCCATCCACTCTGCTCGAGGAAAACTCCCCGGCACCGCGGCTGCCGGCCGCGCCCCATCGTCGCGGCTCGTTTTCCGTGTGGCCGCGACATGCGCCAAGCGAGAAAGGGCCCTGCTCCACGCGGAACTGGGCGCTGACCAGGGCTGCCCAACGCCGGCCAATTCTCACGAGCGTTCTGCCCAAATCGATCCCGATTTGGGCAGAACGCTCGTGAGAATTGGCCGGAAAACGCCCGGCGAACACACTTCGGGCACCACAACGCAGCAGGTCGGCCCCCCCCGGGGGCCCTGTCCGGGATCGCGTGTCGTCGCGTTCCGGCAACGCCAGGAGGAGCTCCGGGTGGCGTGCCGCGCGGCGGCCGACGCCTCCCGCTCCTCAGCCTCCGGGGGTCCCCTCCCTGGCGCCGGCAGCTGGGGCCGGGCCAGCCCCGAAACCAGGGGCCCGGCCCCGGGCCTGCTTGCTCAGCCATCCGTTGCCAGGGGCCTGAGCCTGGGGGCCTCCCCATGGGGAACACTGAGTCCCGCGCCACGAGTCCCCCGACCGTCCCGGCGACAACGGCACCTTTCGCGGCTTCGTCCTAGCCGCGGAGTGAGAGACCAGTCCGTTTCCCCACAGAGGCCAGCCCCCTCCAGGGGCGCCCCGGCCGCCCGCCACTGCGGAGGCGGACGCCCGGCCACGGCGCTTCCATCCACTCTGCTCGGGGAAAACTCCCCGGCGCCGCGGCTGCCGGCCGAGCCCCAAAGTCGCGGCTCGTTTTCCGGGTGGCTGCGACATGCCCCGAGCGAGAAAGGGCCCTGCTCCACGCGGAACTGGGCGCTGACCAGGGCTGCCCAACGCCGGCCAATTCTCACGAGCGTTCTGCCCAAATCGATCCCGATTTGGGCAGAACGCTCGTGAGAATTGGCCGGAAAAGGCCCGGCGAACACACTTCCGGCACCACAGGGCCGCGAGGCGGCCCCCCCCGGGGCCCTGTCCGGGATCGCGTGTCGTCGCGTTCCGGCACCGCCAGGAGGAGCTCCGGGAAGCGTGCCGCGGGGAGGCCGACGCCTCCCGCTCCTCAACCTCCGGGGGTCCCCTCCCTGGCGCCGGCACCTGGGGCCGGGCCAGCCCTGAAAGCCGGGCCCGGGCCCGGGACTGCTTGCTCAGCCTTCCGTTGCCAGGGGCCTGAGCCTGGGGGCCTCCCCATGGGGAAACCTGAGTCCCGCGCCACGAGTCCCCCGACCGTCCCGGCGACAACGGCACCTTTCGCGGCTTCGTCCTAGCCGCGGAGTGAGAGACAAGTCCGTTTCCCCATAGAGGCCAGCCCCCTCCAAGGGCGCCCCGGCCGCCCGCCACGGCGGAGGCGGACGCCCGGCCACGGCGCCTCCATCCACTCTGCTCGAGGAAAACTCCCCGGCGCCGCGGCTGCCAGCCGCGCCCCATCGTCGCGGCTCGTTTTCCGGGTGGCCGCGACATGCCCCGAGCGAGAAAGGGCCCTGTTCCACGCGGCACTGGGCGCTGACCAGGGCTGCCCAACGTCAGCCAATTCTCACGAGCGTTCTGCCCAAATCGATCCCGATTTGGGCAGAACGCTCGTGAGAATTGGCCGTAAAAAGCCCGGCGAACACACTTCGGGCACCACAGGGCCGCAGGGCCGCCCCCCCCGGGGCCCTGTCCGGGATCGCGTGTCGTCGCGTTCCGGCACCGCCAGGAGGAGTTCCGGGAGGCGTGCCGCGGGGAGGCAGACGCCTCCCGCTCCTCAGCCTCCGGGGGTCCCCTCCCTGGCGCCGGCAGCTGGAGCCGGGCCAGCCCCGAAAGCCGGGCCCGGGCCCGGGCCTGCTTGCTCAGCCTTCCGTTGCAAGGGGCCTGAGCCTGGGGGCCTCCCCATGGGGAACCCTGAGTCCCGCGCCACGAGTCCCCCGACCGTCCCGGCGACAACGGCACCTTTCGCGGCTTCGTTCTAGCCGCGGAGTGAAAGACCAGTCCGTTTCCCCACAGAGGCCAGCCCCCTCCAGGGGCGCCCCGGGCGCCCGCCACGGCGGAGGCGGACACCCGGCCACGGCGCCTCCATCCACTCTGCTCGGGGAAAACTCCCCGGCGCCGCGGCTGCCGGCCGCGCCCCAAAGTCGCGGCTCGTTTTCCGGGTGGCCGCGACATGCCCCGAGCGAGAAAGGGCCCTGCTCCACGCGGAACTGGGCGCTGACCAGGGCTGCCCAACGCCGGCCAATTCTCACGAGCTTTCTGCCCAAATCGATCCCGATTTGGGCAGAACGCTCGTGAGAATTGGCCGGAAAAGGCCCGGCGAACACACTTCGGGCACCACAGGGCCGCAGGGCCGCCCCCCCCGGGGCCCTCTCCGGGATCGCGTGTCGTCGCGTTCCGGCACCGCCAGGAGGAGCCCCGGGAGGCGTGCCGCGGGGAGGCCGACGCCTCCCGCTCCTCAGCCTCCGGGGGTCCCCTCCCTGGCGCCGGCAGCTGGGGCCGGGCCTGCCCCGAAATCCGGGCCCGGGCCCGGGCCTGCTTGCTCAGCCTTCCGTTGCCACGGCCTGAGCCTGGGGGCCACCACATGGGGAATCCTGAGTCCCGCGCCACGAGTCCCCCTACCGTCCCGGCGACAACGGCACCTTTCGCGGCTTCGTCCTAGCCGCGGAGTGAGAGACCAGTCCGTTTCCCCACAGAGGCCAGCCCCCTCCAGGGGCGCCCCGGCCGCCCGCCACGGCGGAGGCGGACGCCCGGCCACGGCGCCTCCATCCACTCTGCTCGGGGAAAACTCCCCGGCGCCGCGGCTGGCGGCCGCGCCCCATCGTCGCGGCTCGTTTTCCGGGTGTCCGCGACATGCCCCGAGCGAGAAAGGGCCCTGCTCCACGCGGAACTGGGCGCTGACCAGGGCTGCCCAACGCCGGCCAATTCTCACGAGCGTTTTGCCCAAATCGATCCCGATTTGGGCAGAACGCTCATGAGAATTGGCCGGAAAACGCCCGGCGAACACACTTCGGGCACCACAGGGCCGCAGGGCGGCCCCCCCCGGGGCCCTGTCTGGGATCGCGTGTCGTCGCGTTCCGGCACCGCCAGGAGGAGCTCCGGGAGGCGTGCCGCGGTGCGGCCGACGCCTCCCGCTCCTCAGCCCCCGGGGGTCCCCTCCCTGGCGCCGGCAGCTGGGGCCGGGCCAGCCCCGAAAGCCGGGCCCGGGCCCGGGCCTGCTTGCTCAGCCTCCGTTGCCAGGGGCCTGAGCCTGGGGGCCTCCCCATGGGGAACCCTGAGTCCCGCGCCACGAGTCCGCCGACCGTCCCGGCGACAACGGCACCTTTCGCGGCTTCGTCCTACCGCGGAGTGAGAGACCAGTCCGTTTCCCCACAGAGGCCAGCCCCCTCCAGGGGCGCCCCGGCCGCCCGCCACGGCGGAGGCGGACGACCGGCCACGGCGCCTCCATCCACTCTGCTCGGGGAAAACTCCCCGGCGCCACGGCTGCCGGCCGCGCCCCATCGTCGCGGCTCGTATTCCGGGTGGCCGCGACATGCCCCGAGCGAGAAAGGGCCCTGCTCCACGCGGAACTGGGCGCTGACCAGGGCTGCCCAACGCCGGCCAATTCTCACGAGCGTTCTGCCCAAATCGATCCCGATTTGGGCAGAACGCTCGTGAGAATTGGCCGGAAAAGGCCCGGCGAACACACTTCCGGCACCACAGGGCCGCGGGGAGGCCCCCCCCGGGGCCCTGTCCGGGATCGCGTGTCGTCGCGTTCCGGCACCGCCAGGAGGAGCTCCGGGAAGCGTGCCGCGGGGAGGCCGACGCCTCCCGCTCCTCAACCTCCGGGGGTCCCCTCCCTGGCGCCGGCACCTGGGGCCGGGCCAGCCCCGAAAGCCGGGCCCGGGCCCGGGATTGCTTGCTCAGCCTTTCATTGCCAGGGCCTGAGCCTGGGGGCCTCCCCATGGGGAACCCTGAGTCCCGCGCCACGAGTCCCCCGACCGTCCCGGCGACAACGGCACCTTTCGCGGCTTCGTCCTAGACGCGGAGTGAGAGACCAGTCCGTTTCCCCATAGACGCCAGGCCCCTCGAGGTGCGCCCCGGCCGCCCGCCACGGCGGAGGCGGACGCCCGGCCACGGCGCCTCCATCCACTCTGCTCGGGGAAAACTCCCCGGCGCCGCGGCTAACGGCCGCGCCCCATCGTCGCGGCTCGTTTTCCGGGTGGCCGCGACATGCCCCGAGCGAGAAAGGGCCCTGCTCCACGCGGCACTGGGCGCTGACCAGGGCTGCCCAACGTCAGCCAATTCTCACGAGCGTTCTGCCCAAATCGATCCCGATTTGGGCAGAACGCTCGTGAGAATTGGCCGTAAAAAGCCCGGCGAACACACTTCGGGCACCACAGGACCGCAGGGCCGCCCCCCCCGGGGCCCTGTCCGGGATCGCGTGTCGTCGCGTTCCGGCACCGCCAGGAGGAGCTCCGGGAGGCGTGCCGCGGGGAGGCAGACGCCTCCCGCTCCTCAGCCTCCCGGGGTCCCCTCCCTGGCGCCGGCAGCTGGGGCCGGGCCAGCCCCGAAAGCCGGGCCCGGGCCCGGGCCTGCTTGCTCAGCCTTCCGTTGCCAGGTGCCTGAGCCTGGGGGACTCCCCATGGGGAACCCTGAGTCCCGCGCCACGAGTCCCCCGACCGTCCCGGCGACAACGGCACCTTTCGCGGCTTCGTCCTACCGCGGAGTGAGAGACCAGTCCATTTCCCCACAGAGGCCAGCCCCCTCCAGGGGCGCCTCGGTCGCCCGCCACGGCGGAGGCGGACGACCGGCCACGGCGCCTCCATCCACTCTGCTCGGGGAAAACTCTCCGGCGCCGCGGCTGCCGGCCGCGCCCCATCGTCGCGGCTCGTATTCCGGGTGGCCGCGACATGCCCCGAGCGAGAAAGGGCCCTGCTCCACGCGGAACTGGGCGCTGACCAGGGCTGCCCAACGCCGGCCAATTCTCACGAGCGTTCTGCCCAAATCGATCCCGATTTGGGCAGAACGCTCGTGAGAATTGGCCGGAAAAGGCCCGGCGCACACACTTCCGGCACCACAGGGCCGCGGGGAGGCCCCCCCCGGGGCCCTGTCCGGGATCGCGTGTCGTCGCGTTCCGGCACCGCCAGGAGGAGCTCCGGGAAGCTGCCGCGGGGAGGCCGACGCCTCCCGCTCCTCAACCTCCGGGGGTCCCCTCCCTGGCGCCGGCACCTGGGGCCGGGCCAGCTTGAAAGCCGGGCCCGGGCCCGGGATTGCTTGCTCAGCCTTTCGTTGCCAGGGGCCTGAGCCTGGGGGCTTCCCCATGGGGAACCCTGAGTCCCGCGCCACGAGTCCCCCGACCGTCCCGGCGACAACGGCACCTTTCGCGGCTTCGTCCTAGATGCGGAGTGAGAGACCAGTCCGTTTCCCCATAGAGGCCAGCCCCCTACAGGGGCGCCCCGGCCGCCCGCCACGGCGGAGGCGGACGCCCGGCCACGGCACCTCCATCCACTCTGCTCGGGGAAAACTCCCCGGCGCCGCGGCTAACGCCCGCGCCCCATCGTCGCGGCTCGTTTTCCGGGTGGCCGCGACATGCCCCGAGCGAGAAAGGGCCCTGCTCCACGCGGCACTGGGCGCTGACCAGGGCTGCCCAACGTCAGCCAATTCTCACGAGCGTTCTGCCCAAATCGATCCCGATTTGGGCAGAACACTCGTGAGAATTGGCCGGAAAAAGCCCGGCGAACACACTTCGGGCACCACAGGGTCGCAGGGCCGCCCCCCCCGGGGCCCTGTCCGGGATCGCGTGTCGTCGCGTTCCGGCACCGCCAGGAGGAGCTCCGGGAGGCGTGCCGCGGGGAGGCAGACGCCTCCCGCTCCTCAGCCTCCGGGGGTCCCCTCCCTGGCGCCGGCAGCTGGGGCCGGGCCAGCCCCGAAAGCCGGGCCCGGGCCCGGGCCTGCTTGCTCAGCCTTCCGTTGCCAGGGGCCTGAGCCTGGGGGCCTCCCCATGGGGAACCCTGAGTCCGGCGCCACGAGTCCCCCGACCGTCCCGGCGAGAACGGCACCTTTCGCGGCTTCGTTCTAGCCGCGGAGTGAGAGACCAGTCCGTTTCCCCACAGAGGCCAGCCCCCTCCAGGGGCGCCCCGGCCGCCCGCCACGGCGGAGGCGGACGCCCGGCCACGGCGCCTCCATCCACTCTGCTCGGGGAAAACTCCCCGGCGCCGCGGCTGCCGGCCGCGCCCCATCGTCGCGGCTCGTTTTCCGGGTGGCCGCGACATGCCCCGAGCGAGAAAGGGCCCTGCTCCACGCGGCACTGGGCGCTGACCAGGGCTGCCCAACGCCGGCCAATTCTCTCGAGCGTTCTGCCCAAATCGATCCCGATTTGGGCAGAACGCTCGTGAGAATTGGCCGGGAAAACGCCCGGCGAACACACTTCGGGCACCACAGGGCCGCAGGGCGGCCCCCCCGGACCCTGTCCGGGATCGCGTGTCGTCGCGTTCCGGCACCGCCAGGAGGAACTCCGGGAGGCGTGCCGCGGGGCGGCCGACGCCTCCCGCTCCTCAGCCTCCGGGGGTCCCCTCCCTGGCGCCGGCAGCTGGGGCCGGGCCAGCCCCGAAAGCCTGGCCCGGGCCCGGGCCTGCTTGCTCAGCCTTCCGTTGCCAGGGGCCTGAGCCTGGGGGCCTCCCCATGGGGAACCCTGAGTCCCGCGCCACGAGTCCCCCGACCGTCCCGGCGACAATGGCACCTTTCGCGGCTTCATCCTAGCCGCGGAGTGAGAGACCAGTCTGTTTCCCCACAGAGGCCAGCCCCCTCCAGGGGCGCCCCGGCCGCCCGCCACGGCGGAGGCGGACGCCCGGCCACGGCGCCTCCATCCACTCTGCTCGGGGAAAACTCCCCGGCGCCGCGGCTGCCGGCCGCGCCCCATCGTCGCGGCTCGTTTTCCGGGTATCCGCGACATGCCCCGAGCGAAAAAGGGCCCTGCTCCACGCGGAACAGGGCGCTGACCAGGGCTGCCCAACGCCGGCCAATTCTCACGAGCGTTCTGCCCAAATCGATCCCGATTTGGGCAGAACGCTCGTGAGAATTCGCCGGAAAACGCCCGGCGAACACACTTCGGGCACCACAGGGCCGCAGGGCCGCCCCCCCCGGGGCCCTGTCCGGGACCGCGTGTCGTCGCGTTCCGGCACCGCCAGGAGGAGCTCCGGGAGGCGTGCCGCGTGGAGGCCGACGCCTCCCGCTCCTCAGCCTCCGGGGGTTCCCTCCCTGGCGCCGGCAGCTGGGGCCGGGCCAGCCCCGAAAGACGGGCCCGGGCCCGGGCCTGCTTGCTCAGCCTTCCTTTGCCAGGGGCCTGAGCCTGGGGGCCTCCCCATGGGGAACCCTGAGTCCGGCGCCACGAGTCCCCCGACCGTCCCGGCGAGAACGGCAACTTTCGCGGCTTCGTTCTAGCCGCGGAGTGAGAGACCAGTCCGTTTCCCCACAGAGGCCAGCCCCCTCCAGGGGCGCCCCGGCCGCCCGCCACGGCGGAGGCGGACGCCCGGCCACGGCGCCTCCATCCACTCTGCTCGGGGAAAACTCCCCGGCGCCGCGGCTGCCGGCCGCGCCCCATCGTCGCGGCTCGTTTTCCGGGTGGCCGCGACATGCCCCGAGCGAGAAAGGGCCCTGCTCCACGCGGAACTGGGCGCTGACCAGGGCTGCCCAACGCCGCCCAATTCTCATGAGCGTTCTGCCCAAATCGATCCCGATTTGGGCAGAACGCTCGTGAGAATTGGCCGGAAACGGCCCGGCGAACACACTTCGGGCACCACAGGGCCGCAGGGCGGCCCCCCCGGGACCCTGTCCGGGATCGCGTGTCGTCGCGTTCCGGCACCGCCAGGAGGAGCTCCGGGAGGCGTGCCGCGGGGCGGCCGACGCCTCCCGCTCCTCAGCCTCCGGGGGTCCCCTCCCTGGCGCCAGCAGCTGGGGCCGGGCCAGCCCCGAAAGCCTGGCCCGGGCCCGGGCCTGCTTGCTCAGCCTTCCGTTGCCAGGGGCCTGAGACTGGGGGCCTCCCCATGGGGAACCCTGTGTCCGGCGCCACGAGTCCCCCGACCGTCCCGGCGAGAACGGCACCTTTCGCGGCTTCGTTCTAGCCGCGGAGTGAGAGACCAGTCCGTTTCCCCACAGAGGCCAGCCCCCTCCAGGGGCGCCCCGGCCGCCCGCCACGGCGGAGGCGGACGCCCGGCCACGGCGCCTCCATCCACTCTGCTCGGGGAAAACTCCCCGGCGCCGCGGCTGCCGGCCGCGCCCCATCGTTGCGGCTCGTTTTCCGGGTATCCGCGACATGCCCCGAGCGAAAAAGGGCCCTGCTCCACGCGGAACAGGGCGCTGACCAGGGCTGCCCAACGCCGGCCAATTCTCACGAGCGTTCTGCCCAAATCGATCCCGATTTGGGCAGAACGCTCGTGAGAATTGGCCGGAAAACGCCCGGCGAACACACTTCGGGCACCACAGGGCCGCAGGGCCGCCCCCCCCGGGGCCCTGTCCGGGACCGCGTGTCGTCGCGTTCCGGCACCGCCAGGAGGAGCTCCGGGAGGCGTGCCGCGTGGAGGCCGACGCCTCCCGATCCTCAGCCTCCGGGGGTTCCCTCCCTGGCGCCGGCAGCTGGGCCCGGGCCAGCCCCGAAAGACGGGCCCGGGCCCGGGCCTGCTTGCTCAGCCTTCCGTTGCCAGGGGCCTGAGCCTGGGGGCCTCCCCATGGGGAACCCTGAGTCCGGCGCCACGAGTCCCCCGACCGTCCCGGCGAGAACGGCAACTTTCGCGGCTTCGTTCTAGCCGCGGAGTGAGAGACCAGTCCGTTTCCCCACAGAGGCCAGCCCCCTCCAGGGGCGCCCCGGCCGCCCGCCACGGCGGAGGCGGACGCCCGGCCACGGCGCATCCATCCACTCTGCTCGGGGAAAACTCCCCGGCGCCGCGGCTGCCGGCCGCGCCCCATCGTCGCGGCTCGTTTTCCGGGTGGCTGCGACATGCCCCGAGCGAGAAAGGGCCCTGCTCCACGCGGAACTGGGCGCTGACCAGGGCTGCCCAACGCCGCCCAATTCTCATGAGCGTTCTGCCCAAATCGATCCCGATTTGGGCAGAACGCTCGTGAGAATTGGCCGGAAACGGCCCGGCGAACACACTTCGGGCACCACAGGGCCGCAGGGCGGCCCCCCCGGGACCCTGTCCGGGATCGCGTGTCGTCGCGTTCCGGCACCGCCAGGAGGAGCTCCGGGAGGCGTGCCGCGGGGCGGCCGACGCCTCCCGCTCCTCAGCCTCCGGGGGTCCCCTCCCTGGCGCCGGCAGCTGGGGCCGGGCCAGCCCCGAAAGCCTGGCCCGGGCCCGGGCCTGCTTGCTCAGCCTTCCGTTGCCAGGGGCCTGAGACTGGGGGCCTCCCCATGGGGAACCCTGAGTCCGGCGCCACGAGTCCCCCGACCGTCCCGGCGAGAACGGCACCTTTCGCGGCTTCGTTCTAGCCGCGGAGTGAGAGACCAGTCCGTTTCCCCACAGAGGCCAGCCCCCTCCAGGGGCGCCCCGGCCGCCCGCCACGGCGGAGGCGGACGCCCGGCCACGGCGCCTCCATCCACTCTGCTCGGGGAAAACTCCCCGGCGCCGCGGCTGCCGGCCGCGCCCCATCGTCGCGGCTCGTTTTCCGGGTGGCTGCGACATGCCCCGAGCGAGAAAGTTCCCTGCTCCACGCGGAACTGGGCGCTGACCAGGGCTGCCCAACGCCGCCCAATTCTCACGAGCGTTCTGCCCAAATCGATCACGATTTGGGCAGAACGCTCGTGAGAATTGGCCGGAAACGGCCCGGCGAACACACTTCGGGCACCACAGGGCCGCAGGGCGGCCCCCCCGGGACCCTGTCCGGGATCGCGTGTCGTCGCGTTCCGGCACCGCCAGGAGGAGCTCCGGGAGGCGTGCCGCGGGGCGGCCGACGCCTCCCGCTCCTCAGCCTCCGGGGGTCCCCTCCCTGGCGCCGGCAGCTGGGGCCGGGCCAGCCCCGAAAGCCTGGCCCTGTCCCGGGCCTGCTTGCTCAGCCTTCCGTTGCCAGGGGCCTGAGACTGGGGGCCTCCCCATGGGGAACCCTGAGTCCCGCGCCACGAGTCCCCCGACCGTCCCGGCGACAACGGCACCTTTCGCGGCTTCATCCTAGCCGCGGAGTGAGAGACCAGTCTGTTTCCCCACAGAGGCCAGCCCCCTCCAGGGGCGCCCCGGCCGCCCGCCACGGCGGAGGCGGACGCCCGGCCATGGCGCCTCCATCCACTCTGCTCGGGGAAAACACCCCGGCGCCGCGGCTGCCGGCCGCGCCCCATCGTCGCGGCTCGTTTTCCGGGTATCCGCGACATGCCCCGAGCGAAAAAGGGCCCTGCTCCACGCGGAACAGGGCGCTGACCAGGGCTGCCCAACGCCGGCCAATTCTCACGAGCGTTCTGCCCAAATCGATCCCGATTTGGGCAGAACGCTCGTGAGAATTGGCCGGAAAACGCCCGGCGAACACACTTCGGGCACCACAGGGCCGCAGGGCCGCCCCCCCCGGGGCCCTGTCCGGGACCGCGTGTCGTCGCCTTCCGGCACCGCCAGGAGGAGCTACCGGAGGCGTGCCGCGGGGAGGCCGACGCCTCCCGCTCCTCAGCCTCCGGGGGTTCCCTCCCTGGCGCCGGCAGCTGGGGCCGGGCCAGCCCTGAAAGCCGGGCCCGGGCCCGGGACTGCTTGCTCAGCCTTCCGTTGCCAGGGGCCTGAGCCTGGGGGCCTCCCCATGGGGAAACCTTAGTCCCCCGCCACGAGTCCCCCGACCGTCCCGGCGACAACGGCACCTTTCGCGGCTTCGTCCTAGCCGCGGAGTGAGAGACCAGTCCGTTTCCCCACAGAGGCCAGCCCCCTCCAGGGGCGCCCCGGCCGCCCGCCACGGCGGAGGCGGACGCCCGGCCACGGCGCCTCCATCCACTCTGCTCGGGGAAAACTCCCCGGCGCCGCGGCTGCCGGCCGCGCCCTATCGTCGCGGCTCGTATTACGGGTGGCCGCGACATGCCCCGAGCGAGAAAGGGCCCTGCTCCACGCGGAACTGGGCGCTGACCAGGGCTGCCCAACGCCGGCCAATTCTCACGAGCGTTCTGCCCAAATCGATCCCGATTTGGGCAGAACGCTCGTGAGAATTGGCCGGAAAAGGCCCGGCGAACACACTTCCGGCACCACAGGGCCGCGGGGAGGCCCCCCCCCGGGGCCCTGTCCGGGATCGCGTGTCGTCGCGTTCCGGCACCGCCAGGAGGAGCTCCGGGAAGCGTGCCGCGGGGAGGCCGACGCCTCCCGCTCCTCAACCTCCGGGGGTCCCCTCCCTGGCGCCGGCACCTGGGGCCGGGCCAGCCCTGAAAGCCGGGCCCGGGCCCGGGATTGCTTGCTCAGCCTTTCGTTGCCAGGGGCCTGAGCCTGGGGGCCTCCCCATGGGGAACCCTGAGTCCCGCGCCACGAGTCCCCCGACCGTCCCGGCGACAACGGCACCTTTCGCGGCTTCGTCCTAGACGCGGAGTGAGAGACCAGTCCTTTTCCCCATAGAGGCCAGCCCCCTCCAGGGGCGCCCCGGCCGCCCGCCAAGGCGGAGGCGGACGCCCGGCCACGGCGCCTCCATCCACTCTGCTCGGGGAAAACTCCCCGGCGCCACGGCTAACGGCCGCGCCCCATCGTCGCGGCTCGTTTTCCGGGTGGCCGCGACATGCCCCGAGCGAGAAAGGGCCCTGCTCCACGCGGCACTGGGCGCTGACCAGGGCTGCCCAACGTCAGCCAATTCTCACGAGCGTTCTGCCCAAATCGATCCCGATTTGGGCAGAACGCTCGTGAGAATTGGCCGGAAAAAGCCCGGCGAACACACTTCGGGCACCACAGGGTCGCAGGGCCGCCCCCCCCGGGGCCCTGTCCGGGATCGCGTGTCGTCGCGTTCCGGCACCGCCAGGAGGAGCTCCGGGAGGCGTGCCGCGGGGAGGCAGACGCCTCCCGCTCCTCAGCCTCCGGGGGTCCCCTCTCTGGCGCCGGCAGCTGGGGCCGGGCCAGCCCCGAAAGCCGGGCCCGGGCCCGGGCCTGCTTGCTCAGCCTTCCATTGCCAGGGGCCTGAGCCTGGGGGCCTCCCCATGGGGAACCCTGAGTCCGGCGCCACGAGTCCCCCGACCGTCCCGGCGAGAACGGCACCTTTCGCGGCTTCGTTCTAGCCGCGGAGTGAGAGACCAGTCCGTTTCCCCACAGAGGCCAGCCCCCTCCAGGGGCGCCCCGGCCGCCCGCCACGGCGGAGGCGGACGCCCGGCCACGGCGCCTCCATCCACTCTGCTCGGGGAAAACTCCCCGGCGCCGCGGCTGCAGGCCGCGCCCCATCGTCGCGGCTCGTTTTCCGGGTGGCTGCGATATGCCCCGAGCGAGAAAGGGCCCTGCTCCACGCGGAACTGGGCGCTGACCAGGGCTGCCCAACGCCGCCCAATTCCAACGAGCGTTCTGCCCAAATCGATCCCGATTTGGGCAGAACGCTCGTGAGAATTGGCCGGAAACGGCCCGGCGAACACACTTCGGGCACCACAGGGCCGCAGGGCGGCCCCCCCGGGACCCTGTCCGGGATCGCGTGTCGTCGCGTTCCGGCACCACCAGGAGGAGCTCCGGGAGGCGTGCCGCGGGGCGGCCGACGCCTCCCGCTCCTCAGCCTCCGGGGGTCCCCTCCCTGGCGCCGGCAGCTGGGGCCGGGCCAGCCCCGAAAGCCTGGCCCGGGCCCGGGCCTGCTTGCTCAGCCTTCCGTTGCCAGGGGCCTGAGATTGGGGGCCTCCCCTTGGGGAACCCTGAGTCCGGCGCCACGAGTCCCCCGACCGTCCCGGCGACAACGGCACCTTTCGCGGCTTCATCCTAGCCGCGGAGTGAGAGACCAGTCTGTTTCCCCACAGAGGCCAGCCCCCTCCAGGGTCGCCCCGGCCGCCCGCCACGGCGGAGGCGGACGCCCGGCCACGGCGCCTCCATCCACTCTGCTCGGGGAAAACTCCCCGGCGCCGCGGCTGCCGGCCGCGCCCCATCGTCGCGGCTCGTTTTCCGGGTATCCGCGACATGCCCCGAGCGAAAAAGGGCCCTGCTCCACGCGGAACAGGGCGCTGACCAGGGCTGCCCAACGCCGGCCAATTCTCACGAGCGTTCTGCCCAAATCGATCCCGATTTGGGCAGAACGCTCGTGAGAATTGGCCGGAAAACGCCCGGCGAACAAACTTCGGGCACCACAGGGCCGCAGGGCCGCCCCCCCCGGGGCCCTGTCCGGGACCGCGTGTCGTCGCGTTCCGGCACCGCCAGGAGGAGCTCCGGGAGGCGTGCCGCGTGGAGGCCGACGCCTCCCGCTCCTCAGCCTCCGGGGGTTCCCTCCCTGGCGCCGGCAGCTGGGGCCGGGCCAGCCCCGAAAGCCGGGCCCGGGCCCGGGCCTGCTTGCTCAGCCTTCCGTTGCCAGGGGCCTGAGCCTGGGGGCCTCCCCATGGGGAACCCTGAGTCCGGCGCCACGAGTCCCCCGACCGTCCCGGCGAGAACGGCACCTTTCGCGGCTTCGTTCTAGCCGCGGAGTGAGAGACCAGTCCGTTTCCCCACAGAGGCCAGCCCCCTCCAGGGGCGCCCCGGCCGCCCGCCACGGCGGAGGCGGACGCCCGGCCACGGCGCCTCCATCCACTCTGCTCGGGGAAAACTCCCCGGCGCCGCGGCTGCCGGCCGCGCCCCATCGTCGCGGCTCGTTTTCCGGGTGGCTGCGACATGCCCCGAGCGAGAAAGTTCCCTGCTCCACGCGGAACTGGGCGCTGACCAGGGCTGCCCAACGCCGCCCAATTCTCACGAGCGTTCTGCCCAAATCGATCCCGATTTGGGCAGAACGCTCGTGAGAATTGGCCGGAAACGGCCCGGCGAACACACTTCGGGCACCACAGGGCCGCAGGGCGGCCCCCCCGGGACCCTGTCCGGGATCGCGTGTCGTCGCGTTCCGGCACCGCCAGGAGGAGCTCCGGGAGGCGTGCCGCGGGGAGGCCGACGCCTCCCGCTCCTCATCCTCCGGGGGTCTCCTCCCTGGCGCCGGCAGCTGGGGCCGGGCCAGCCCCGAAAGCCGGGCCCGGGCCCGGGCCTGCTTGCTCAGCCTTCCGTTGCCTGGGGCCTGAGCGTGGGGGCCTCCCCATGGGGAACCCTGAGTCCTGCGCCACGAGTCCCCCGACCGTCCCGGCGAAAACGGCACCTTTCGCGGCTTCGTCCTAGCCGCGGAGTGAGAGACCAGTCCGTTTCCCCACAGAGGCCAGCCCCCTCCAGGGGCGCCCCGGCCGCCCGCCACGGCGGAGGCGGACGCCCGGCCACGGCGCCTCCATCCACTCTGCTCGGGGAAAACTCCCCTGCGCCGCGGCTGCGGGCCGCGCCCCATCGTCGCGGCTCGTTTTCCGGGTGGCCGCGACATGCCCCGAGCGAGAAAGGGCCCTGCTCCACGCGGAACTGGGCGCTGACCAGGGCTGCCCAACGCCGGCCAATTCTCACGAGCGTTCTGCCCAAATCGATCCCGATTTGGGCAGAAAGCTCGTGAGAATTGGCCGGAAAATGCCCGGCGAACACACTTCGGGCACCACAGGGCCGCATGGGGGCCCCCCCCGGGGCCCTGTCCGGGATCGCGTGTCGTCGCGTTCTGGCACTGCCAGGAGGAGCTCCGGGAGGCGTGCCGCGGGGAGGCCGACGCCTCCCGCTCCTCAACCTCCGGGGGTCCCCTCCCTGGCTCCGGCCGCTGGGGCCGGGCCAGCCCCGAACGCCGGGCACGGGCCCGGGCCTGCTTGCTCAGCCTTCCGTTGCCAGGGGCTTGAGCCTGGGGGCCTCCCCATGGGGAACCCTGAGTCCCGCGCCACCAGTCCCCCGACGGTCCCGGCGACAACGGCACTTTTCACGGCTTCGTCCTAGCCGCGGAGTGAGAGACCAGTCCGTTTAACCACAGAGGCCAGCCCCCTCCAGGGGCGACCCGGCCGCCCGCCACGGCGGAGGCGGACGCCCGGCCACGGCGCCTCCATTCACTCTGCTCGGGGAAAACTCCCCGGCGCCGCGGCTGCTGGCCGCGCCCCATCGTCGCGGCTCGTTTTCTTTGTGGCCGCGACATGCCCCGAGCGAGAAAGGGCCCTGCTCCACGCGGAACTGGGCGCTGACCAGGGCTGCCCAACACCGGCCAATTCTCACGAGCGTTCTGCCCAAATCGATCCCGATTTGGGCAGAACGCTCGTGAGAATTGGCCGGAAAACGCCCGGTGAACACACTTCGGGCACCACAGGGCCGCAGGGCGGGCCCCCCCGGGGCCCTGTCCGGGATCGGGTGTCGTCGCGTTTCGGCACCGCCAGGAGGAGCTCCGGGAGGCGTGCCCCGGGGAGGCCGACGCCTCCCGCTCCTCAGCCTCCGGGGGTCCCCTCCCTGGCGCCGGCAGCTGGGGCCGGGCCAGCCCCGAAACCCGGGCCCGGGCCCGGGCCTGCTTGCTCAGCCTTCCGTTGCCAGGGGCCTGAGCCTGGGGGCCTCCCCATGGGGAACCCTGAGTCCCGCGCCACGAGTCCCCCGACCGTCCCGGCGACAACGGCACCTTTCGCGGCTTCGTCCTAGCCGCGGAGTGAGAGACCAGTCCGTTTCCCCACAGAGGCCTGCCCCCTCCAGGGGCGCCCCGGCCGCCCGCCACGGCGGAGGCGGACGCCCGGCCACGGCGCCTCCATCCACACTGCTCGGGGAAAACTCCCCGGCGCCCCGGCTGCCTGCCGCGCCCCATCGTCGCGGCTCGTTTTCCGCGTGGCCGCGACATGCCCCGAGCGAGAAAGGGCCCTGCTCCACGCGGAACTGGGCGCTGACCAGGGCTGCCCAACGCCGGCCAAATCTCACGAGCGTTCTGCCCAAATCGATCCCGATTTGGGCAGAACGCTCGTGAGAATTGGCCGGAAAACGCCCGGCGAACACACTTCTGGCACCACAGGGCCGCAGGGCCGCCCCCCACGGGGCCCTGTCCGGGACCGCGTGTCGTCGCGTTCCGGCACCGCCAGGAGGAGCTCCGGGAGGCGTGCCGCGGGGAGGCCGACGCCTCCCGCTCCTCATCCTCCGGGGGTCTCCTCCCTGGCGCCGGCAGCTGGGGCCGGGCCAGCCCCGAAAGCCGGGTCCGGGCCCGGGCCTGCTTGCTCAGCCTTCCGTTGCCAGGGGCCTGAGCGTGGGGGCCTCCCCATGGGGAACCCTGAGTCCCGCGCCACGAGTCCCCCGACCGTCCAGGCGACAACGGCACCTTTCGCGGCTTCGTTCTAGCCGCGGAGTGAGAGACCAGTCCGTTTCCCCACAGAGGCCAGCCCCCTCCAGGGGCGCCCCGGCCGCCCGCCACGGCGGAGGCGGACAACCGGCCACGGCGCCTCCATCCACTCTGCTCGGGGAAAACTCCCTGGCGCCGCGGCTGCCGGCCGCGCCCCATCGTCGCGGCTCGTTTTCTTTGTGGCCGCGACATGCCCCGAGCGAGAAAGGGCCCTGCTCCACGCGGAACTGGGCGCTGACCAGGGCTGCCCAACACCGGCCAATTCTCACGAGCGTTCTGCCCAAATCGATCCCGATTTGGGCAGAACGCTCGTGAGAATTGGCCGGAAAACGCCCGGTGAACACACTTCAGGCACCACAGGGCCGCAGGGCGGGCCCCCCCGGGGCCCTGTCCAGGATCGGGTGTCGTCGCGTTCCGGCACCGCCAGGAGGAGCTCCGGGAGGCGTGCACCGGGGAGGCCGACGCCTCCCGCTCCTCAGCCTCCGGGGGTCCCCTCCCTGGCGCCGGCAGCTGGGGCCGGGCCAGCCCCGAACCCGGGCCCGGGCCCGGGCCTGCTTGCTCAGCCTTCCGTTGCCAGGGGCCTGAGCCTGGGGGCCTCCCCATGGGGAACCCTGAGTCCCGCGCCACGAGTCCCCCGACCGTCCCGGCCACAACGGCACCTTTCGCGGCTTCGTCCTAGCCGCGGAGTGAGAGACCAGTCCGTTTCCCCACAGAGGCCAGCCCCCTCCACGGGCGCCCCGGCCGCCCGCCACGGCGGAGGCGGACGCCCGGCCACGGCGCCTCCATCCACTCTGCTCGGGGAAAACTCCCCGGCGCCGCGGCTGCCGGCCGTGCCCCATCGTCGCGGCTCGTTTTCCGGGTGGCCGCGACATACCCCGAGCGAGAAAGGGCCCTGCTCCACGCGGAACTGGGCGCTGACCAGGGCTGCCCAACGCCGGCCAATTCTCACGAGCGTTCTGCCCAAATCGATCCCGATTTGGGCAGAACGCTCGTGAGAATTGGCCGGAAAAGGCCCGGCGAACACACTTCGGGCACCACAGGGCCGCAGGGCCGCCCCCCCCGGGGCCCTGTCCGGGAGCGCGTGTCGTCGCGTTCCGGCACCGCCAGGAGGAGCTCCGGGAGGCGTGCCGCGGGGAGGCCGACGCCTCCCGCTCCTCAGCCCCCGGGGGTCCCCCCCCTGGCGCCGGCAGCTGGGGCCGGGCCAGCCCCGAAAGCCGGGCCCGGGCCCGGGCCTGCTTGCTCAGCCTTCCGTTGCCAGGGGCCTGAGCCTGGGGGCCTCCCCATGGGGAACCCTGAGACCCGCGCCACGAGTCCCACGACCGTCCCGGCGACAACGGCACCTTTCGCGGCTTCGTTCTAGCCGCGGAGTAAGAGACCAGTCCGTTTCCCCACAGAGGCCTGCCCCCTCCAGGGGCGCCCCGGCCGCCCGCCACGGCGGAGGCGGACGCCCGGCCACGGCGCCTCCATCCACTCTGCTCGGGGAAAACTCCCCGGCGCCGCGGCTGCCGGCCGTGCCCCATCGTCGCGTCTCGTTTTCCGGGTGGCCGCGACATGCCCCGAGCGAGAAAGGGCCCTGCTCCACGCGGAACTGGGCGCTGACCAGGGCTGCCCAACGCCGGCCAATTCTCACGAGCGTTCTGCCCAATTCGATCCCGATTTGGGCAGAACGCTCGTATGAATTGGCCGGAAAACGCCCGGCGAACACACTTCGGGCACCACAGGGCCGCAGGGCGGCCCCCCCCGGGGCCCTGTCCGGGATCGCTTGTCGTCGCGTTCCGGCACCGCCAGGAGGAGCTCCGGGAGGCGTGCCGCGGGGAGGCCGACGCCTCCCGCTCCTCAGCCTCCGGGGGTCCCCTCCCTGGCGCCGGCAGCTGGGGCCGGGCCAGCCCCGAAAGCCGGGCCCGGGCCCCGGCCTGCTTGCTCAGCCTCCGTTGCCAGGGACCTGAGCCTGGGGGCCTCCCCATGGGGAACCCTGAGTCCCGCGCCACGAGTCCCCCGACCGTCCTGGCGACAACGGCACCTTTCGCGGCTTCGTCCTACCGCGGAGTGAGAGACCAGTCCGTCTCCCCACAGAGGCCAGCCCCCTCCAGGGGCGCCCCGGCCGCCCACCACGGCGGAGGCGGACGCCTGGCCACGGCGCTTCCATCCACGCTGCTCGGGAAAAACTCCCCGGCGCCGTGGCTGCCGGCCGCGCCCCATCGTCGCGGCTCGTTTTCCGGGTGGCCGCGACATGCCCCGAGCGAGAAAGGGCCCTGCTCCACGCGGAACTGGGCGCTCACCAGGGCTGCCCAACGCCGGCCAATTCTCACGAGCGTTCTGCCCAAATCGATCCCGATTTGGGCAGAACGCTCGTGAGAATTGGCCGGAAAACGCCCGGCGAACACACTTCGGGCACCACAGGGCCGCAGGGCGGCCCCCCCCGGGGCCCTGTCCGGGATCGCGTGTCGTCGCGTTCCGGCACCGCCAGGAGGAGCTCCGGGAGGCGTGCCGCGGGGAAGCCGACGCCTCCCGCTCCTCAGCCTCCGGGGGTCCCCTCCCTGGCTCCGGCAGCTGGGGCCGGGCCAGACCCGAAAGCTGGGCCCGGGCCCGGGCCTGCTTGCACAGCCTTCCGTTGCCAGGGGCCTGAGCCTGGGGGCCTCCCCATGGGGAACACTGAGTCCCGCGCCACGAGTCCCCCGACCGTCCCGGCGACAACGGCACCTTTCGCGGCTTCGTCCTAGCCGCGGAGTGAGAGAACAGTCCGTTTCCCCACAGAGGCCAGCCCACTCCAGGGGCGCCCCGGCCGCCCACCACGGCGGAGGCGGACGCCCGGCCACGGCGCCTCCATCCACTCTGCTCGGGGAAAACTCACCGGCGCCGCGGCTGCCGCCCGCGCCCCATCGTCGCGCCTCGTTTTCCGGGTGGCCGCGACATGTACCGAGCGAGAAAGGGCCCTGCTCCACGTGGCCCTGGGCGCTGACCAGGGCTGCCCAACGCCGGCCAATTCTCACGAGCGTTCTGCCCAAATCGATCCCGATTTGGGCAGAACGCTCGTGAGAATTGGCCGGAACGCCCGGCGAACATACTTCGGGCACCACAGGGCCGCAGGGCCGCCCCCCCGGGGCCCTGTCCGGGATCGCGTGTCGTCGCGTTCCGGCACCGCCAGGAGGAGCTCCGGGAGGCGGGCCCTGGGGAGGCCGACGCCTCCCGCTCCTCAGCCTCCGGGGGTCCCCTCCCTGGCTCCGGCAGCTGGGGCCGGGCCAGCCCCGAAAGCCGGGCCCGGGACCGGGCCTGCTTGCTCAGCCTTCCGTTGCCAGGGGCCTGAGCCTGGGGGCCTCCCCATGGGGAACCCTGAGTCCCGCGTCACGAGTCCCCCGACCGTCCCGACGACAACGGCACCTTTCGCGGCTTCGTCCTAGCCGCGGAGCGAGAGACCAGTCCGTTTCCCCACAGAGGCCAGCCCCCTCCAGGGGCGCCCCGGCCGCCCACCACGGCAGAGGCGGACGCCCGGCCACGGCGCCTCCATCCACTCTGCTCGGGGAAAAGTCCCCGGCGCCGCGGCTGCCGGCCGCGCCCCATTGTCGCGGCTCGTTTTCCGGGTGGCCGCGACATGCCCCGAGCGAGAAAGGGCCCTGCTCCACGCGGAACTGGGCGCTGACCAGGGCTGCCCAACGCCGGCCAATTCTCACGAGCGTTATGCCCAAATCGATCCCGATTTGGGCAGAAAGCTCGTGAGAATTGGCCGGAAAACGCCCGGTGAACACACTTCGGGCACGACAGGGACGCAGGGCGGGCCCCCCCGGGGCCCTGTCCGGGATCAGGTGTCGTCGCGTTCCGGCACCGCCAGGAGGTGCTCCGGGAGGCGTGCCCCGGGGAGGCCGACGCCGCCCGCTCCTCCGCCTCCGGGGGTCCCCTCCCTGGCGCCGGCAGCTGGGGCCGGGCCAGCCCCGAAACCCGGGCCCGGGCCCGGGCCTGCTTGCTCAGCCTTCCGTTGCCAGGGGCCTGAGCCTGGGGGCCTCCCCATGGGGAACCCTGAGTCCCGCGCCACGAGTCCCCCGACCGTCCCGGCCACAACGGCACCTTTCGCGGCTTCGTCCTAGCCGCGGAGTGAGAGACCAGTCCGTTTCCCCACAGAGGCCAGCCCCCTCCACGGGCGCCCCGGCCGCCCGCCACGGCGGAGGCGGACGCCCGGCCACGGCGCCTCCATCCACTCTGCTCGGGGAAAACTCCCCGGCGCCGCGGCTGCCGGCCGCGCCCCATCGTCGCGGCTCGTTTTCCGGGTGGCCGCGACATGCCCCGAGAGAGAAAGGGCCCTGCTCCACGCGGAACTGGGCGCTGACCAGGGCTGCCCAACGCCGGCCAATTCTCACGAGCGTTCTGCCCAAATCGGGATCGATTTGGGCAGAACGCTTGTGAGAATTGGCCGGAAAAGGCCCGGCGAACACTCTTCGGGCACCACAGGGCCGCAGGGCGCCCCCCCCGGGGCCCTGTCCGGGACCGCGTGTCGTCGCGTTCCGGCACCGCCAGGAGGAGCTCCGGGAGGCGTGCCGCGGGGAGGCCGACGCCTCCCGCTCCTCATCCTCCGGGGGTCTCCTCCCTGGCGCCGGCAGCTGGGGCCGGGCCAGCCCCGAAAGCCGGGTCCGGGCCCGGGCCTGCTTGCTCAGCCTTCCGTTGCCAGGGGCCTGAGCGTGGGGGCTTCCCCATGGGGAACCCTGAGTCCCGCGCCACGAGTCCCCCGACCGTCCAGGCGACAACGGCACCTTTCGCGGCTTCGTTCTAGCCGCGGAGTGAGAGACCAGTCCGTTTCCCCACAGAGGCCAGCCCCCTCCAGGGGCGCCCCGGCCGCCCGCCACGGCGGAGGCGGACGACCGGCCACGGCGCCTCCATCCACTCTGCTCGGGGAAAACTCCCCGGCGCCGCGGCTGCCGGCCGCGCCCCATCGTCGCGGCTCGTTTTCCGGGTGGCCGCGACATGCCCCGAGCGAGAAAGGGCCCTGCTCCACGCGGAACTGGGCGCTGACCAGGGCTGCCCAACGCCGGCCAATTCTCACGAGCGTTCTGCCCAATTCGATCCCGATTTGGGCAGAACGCTCGTATGAATTGGCCGGAAAACGCCCGGCGAACACACTTCAGGCACCAGAGGGCCGCAGGGCCGCCCCCCCGGGGCCCTGTCCGGGATCGCTTGTCGTCGCGTTCCGGCACCGCCAGGAGGAGCTCCGGGAGGCGTGCCGCGGGGAGGCCGACGCCTCCCGCTCCTCAGCCTCCGGGGGTCCCCTCCCTGGCGCCGGCAGCTGGGGCCGGGCCAGCCCCGAAAGCCGGGCCCGGGCCCCGGCCTGCTTGCTCAGCCTCCGTTGCCAGGGACCTGAGCCTGGGGGCCTCCCCATGGGGAACCCTGAGTCCCGCGCCACGAGTCCCCCGACCGTCCCGGGGACAACGGCACCTTTCGCGGCTTCGTCCTACCGCGGAGTGAGAGACCAGTCCGTTTCCCCAAAGAGGCCAGCCCCCTCCAGGGGCGCCCCGGCCGCCCGCCACGGCGGAGGCGGACGACCGGCCACGGCGCCTCCATCCACTCTGCTCGGGGAAAACTCCCTGGCGCCGCGGCTGCCGGCCGCGCCCCATCGTCGCGGCTCGTATTCCGGGTGGCCGCGACATGCCCCGAGCGAGAAAGGGCCCTGCTCCACGCGGAACTGGGCGCTGACCAGGGCTGCCCAACGCCGGCCAATTCTCACGAGCGTTCTGCCCAATTCGATCCCGATTTGGGCAGAACGCTCGTATGAATTGGCCGGAAAACGCCCGGCGAACACACTTCGGGCACCACAGGGCCGCAGGGCGGCCCCCCCCGGGGCCCTGTCCGGGATCGCTTGTCGTCGCGTTCCGGCACCGCCAGGAGGAGCTCCGGGAGGCGTGCCGCGGGGAGGCCGACGCCTCCCGCTCCTCAGCCTCCGGGGGTCCCCTCCCTGGCGCCGGCAGCTGGGGCCGGGCCAGCCCCGAAAGCCGGGCCCGGGCCCCGGCCTGCTTGCTCAGCCTCCGTTGCCAGGGACCTGAGCCTGGGGGCCTCCCCATGGGGAACCCTGAGTCCCGCGCCACGAGTCCCCCGACCGTCCTGGCGACAACGGCACCTTTCGCGGCTTCGTCCTACCGCGGAGTGAGAGACCAGTCCGTCTCCCCACAGAGGCCAGCCCCCTCCAGGGGCGCCCCGGCCGCCCGCCACGGCGGAGGCGGACGCCCGGCCACGGCGCCTCCATCCACTCTGCTCGGGGAAAACTCCCCGGCGCCGCGGCTAAAGGCCGCGCCCCATCGTCGCGGCTCGTTTTCCGGGTGGCCGCGACATGCCCCGAGCGTGAAAGGGCCCTGCTCCACGCGGAACTGGGCGCTGACCAGGGCTGCCCAACGCCGGCCAATTCTCACGAGCGTTCTGCCCAAATCGATCCCGATTTGGGCAGAACGCTCGTGAGAATTGGCCGGAAAACGCCCGGCGAACACACTTCGGGCACCACAGGGCCGCAGTGCCGCCCCCCCCGGGGCCCTGTCCGGGATCGCGTGTCGTCGCGTTCCGGCACCGCCAGGAGGAGCTCCGGGAGGCGTGCCGCGGGGAAGCCGACGCCTCCCGCTCCTCAGCCTCCGGGGGTCCCCTCCCTGGCTCCGGCAGCTGGGGCCGGGCCAGACCCGAAAGCCGGGCCCGGGCCCGGGCCTGCTTGCACAGCCTTCCGTTGCCAGGGGCCTGAGCCTGGGGGCCTCCCCATGGGGAACCCTGAGTCCCGCGCCACGAGTCCCCCGACCGTCCCGGCGACAACGGCACCTTTCGCGGCTTCGTCCTAGCCGCGGAGTGAGAGAACAGTCCGTTTCCCCACAGAGGCCAGCCCACTCCAGGGGCGCCCCGGCCGCCCACCACGGCGGAGGCGGACGCCCGGCCACGGCGCCTCCATCCACTCTGCTCGGGGAAAACTCACCGGCGCCGCGGCTGCCGCCCGCGCCCCATCGTCGCGCCTCGTTTTCCGGGTGGCCGCGACATGTACCGAGCGAGAAAGGGCCCTGCTCCACGCGGCCCTGGGCGCTGACCAGGGCTGCCCAACGCCGGCCAATTCTCACGAGCGTTCTGCCCAAATCGATCCCGATTTGGGCAGAATGCTCGTGAGAATTGGCCGGAACGCCCGGCGAACATACTTCGGGCACCACAGGGCCGCAGGGCCGCCCCCCCGGGGCCCTGTCCGGGATCGCGTGTCGTCGCGTTCCGGCACTGCCAGGAGGAGCTCCGGGAGGCGGGCCCTGGGGAGGCCGACGCCTCCCGCTCCTCAGCCTCCGGGGGTCCCCTCCCTGGCTCCGGCAGCTGGGGCCGGGCCAGCCCCGAAAGCCGGGCCCGGGACCGGGCCTGCTTGCTCAGCCTTCCGTTGCCAGGGGCCTGAGCCTGGGGGCCTCCCCATGGGGAACCCTGAGTCCCGCGTCACGAGTCCCCCGACCGTCCCGACGACAACGGCACCTTTCGCGGCTTCGTCCTAGCCGCGGAGCGAGAGACCAGTCCGTTTCCCCACAGAGGCCAGCCCCCTCCAGGGGCGTCCCGGCCGCCCACCACGGCAGAGGCGGACGCCCGGCCACGGCGCCTCCATCCACTCTGCTCGGGGAAAAGTCCCCGGCGCCGCGGCTGCCGGCCGCGCCCCATTGTCGCGGCTCGTTTTCCGGGTGGCCGCGACATGCCCCGAGCGAGAAAGGGCCCTGCTCCACGCGGAACTGGGCGCTGACCAGGGCTGCCCAACGCCGGCCAATTCTCACGAGCGTTATGCCCAAATCGATCCCGATTTGGGCAGAAAGCTCGTGAGAATTGGCCGGAAAACGCCCGGTGAACACACTTCGGGCACGACAGGGACGCAGGGCGGGCCCCCCCGGGGCCCTGTCCGGGATCAGGTGTCGTCGCGTTCCGGCACCGCCAGGAGGAGCTCCGGGAGGCGTGCCCCGGGGAGGCCGACGCCGCCCGCTCCTCCGCCTCCGGGGGTCCCCTCCCTGGCGCCGGCAGCTGGGGCCGGGCCAGCCCCGAAACCCGGGCCCGGGCCCGGGCCTGCTTGCTCAGCCTTCCGTTGCCAGGGGCCTGAGCCTGGGGGCCTCCCCATGGGGAACCCTGAGTCCCGCGCCACGAGTCCCCCGACCGTCCCGGCCACAACGGCACCTTTCGCGGCTTCGTCCTAGCCGCGGAGTGAGAGACCAGTCCGTTTCCCCACAGAGGCCAGCCCCCTCCACGGGCGCCCCGGCCGCCCGCCACGGCGGAGGCGGACGCCCGGCCACGGCGCCTCCATCCACTCTGCTCGGGGAAAACTCCCCGGCGCCGCGGCTGCCGGCCGCGCCCCATCGTCGCGGCTCGTTTTCCGGGTGGCCGCGACATGCCCCGAGAGAGAAAGGGCCCTGCTCCACGCGGAACTGGGCGCTGACCAGGGCTGCCCAACGCCGGCCAATTCTCACGAGCGTTCTGCCCAAATCGGGATCGATTTGGGCAGAACGCTCGTGAGAATTGGCCGGAAAAGGCCCGGCGAACACTCTTCGGGCACCACAGGGCCGCAGGGCGCCCCCCCCGGGGCCCTGTCCGGGACCGCGTGTCGTCGCGTTCCGGCACCGCCAGGAGGAGCTCCGGGAGGCGTGCCGCGGGGAGGCCGACGCCTCCCGCTTCTCATCCTCCGGGGGTCTCCTCCCTGGCGCCGGCAGCTGGGGCCGGGCCAGCCCCGAAAGCCGGGTCCGGGCCCGGGCCTGCTTGCTCAGCCTTCCGTTGCCAGGGGCCTGAGCGTGGGGGCTTCCCCATGGGGAACCCTGAGTCCCGCGCCACGAGTCCCCCGACCGTCCTGGCGACAACGGCACCTTTCGCGGCTTCGTCCTACCGCGGAGTGAGAGACCAGTCCGTCTCCCCACAGAGGCCAGCCCCCTCCAGGGGCGCCCCGGCCGCCCGCCACGGCGGAGGCGGACGCCCGGCCACGGCGCCTCCATCCACTCTGCTCGGGGAAAACTCCCCGGCGCCGCGGCTAAAGGCCGCGCCCCATCGTCGCGGCTCGTTTTCCGGGTGGCCGCGACATGCCCCGAGCGTGAAAGGGCCCTGCTCCACGCGGAACTGGGCGCTGACCAGGGCTGCCCAACGCCGGCCAATTCTCACGAGCGTTCTGCCCAAATCGATCCCGATTTGGGCAGAACGCTCGTGAGAATTGGCCGGAAAACGCCCGGCGAACACACTTCGGGCACCACAGGGCCGCAGGCGACCCACCCGGGGCCCTGTCCGGGATCGCGTGTCGTCGCGTTCCGGCACAGCCAGGAGGAGCTCCGGGAGGCGTGCCGCGGGGAGGCCGACGCCCCCCGCTCCTCAGCCTCCAGGGGTCCCCTACCTGGCGCCGGCAGCTGGGGCCCGGCCAGCCCCGAAAGCCGGGCCCGGGCCCGGGCCTGCTTGCTCAGCCTTCCGTTGCCAGGGTCCTGAGCCTGGGGGCCTCCCCATGGGGAACCCTGGGCCCCGCGCCACGAGTCCCCCGACCGTCCCGGCGTCAACGGCACCTTTCGCGGCTTCGTCCTAGCCGCGGAGTGAGAGACCAGTCCGTTTCCCCACAGAGGCCAGCCCCCTCCAGGGGCGACCCGGCCTCCCGCCACGGCGGAGGAGGATGCCCGGCCACGGCGCCTCCATCCACTCTGCTCGGGGAAAACTCCCCGGCGCCACGGCTGCCGGCCGCGCCCCATCGTCGCGGCTCGTTTTCCGGGTGGCCGCGACATGCCCCGAGCGAGAAAGGGCCCTGCTCCACGCGGAACTGGGCGCTGACCAGGGCTGCCCAACGCCGGCCAATTCTCACGAGCGTTCTGCCCAAATCGATCCCGATTTGGGCAGAACGCTCGTGAGAATTGGCCGGAAAAGGCCCGGCGAACACAATTCGGGCACCACAGGGCCGCAGGGCCGCCCCCCCCAGGGCCCTGTCCGGGATCGCGTGTCGTCGCGTTCCGGCACCGCCAGGAGGAGCTCCGGGAGGCGTGCCGCGGGGAGGCCGACGCCTCCCGCTCCTCAGCCTCCGGGGGTCCCCTCCCTGGCGCCGGCAGCTGGGGCCGGGCCAGCCCCGAAGCCGGGCCCGGGCCCGGGCCTGCTTGCTCAGCCTTCCGTTGCCAGGGGCCTGAGCCTGGGTGCCTCCCCATGGGGAAGCCTGAGTCCCGCGCCACGAGTCCCCCGACCGTCCCGGCCACAACGGCACCTTTCGCGGCTTCGTCCTAGCCGCGGAGTGAGAGACCAGTCCGTTTCCCCACAGAGGCCAGCCCCCTCCAGGGGCGCCCCGGCCGCCCGCCACGGCGGAGGCGGACGCCCGGCCACGGCGCCTCCATCCATTCTGCTCGGGGAAAACTCCCCGGCGCCGCGGCTGCCGGCCGCGCCCCATCGTCGCGGCTCGTTTTCCGGGTAGCCGCGACATGCCCCGAGCGAGAAAGGGCCCTGCTCCACGCGGAACTGGGTGCTGACCAGGGCTGCCCAACGCCGGCCAATTCTCACGAGCGTTCTGCCCAAATCGGGATCGATTTGGGCAGAACGGTTGAGAGAATTGGCCGGAAAAGGCCCGGCGAACAGACTTCGGGCACCACAGGGCCGCAGGGCGGCCCCCCCCGGGGCCCTGTCCGGGATCGCGTGTCGTCGCGTTCCGGCACCACCAGGAGGAGCTCCGGGAGGCGTGCCGCGGGGAGGCCGACGCCTCCCGCTCCTCAGCCTCCGGGTGTCCCCTCCCTGGCGCCGGCAGCTGGGGCCGGGCCAGCCCCGAAAGCCGGGCCCGGGCCCGGGCCTGCTTGCTCAGCCTTCCGTTGCCAGAGGCCTGAGCCTGGGGGCCTCCCCATGGGGAACCCTGAGTCCCACGCCACGAGTCCCCCTACCTTCCCGGCGACAACGGCACCTTTCGCGGCTTCATCCTAGCCGCGGAGTGAGAGACCAGTCCGTTTCCCCAAAGAGGCCAGCCCCCTCCAGGGGCGCCCCGGCCGCCCGCCACGGCGGAGGCGGACGCCCGGCCACGGCGCCTCCATCCACTCTGCTCGGGGAAAACTCCCCGGCGCCGCGGCTGCCGGCCGCGCCCCATCGTCGCGGCTCGTTTTCCGGGTGGCCGCGACATGCCCCGAGCGAGAAAGGGCCCTGCTCCACGCGGAACTGGGCGCTGACCAGGGCTGCCCAACGCCGGCCAATTCTCCCGAGCGTTCTGCCCAAATCGATCCCGATTTGGGCAGAACGCTCGGGAGAATTGGCTGGAAAACGCCCGGCGAACACACTTCGGGCACCACAGGGCCGCAGGGCGGCCCCCCCCCGGGGCCCTGTCCGGGATCGCGTGTCGTCGCGTTCCGGCACCGCCAGGAGGAGCTCCGGGAGGCGTGCCGCGGGGAGGCCGACGCCTCCCGCTCCTCAGCCTCCGGGGGTCCCCTCCCTGGCGCCGGCAGCTGGGGCCGGGCCAGCCCCGAAAGCCGGGCCCGGGCCCGGTACTGCTTGCTCAGCCTTCCGTTGCCAGGGGCCTGAGCCTGGGGGACTCCCCATGGGGAACACTGAGTCCCGCGCCACGAGTCCCCCGACCGTCCCGGCGACAACGGCACCTTTCGCGGCTTCGTCCTAGCCGCGGAGTGAGAGACCAGTCCGTTTCCCCACAGAAGCCAGCCCCCTCCAGGGGCGCCCCGGCCGCCCGCCACGGCGGAGGCGGACGCCCGGCCACGGCGCCTCCATCCACTCTGCTCGGGGAAAACTCCCCGGCGCCGCGGCTGCCGGCCGCGCCCCATCGTCGCGGCTCGTTTTCCGGGTGGCCGCGACATGCCCCGAGCGAGAAAGGGCCCTGCTCCACGCGGAACTGGGCGCTGACCAGGGCTGCCCAACGCCGGCCAATTCTCCCGAGCGTTCTGCCCAAATCGATCCCGATTTGGGCAGAACGCTCGGGAGAATTGGCCGGAAAACGCCCGGCGAACACACTTCGGGCACCACAGGGCCGCAGGGCCGCCCCCCCCGGGGCCCTGTCCGGGATCGCGTGTCGTCGCGATCCGGCACAGCCAGGCGGAGCTCCGTGAGGCTGGCGTGGGCAAGTCGACGCCTCGCGCTCCTCAGACTCTGGTGGTCCCCTCCCTTCGTTGGCAGCTGGGGCCGGGCCAGCCCCGTAAGCCGGGCCCTGTCCAGGCCTGCTTGCTCAGCCTTCCGTTGTCAGCGGCCTGAGCCTGCGGGCCTCCCCATGGGGAACCCTGAGTCCCGCGCCACGAGTCCTCCGACCGTCCCGGCGCCATCGGCCCCTTTCGTGGCTGCGACACAGCTGTGGAGCGACAGATCTTTTTGTTCCCCCAGAGAGGCCAATCCCTTCCCGGGCGCCCCGGCCTCCCTCCAAGGCGGAGCCGGATGCCCGACCACAGACCCTCCAAGAACTCTGCTCGGAGCAAGCTCTCCGGCTCTGAGGCCCCCGGCCGGGCCCCGTCGTCTCGGCGCGTTTTTGGGTGGCTGGGACATACCCTGAGTGAGAAAGGGTCCTGGGCCACGCGGAACAAGGCGGTCCCCATGGTTGTCCAACGCCAGCTAATTTTCATGAGCGCTCTGCCCAAATCGATCCCGATTAGATATGGACCCTCAACTCTATTGTGATATAATCATCGAGAAATCAGGAAAAAATATTCAATGTAACAAAAGACATTCTCCTCAATCAATGGTGCTGGGGAAACTGGACAGCGATATGTAGAAGAATGAAACTCGACCATTCTCTTACACCATACACAATGATAAACTCGAACTCGATAAAGGAGCTCAACGTGAGACAGGATTCTCTCAGAATCCTAGAGGAGTACATAGGCAGTAACCTCTTCGATATCAGCCACAGCAACTTCTTTCAAGATATGTCTCCAAAGGCCAAGGAAAGAAAAGCGAAAATGAACTTTTGGCACTTCATCAAGATCAAAAGCTTCTGCACACCAAAGGGAACAGTCCACCAATCAAAAGGCAACCCACGGAATGGGAGAAGATATTTGTAAATGACAGTTCAGACAAAAGGTTGATATCCAGGATCTAGAAAGAACTTCTCAAACTCAACACACACAAAACAGATAATCATATCCAAAAATGGGCAGAAGATAAGAACAGACACTCCTCCAACGAAGACATACAAATGGCTATCAGACACATGACAAAATGTTCATCATCACTAGCCATCAGGAAGATTCAAATGAAAACGACATTGAGATACCACCTGACACCAGTTAGAAAGGCCACAATTAGCAAGACAGGAAACAACGATTGTTGGAGAGGATGTGGAGAAAGGGGAACCCTCTTACACTGTTGGTGGGAATGCAAGTTGGTGCAGCCACTTTGGAGAACAGTGTGGAGATTCCTCCAGAAATTAAGAATAGAGCTTCCCTATGACCCTGCAATTGCACTGCTGGGTATTTACCACAAAGATACAGATGTAGTGAAAAGAAGGGCCATCTGTACCCCAATGTTTATAGCAGCAAAGGCCTCGGTCGCCAAACTGTGGAAAGAACCAAGATGCCCTTCAATGGACGAATGGATAAGGAATATGTGGTCCATATACAAGATGGAGTATTATGCCTCCATCAGAAAGGATGAATACCAACTTTTGTAGCAATATGGATGGGACTGGAAGAGATTATGCTGAGTGAAATAAGTCAAGCAGAGAGAGTCAATTATCATATGGTTTCACTTATTTGTGGAGCATAACAAAGAACAAGGAGGACATGGGGAGATGGAGAGGAGAAGGAAGTTGTGGGAAATGGGAAGGGGAGGTGAACCATGAGAGACTACGGACTCTGAAAAAGAACCTGAGGGTCTTGAATGGGTGGGGAGTGGGAGGTTGGGAGAACAAGGTGGTGGGTATTAGGGAGGGCACGTGTTGCATGGAGCACTGGGTGTGGTGCAAAAATAAGGAATACTGTTACGCTGAAAAGAAATAATATAGATAGATAGATATTGAAAGTGAAAAAAAAAAAGGAATGTGCTGAACCTACAGAGCAGAAGAAATCAGAATGCCTCCCTGACGCCACCCCCAATACCGGCGCCCCTGAGGAGCAGGAATGAGGAGTCTCACGGTCCTGCAGACTCACGTCCTCAACTCAGGCATCGGGATTGGTCATCACTGTGCCGGCAGATCCGGGCCGCCATGCCCCTGTGACCTAAACCTAACCCTCGGTTGGGCGTTCAGGCTTCAGTCCCCAGAGGACTGGCTCCCTAGCCCTCCAGACTGGGGACCCCATATTCCCAACGTAGGACTCTGGCTGCCACCCATGATGAAACTTGACCACATGGACCTTTGCAGAACGCTCCTTGCCGGAGAAACCTCCATGACCCCTAAAGCCAACCACATCTTCTGAGCACCCCCACACCACAATTCCTTAGCCTTACAGGCCGCCAGAACAATGCCCTCAGCCCAGCCCTCCAGAGAGCCTGAGTCCGTGCTGGCACATCAGGCCTGCCATTCTCCCAGGACCAAACCCTAAGCCTAGGTTGGGTGTTCAGGTTCTAGAACCCTGACACCCAATTCCACCCATGGGTGGGAGCATCAAACTGATGGCATGACTCAGCTTCTCAACCAGCAGGAGATTCCATTTGGTGCTCTCCAACACCCTCAGAGCCCTAGGAACCGGCCAAGCTGCCCTGAGGCCATTCCCGCCATCTTTGCACCTCCAGGCCAAAAACCCAGGGCCTGAGAAGCCTCCGGAGCCCTGCCCTCAACTCAGCCCTTCAGTGAGCCAATATCTGTGCTGGCAGATCCCACATGCCTTCTCCCTAAGACATAACCTTAACGCTAAGCCTAACCCTAATACTAACTCTAGCCCAGGTTGTGTGTTCAGGCATCCCTCCTCCATAGCCTGGTCCCCCAAACGGCCAGATGGGGGACCCCTGAGCTGCACCCCATAATTGCGCCTGATCCCAGGAGGAAACCCTGCCCTTTAGAAATGTGTTGAACCCGCAGAGCGGGAGAAACCTGCATGCCTCCCAGAGCCCACTGCCACTTCTGGCACACCCAAGGACCAGGAACCAGGACTCTCACAGTGCTACAGACTCGCGCCCTCAACTCGGGCATTGGGAAGCATCACCACAGCGCCATCAGATCAGGGCTGCCATGCCCTTACAACCCTACCCTAACCCTAGGTTGGGTGTCAGGCTTCTGTCCCCTGAGGACTGGACCCCTAGCCCTCCAGACTGGGGACCCTGGATTCCCAATGCAGGACTCTGGCTGCCACCCACGATGAAACTGGACCATATGATCCTGTGCAGTATGCTCCTGGCCACAGAATCCTCCATGCCCCCTAAAGCCAGCCACGCCTTCCAAGAAATGCCACACCACAAACCCAGAGCCTGACAGGCCACCAGAGCAATGCCCTCAACTCAGCCCTCCGGAGAACCTGAGCCGCACTGGCAGGCCTGCCATTCTCCCAGGACGAAACCCTAACACTAGGTTGGGTGTTCAGGCATTGGACCCAGAGGCCTGACACCCAATTCCTCCCATGGGTTGAGCATCAGACTGTCGGCAGGACTCAGTTCTCAGCCAGGAGGAGACCTTTTCATTTGGTGTTCTCTCACACCCTCAGAGCAGTAGCAACCAGCCATTCTCCCTTGAGGCCATTCCCACCAGCTTTGCTCCTCCAGGCCAAGAACCCAGGGCCTGAGGAGCCTCCTGAGTCCTGCCCTCAACTCAGCCCTTGGGTGAGCCCGTATCTGTGCTAGCAGATCCGACATGCCCTGTCCCTAAGCCTAACACTAACCATAATACTATACCTAGCCCAGGTTGTGTGTTCAGGCGTCCATACTCTGACTCCTGGTCCCCAAGGCCCCAGATGGGGGACCCGTGAGCGATACCCCATCATTGAACCTGACACCAGGAGGAAACCATGCTGTTTAGAATTGTGCTGAACCCACAGAGCGGGATAAATTGGAATGTCTCCCTGAGTGCACCCCACTTCCAGCGCCCCCAAGGACCAAGAACCAGGAGTCTCATGGTCCTACAGACACACGCTCTGAACTCAAGCATTGGGATGGGCCACCACAGCGCCAGCAGATTGGGGCTGCAATGCCCCTACAACCTAACCCTCACAGCAGGACTCACCCTCTCAGCCAGAAGGTGACCTTTCATTTCGTGCTATCTAATGCCCTGAGAATTGTAGAAACTGGCATGCTCCCCTGAGGCGATTTCCAACATCTTTGCCCGTACAGCCCAAAACCCCAGTGCCCGAGGAGCCTCCTGAGTCCCACCCTCAACTCAGCCCTTGGGCGAGCTGATATCTGTGCTTGCATATCCGACATGCCTTGTCCCTAAGACATAACCTTAACCCTAATCCTAATACTAACCCTAGCCCAGGTTCGTGCTCAGGCATCCTCCTCCCACAACTGGTCCTCAAAACCCCAGATAGGGGACCCCTGAGTTGCACCCCATAATTGCACATGATCCCAGCATGAACCGTGCCGTTTAGAAATGGGCTGAAGCCACAGAGCAGGAGAAGCCTGCAAGTCTCCCTGAGGCCAAAGCACTTCTGGACCCTCCCAAGGACCGGGAACCAGAGTCTCAATGTCCTGCAGACATAGCCTCAACTCAGGCATCAGGATGGGTCACCACAGCACCGGCAGATCGGGGTTACCATGCCCCAAAGACTTAACCATAATGCTAGGATGGGTGTTTATGCTTCGATCCACAGAGGCCTGGCTCCCTAGCCGTCCAGACTGGGGACCCTGTATTTGCAATGCTGGACTCCGGCTGCCACCCACAAGGAAAATGGCCCACATGGCCCTGTGCAGTACGCTCCTGGCCGGAGAGACCTCCATGCCCCCTAAAGACACCCACACCTTCCGAGGACCCACACACCACCGCCCAGTGCCTGATGGGCCACCAGAGCAATACCCTCAACTCAGCCCTCCGGAGAGCCTGAGTCCGCACTGGCACCTCAGGCCTGCCATGCTCCCAGGACCAAACCCTAATACCCTAGCTCAGGTGGTCAGGCTCTGGACCCCAGAGGCCTGATACCCAATTCCATCCCAGTGGATAGGATCATCAGACTGATGGCAGGACTCAGCCTCTCAGCCAGGAGAATAAATGAAATAAACCATTTCATTTAGTGCTATCTAACACTCTCAGAGACCTAGAAACCAGCATGCTCCCCTGAGGCCATTCCCACCATCTTTACCTTCTAGGAAAAAAACCCAGGGCCTAAGGAGCCTCCTGAGTCCCGCCTTCAACTCAGCCCTTGGGTGAGCCCATATAAGTGTTACCAGATCCAACATGCCTTGTCCCTAAGACATAACCCTAACCCTAATCTTTTTATTTTTTTTAAGATTTTATTCATTTCTTTGACAGAGACAGATCAGAAGAAGGCACAGAGAGGACGAAGCACGCTCCCCGCTGAGCAGAGAGCCTGATGTGGGGCTCCATCCCAGGACCCTGAGATCATGACCTGAGCGGAAGGCAGAGGCTTTAACCAACTGAGCCACCCAGGCGCCCCACCTTAACACTAATCTTAACACTAACCCTAACCAAAAAACCTAACCCTAACCTCTAAACCTAACATAACAACCTCGGAGCAGTAGAAACCATCATGCTCCCCAGAGGCGATTCCCACCTTCTTTGCCCCTCCAGTCCAAAAATCCAGGGCCTGAGGAGACTCCTGAGTCCCGCCCTCAACACAGCCCTTGGGTGAGTCCATATCTGTGTTGGCAGATCTGACATGCCTTGTCCCTAAGACATACGCCTAACCCTAAGCCTAACCCTAAACCTTACCTCTAACCCTATCCCCTAACTCCTAACCCTAACCCTAACCCTAACCCCTAACAACTAACCCTAACACTCTCCGAACCTCTATCCCTAACCCTAACCCTCCAGACTGGGGATTCCAAAGTCACAACACAGGACTCTGCCTGCCCTCCAGAAAGAAAGGTGCATGAGCACCTAAACACACCCGCCATTGGAAATGCCCCAGACATAATGCCAGATTCTGCCACAACGCCAGATGCATGTCATCCACTCAGCCCTGAGGGAGCCCGCCTCAACACAGCATATCAGCAGCATATCAGAACTGCCATGCCCCTAGGCCTTAACCCTAACCCTAGGTTGGGTGTACAGTCTTCCGTACCCAGAGGCCTAGCCCCCAAACCCGCCAGATTGTGGATGCATGAGACTCACTCTGGCAGTCTGGAGGCTGCCTATGCTGTTACAGTGCCATTTGGAGCTACTTAGACCTCAGAGCAAAAGATAACTTCATGCCCCCCAAGGCAAGCCCCAGCATCTGAGCCCCTCCTGAACACAAACCCAGATTCACACTAGCCACCTATCACCGACCCTCAACTCAGGCCACCGGGGAGTCCGCCTCAGCACTGGCAGATTGGGTCTGTCGCGCCCCAAGACCTCACCCTTAGTTTGAGTTTCCAGGCTTCCATCCCAAGATGCCTAGCCTCCAGGCCCCCTGGATTAAGGACCCCTGAGTGACATTGCAGGACTCCAACAGCCACGCAGGATGAAACCTTGCAGTTTGGAGCTGCTGAATACTCAGAGGGTGAGAAACCTTCAAGCCCCCGTAAAGCTATCCGCACAATTTGCGGCACCCCAGGCCAGAAAGCTGTTTTCTATGAAGCTACCGGACACATGCCCTCAACTCAGCCCTGAGGGGAGCCCATCTCAGCGCCGGCAGATTGGGCCTGCCATGACCCTAGACCCTAACCCTAACCCTAGGTGGGGTATACAGCCTTCCGTGCCCAGAGGCCTGTACCCCAAGCCCATCAGACTGGGGATGACTGAGACTCCCGCCAGCACTCCTCCAGCCTCCTAGGGCAAAATGGTGCCATTTGGAACTGTGCAGGAACCTCAGAGCAGGAGAAAGCTGCATGCCCCCCGCGGACACCACTAGCTTCTTTGCCCCCACAAACACAAACACAGACCTCAAGTCCTGCCTGATTCCCACCCTCCATTCGGCCTATCCAGGAGACCACCTCAATTGCAGCAGATCGGGCCTGCCATGTCCCTAAGCCTTAACCCTAACCCTAGTTTGGATTTTCAGGCTTCCATCCCAAGAGGCCTGGCCCCCACGCCCCCCAGATTAAGGACTTCTGAGCAACACCACAGGACACAGCCTGTCACACAAGTGGAAACCTTGTGGTTTGGAGCTGCAATGAACCCTCAGATGGGGAGAAACTTTCATGCCACCCTAAAGCCACCCCAATAATCAACAGCCACTCTGGCCATAGAGCTGGATTCCATCCCGCCACCAAATGCATACCCTCAACTGAGCCCATAGGGGATCCCGCCTCAGCACTGGCAGATCGGGCCTGCCATTGCCCCTAGGCCCTAACCCTAACACAAGTTTGGGTGTTCAGTCTTCCATGCTGAGGGTCCAGGCAACAAAATCCCCTGGATTAAGGAATCTTGACATACACCTCAGGACTCCGCTTGCCACACAGTAGGAACCTGTGCCTTGGAGTTGTGCTGAACCCTCAGAGGGGGAGAAACTTGCCCCTCTAAAGGCACTCCCATCATCTGCACCCGTCCCCCCGGCCATAAACCAGATTCTGCTGAGCTGCCGGACGCATGCCATAAATTCAGACCCTAGGGCGCCCCACCTCAACATAAGCAGATCAGGCCACCATGCCCCTAAGCCCTTACCAGAACCCCTCTTTAGGTTTTCAGGCTTCCATCCCAGGGGCCTGCCTCCCATGTCCCCCCAGATTAAGGTCTACTGAGCGCCACCACGGGACTCCACCTGGCACTCATGAGGAAAACTTGTGGTTTAGAGCTGCACTGAACACTCAGACGGGGAGAAACATGCAAACCCCCGTAATGCCACCCCACCATGAGTCACCCCCATGGCCATAAAACCAGATTCTCCTGCGATGCCAGATCTATGCCCTCAACTCGACCCTTAGGGGAGCCCGCATCAGCACCGGCACATTGGACCTGCCATGCCCTTCGGCCCTAACCATAAACCTAGGTGGGGTGTACAGGCTTTCATGAACAGAGGCCTGTCCCCCAAGCCCGCCAGATTGGGCACCTCCGAGATTCATGCCAGTAGAGATTAAGGATTCCTCAGTGACACCCCAGGACTGCGTCTGCCACACAGGAGGAAACCATGCCATTTGGAGCTCTGCAGAACCCTCAGGGTAGGAGAAACCTGCATGCAACCCTGAGGTCACGCCCAGCTTCTGTGGCATCCCTGGACACAAACTCTGAGTCTGACATGCCACCTGATACCCACCCTGAAGTCAGCCCACCAGGGAGCCCACCTCAGCAGTAGCAGATTGAGCATGCCATGCCCCTACGCCCTTACCGTAGCTCTAGTTTCTGATTTCGGGCTTCCATCCCAAGAGGCCTGGCCCCCAAACTCCCCAGATTCAGGACCCCCCTGTAACAAGGCAGAAACCTGAATGCCATGCAGGGGGAAGCCATGACATTTGGAGCTCCAAAGTTTCCTCAGAGAGGGAGAAACCAGCATGCCCCTCTAAAGCCACCCCCACGATCAGCCGTCCCTCTGGCCAGAAACCCTGACTCTTCTGCATTGCAGGATGCATTTCCTCAACTCAATTCTGAGGGTATCTCACCTCTGTGTAGGCTGATCAGGCCTGTCCTGCCCAGCCCATTACCCTTAACCCTATGTTGCATTTTCAGGCTTCCTTCCCCAGGGGCCTATCCACCAAGCCCTCTAGATTGGTAAACTTGGAGCCACACTGTAGGAGTCCCCCTGCCACCCAGCAGGAAACTTGTCCCTTTGGAGCTGTGCAGAACCCTCAGAGCCAGAGAAGCCTGCATGACCCCATTAGGACTCCCCCACATTCTGCAGCCCCCTGGCCACAAACCCAGAGCCTGATTCACCACCTGACCCCCATTCTCAACTCAGCTCCTTGGGGAACTCACCTCAACACCAGCAGTTCGGGCCTGCCACGCCACTAGCTCAGCTCTGCTCATGGACACCACCAGCTCTAGGCAGACCTAGAACTCCCCTGTCTGCGGCAAAGCTCTGGGATCCCCCCTCCTTCTTCCCAATTTACACTGGCCCAGGCATTCATGAGAAAGGGGAAGGCTACCTCTTGAATGCTTAATACCTCCTTTCCTCTTCAGCCCTATTTCTCTCCACTTACCTTTGCACCTGGGCAAACTGAAAGTAACATATCAATGGAACATGTACATGCTCTGAGATCTAAATCTTTCATGGCAACTTTCTGAGGGCTCCTTATGCAATAGGAAACTAGTGTATCCTGCCACAGAGTGTTTCATAATGAACAGCTACAGAACAGGAGAGCAAAAGTCATTCCAGTTTGACCTCAGTCTTCATGAAGTAGAACATGGTCTTCTTTTCTTCATTGACTTCAATTCCAATTCGTTTCCATGCAATGTTCATTCCTCTCCTTCAGGGGTAGGATTTTGTGATTCCTCACCTGCATAGAACACCCAGAGCTCATCACAACAAGTACTCTCCCTAATAGCTGTCACCCACTTAACCCTTCGCCCCACACCCCTGCCCCCTAGCAACCCTCGATTTTGCTCTAGGTTAGAGTCTGTTTCCTCATTGGCATTTCTCCCCTCACTATGTTCATCTGTTTTCTTTCTGAAATTCCATAGAGGTCAAGATATAGGCTATTGGTCTTTTCTTACTGATTTTACTTAGCTAAATCCACTGTAGATCCATCCACATCCTTGCAGATGGTAAGATTTCATCCTTTTTGAACCTGGATCCTATTCCATTAAGAAGATGTGGGAGAATGAATACACATACACACACACACACACATATGATATATACGAGTGATATATATATATATATATATATATATATATATATATATATATATCACTCATCAGTGAATGGACATTTGGTCTCCCTCCATTGTTTTACAATGGTTGAAAATGCTGCTGTAAATATCACCGTGCTTATACCCCACTGAATGTGCATTTTTGTGCCCTTTAGGGAAATAACTAGGAGGACAATTGCTGGATCCTACTGTTGTTCAGTTCTTAGCTTTTGGAGGACAGACTGTATTCTTTCCAAGAGTGGCTGCAACAACACGCAGGCCCACCAACAATGTAGGAGGGTCCCGGTTTTGGGTTTTGTTTTTTTTTTTTTTTTTAAGATTTTATTTATTTATTTGACAGAGGTCACAAGTAGGCAGAGAGGCAGGCAGAGAGAGAGGACGAAGCAGACTCCCCGCTGAGCAGAGAGCCCAATGCGGGGCTCAATCTCAGGACCCTGAGACCATGACCTGAGCCGAAGGCAGTGGCTTAACCCACTGAGCCACACAGGTGCCCCCGAGGGTTCCACTTTAAACAGAACATTCCCTGCCAGCAATTTCCTAAGGAGGAAATATAAAACCTGTGGGAAACCCTGACTCACTGAGCATCAGGAAAGCAGCCACAGAAATTCAGCCCAGGGTTCCTGACACCAAGTCCCTTGAAGCCAACAGAGTGCCTTTATCCAGGGAAATTCCCAAAGACTCTCCTTCTGACTTCACTACCCATGAAACTGCAGAGAAAATACAGCATGTCCAACCATATATAGCCGTTTCAGTGAACCTAGGAAGACAAGCATCCCTTTTAAATTGTCCAAGACTCCTTGGAATCATTTTGAATTTTCCCTCTGCCCTCATTGGAACTCTTTGGATTCAAAGACGAATCCATTAGGATACATCACCTTGGACAAAGAAGAAGCCATCATCCAAGTCTCTATCTGACCACAAACAGCCACCTCACTCTAGATGCCAGCCGTTCCACCAGAGTCTAGGCCCAGTGGAGTAAACACTGTTCGGTGAAGGAATACTTTCTATGTTCAAAAGGCACACCAAGTCAATCTCACCTTCCCTTTCGAATCCAAGGGATTTCCTAGGAAAGAGATGTTCCAAATACCTTTGTAAGCCAGAAATAAACAGAGAAAATGACATCCCTGCCAGGTGCTCCCTGCAGAGAAACTCAGGAGTTCTGGCACCCACACGAGATTGCTTACAGCTGGTTCAGGGTGCCATTTGTGAGCTCCACTGGAGACAAGAGAAAAGCCCAGGAAATTTGGGGTGAAAGGGAATTTTTACCTGCCATCCTGGCATGGATGTGACATTGTCACCCACAGGCCTGCTGTTTTCTCTGAACACTGACGTCCTGGGACAAGCTGCATGACTGACTCAGACGCTGACTTCCAAACTTCAGGTCTCATGGAGCCAGAGTGAAGAAGGGTTGTCAGGTGCAGATAAGCAGGCGTCTCCCACCTAAAGCCTGCACACCTGCTCTGATTCCTGGGAGAAGGAGAGACACAGGCTTGTTTCTTAACTGGTCATTCACTTCCCTCTCAAGCTGGTCAATGCCCTTGTCCTTTTTGGAGAAACAAACATACTTTTCCAAACAAACACTCAGCTCCTCGGTTCCAAATGCACCATGAGTCGGGTTTGGTTCCCCTGGCTCCAGAGCCCAACTGGGAGGACCCTCCTGAACCATCCTGACAGCACATTACCAGCAAACCTGGGGAAAGAGGGCACAATGCTGAGTGGGGGACAGGCTCCATCAATTCTTACCACCACCCTTGAGCCTGGAGAAACAGAGACTATACAGCTCACCACTCCATCCTGTAAAAATAAGCTGTAGTGCCTCACGTTTCAGGGTCTCTCACCGGGCACCTCCGCCCTGCCTTCAGAGCCAGCAAGCTGCACTGACTCCTCTTCAGGTGTGTTTCCCATGGCAGCTCGCCGCTGCCTCCAGTGGTGGCAAGCAGCATCGCCATGCCTTCCAGGGTATCTCACACCACGGCTCACCACTCCCTCCAGTGGAGTGAACTGGCACTGCCGGGCCTTCCATAGACTCATTTTTTTTTTATTTGTTTATTTACAGCATAACAGTGTTCATTGTTTTGGCATCACACCCAGTGCTCCATGCAGTACGTGCCCTCCCTATTAACCACCACCTGATTCCTCAAACTCCCACCCCACCCTGCCCCTCCAAAACCCTCTGGTTGTTTTTCAGAGTCCATAGTCTCTCATGGTTCATCTCCCCTTCCAGTTTCTCTCAACTCCCTCTCCTCTCCATCTCCCTATGTCCTCCGTGTTATTTGCTATGCTCCACAAATAAGTGAGACCATATGATACATGACTCTCTCTCTGCTTGACTTATTTCGCTCAGCATAATTTCTTCCAGTCCCGTCCATGTTGCTACAAAAGTTGGGTATTCATCCTTTCTGATGGAGGCATAATACTCCATTGCGTATATGTACCACATCTTCCTTATCCATTCATCCGTTGAAGGGCATCTTGGTTCTTTCCACAGTTTGGTGAGCATAGCCATTGCTACAATAAGCATTGGGGTACAGATGGCCCTTCTTTTCACTACATCTGTATCTTTGGGGTAAATACCCAGCAGGGCAATTGCAGGGTCATAGGGAAGCTCTATTCTTAATTTCTGGAGGAATCTCCACACTGTTCTCCAAAGTGGCTGCACCAACTTGCATTCCCACCAACAGTGTAAGAGGGTTCCCCTTTCTCCACATCCTCTCCAACACACGTTGTTTCCTGTCTTGCTCATTTTGGCCATTCTAACTGGTGTCAGGTGGTATCTCAATGTGGTTTTCATTTGAATCTCCCTGATGGCTAGTGATGATGAACATTTTTTCATGTGTCTGATAGCCATTTGTATGTCTTCGTTGGAGAAGTGTCTGTTCATATCTTCTGCCCATTTTTGGATATGATTCTCTGTTTTGTGTGTGTTGAGTTTGAGAAGTTCTTTATAGATCCTGGATATCAACCTTTTGTCTGTACTGTCATTTGCAAATATCTTCTCCCATTCCGTGGGTTGCCTTTTTGTTTGGTGGACTGTTTCCTTTGCTGTGCAGAAGCTTTTGATCTTGATGAAGTGCCAAAAGTTTATTTTCGCTTTTGTTTCCTTGGCCTTTGGAGACATATCTTGAAAGAAGTTGCTGTGGCTGATATCGAAGAGGTTACTGCCTATGTTCTCCTCTAGGATTCTGATGGATTCCTGTCTCATGATGAGGTCTTTTATCCATTTCGAGTGTAAGAGAATGGTTGAGTTTCATTATTCTACATATAGCTGTCCAGTTTTCCCAGCACCATTGATTGAAGAGACTGTCTTTTTTTCCATTGAATATTTTTTCCTGTTTTGTAGAAGATTATTTCACCGTGGAGTTGAGGGTCCATATCTGGGCTCTCCACTCTGTTCCACTGGTCTATGTGTCTGTTTTTATGCCAGGGCCACGCTGTCTTGGTGATCGCAGCTTTGTAGTAAAGCTTAAAATCGGGTAACGTGATGCCGCCAGTTTTGTTTTTGTTTTTCAACATTGCCTTAGCAATTCGGGGTCTCTTCTGATTCCATACAAATTTTAGGATTATTTGCTCCAGCTCTTTGAAAACTACCGGTGGAATTTTGATCGGAATGGCATTAAAAGCATAGATTGCTCTAGGCAGTATAAACATTTTAACAATGTTTATTCTTCCAATCCAAGAGCATGGAATTGTCTTCCATCTTTTTGGGTCTTCTTCAATTTCTTTCATGAGTGTTCTGTAGTTCCTCGAGTACAGATCCTTTACCTCTTTGGTTAGGTTTATTCCCAGGTATCTTATGGTTCTTGGTGCTATAGTAAATGGAATCGATTCTCTAATTTCCCTTTCTGTATTTTCACTGTTAGTGTATAAGAAAGCCACTGATTTCTGTACATTGACTTTGTATCCTGCCACGTTACTGAATTGCTGTATGAGTCTAGTAGTTTGGGGGTGGAGTCTTTGGGGTTTTCCATATAAAAAATCATGTCATCTGCGAAGAGAGAGAGTTTGACTTCTTCCTTGCCAATTTGGATACCTTTTATTTCTCTTTGTTGTCTGATTGCCGTTGCTAGGACTTCTAATACTATGTTGAACAAGAGTGGTGAGAGTGGGCATCCAAGCCCATTAGAATAACGTCAGACCTTTTCACAGAGACCTGGCAAGCCAGGAAGGGCTGGCAAAATATATTCAGAGTACTAAATGAGAAGAACATGCAACCAAGAATACTCTATCCGGCAAGACTGACATTTAAAATGGATGGAGAGATAAAGAGTTTCCAAGACCAGCAAGGCTTAAAAGACTATGCAACCAGCAAGCCGACACTGCAGGAAATATTAAGGGGGGGGGTCCTATAAAAGAGAAAAAATCCCAAGAATATCATTGAACAGAAATATAGAAACAATCTACAGACAGAAAGACTTCAAAGGCAACATGACATGAATCAAAACCTATCTCTCAATAACCACTCTCAATGTGAATGGCCTAAATGCGCCCATAAAACGACACAGGGTTGCAGATTGGATAAAACGACAGGACCCATCCATATGTTGTCTACAAGAGACCCATTTTGAACCTAAGGATACACCCAGACTGAAAGTGAACGGATGGAGAAGCATCTTTCATGCCAATGGGCCTCAAAAGAAGGCCGGGGTAGCGATTCTCATATCAGATAAATTAGATTTTAAACTAAAGACTGTAGTCAGAGATACAGAAGGACACTCCATAATTCTTAAAGGGACTATCCGCCAAGATGATCTAACAATTGTGAATATCTATGCCCCCAATATGGGAGCACCCAATTCCATAAGAAAACTATTAATCAAGATAAAGAGTCATATTGATATGAATACAATAATAGTAGGAGATCTTCATACGCCTCTCTCAGAAATAGACAGATCATCGAAGCAGAAAATTAAAAAAGAAATAAGAGCATTGAATGAAACATTGGACCAGATGGACCTCATAGACATATACAGAACATTCCACCCTAAAACAACAGAATACTCATTCTTCTCAAGTGCACATGGAACCTTCTCCAGAATAGACCACATACTGCGTCACAAGGATTGAGGATGCCTGATACTCATGCTGGGAATCTGCCTGCCACGCAGGGCACCGCTGTGCTGTTTGGAGCTGCGCTGAACCCTCAGAGCTGGAGAAACTTCCATGCACCCCTGAAGTCACCCCCAGGTTATGCGAACGTCTGGACACACACCTAGAGGCTAAGGCCCCGTCTGACACCCGAGCTCAACTCAGCGCACCAGGGCACCTGCCTCTGCACTGGCATATCAGGTCTACCATGGCCCTAGGCCTTAACCCTATCCCTAATTTTGGTTTTCAGGTATCATCCCCAAGAGTCCTGACCCCAAGACCCCAAGATTAAAGAATCCTGAGTGACACCTCAGGACTCTGTCCACCATGCAGGAGGAAACCATGCTGTTTGGAGCTGTGTCGAATCCTCAGAGCGGGAGAAACCTGCACGGTTCACCCGAGGCTATCCCCCACCCTCTGCGCACTATTGGGCCACAAATGTGGAGGCTGGCACTCAGCCTGCCTACCACCCAGGAGGAAACCGTGCCATTTGAAACTGAGTAGAACACTCAGAGTGGGAGAAACTGCATGCCTCCCTGAGCACAACCCCCTCCTTCAGCGGTCCCCTGACCACAAACCTGGACCCTCTCATGCCACCGGACCTCTGCCCTCAATTCATCCCCCTGGGATCCCTTCTCAGTGCCAGCAAATTGGGCCTGCCATGCCCCTGACCCTAACCTTAAGCCTAGGTTGCATTTTCAGTCTTCATCCCCAGAGGCTGGTCCCCCAATTCCTCCATATTTGGACCCCTGAGCCACAACCCAGTGCTCTGTCTGCCACCCGGGAGGAAACCGTTCTGTTTGGAGCTGCACAGAACCATCGGAATGGGAGAAATCTTCATGCTCCCTGAAGCCACCTCCACCTTCGGCCACCCCCCAGGCACAAACCCAGATCGTAATGCACCACCTGACCATGGCCCTCAACTCAGTACCCCAGACATCTAGCCTCGGCACCAGCAGATCAGGCCAGCCATGCCCCTGTGCTCTTTTCCAAGCCCTAGGTTGTGTTTTCAGTCTTCTGTCCTCTGATGATTGACACCAAAGCTCCGCTGATGGGTTACACCTGAACTATACCAGAATATTTCTTGGCCCCCTGAGGCTATCCCACTTTCAGCACCCCCCGTTCACACCTGGATCTTAACACTCACACTGACCCACGTCCTCAACTCTGCTCCCCAGGTCACTCCTCTCAGGGTGGCCTATTGAGACTGACATGACCCTCAGCCCTAACCAAAACTTAGGTACATTTTCTGTCTTGTGTCCCAAGAATACAGGTACCAAAGCCCCACATATGTGGGACCCCTGAGAAATGCCAGAGGACTCTGTCTTCAACCCAGAAGGAAACAGTAGAATTGGAACTCTGCCAAGGACTGAGAGCAGGAGAAATCTGCCTTTCCCCCCATGGCCACCAACCCGGAGCCTGACTCAGACTGACCCATGTTCTCTACTCAGTCCCCGTGAGAGCTCTGCACAGCACCAGCAAATCAGGCCTGTCATGTTGCTGGGACCTAGCCCCAACCCTAGGTTGGGGTTTCATGCTCTGTCCCCAGAGGACTGGCACCCAAGTCCCACGGATGGGGACCCCTGAGCAAGATTTGAGATCTCTGCCTGCCACCCAGAAGGAAACCATACCATTTGGGACTCTGCAAAGGATTCTGAGCAGGAGAAATCTGCCACGCACCACTGAGTTCACCCAGAGTCAGCAGCTGGACACAAACCTGAACCTGACACTTACTCTATCCATCCCTCTGTACTCAGCCCTCTGGATAGCTTGCCACACCACCATCAGATTGGGCCTGCCATGCTCCTAACCCCTAACTGAAGCTTAGTTTGTGTTCTGAGCATTCAATTCCTAGGGGTCTGGCTCCCTACCCCACGGACTGGGGTCACCTTAGCCATACCACAGGACTCATCCTAACAGACAGGAGGAAAGCGTGCCATGTAGACCTCTAGAAAGTATTCAAAGCAGGATTAAAATGCCTGCCCATCTGAGCCTATACCAGCAAACCCCCAATTTCAGTGGCCTCTAGGTCACAAACCCTGTGCCTGACCAGAAACAGAACACTCATCCTTAATTCCAGCCTCTAGGAAACACACACACTGTCAGCTGTTTGGGCCTGCAATGTCCTTCGGCCCTAACTCTATCCCTAGCTTGGGTTCTCATGTCTCCGTCCCCTAAGGGTGGGCTCCAAAGCCCTAGGATTTGGGGATGCCTGAGCAATACCACAGGACTCAGCCTCACACCCAGATGGAAATCTTTCCATAATGGACTCCAGTAAGTATATAGGTCAGTATAAATATGAAGGCCCATCTGGTTCCATCGACGTGGCTCGTTTTCCGGGTGGCCGCGACATGCCCCGAGCGAGAAAGGGCCCTGCTCCACGGGGAACTGGGCGCTGACCAGGGCTGCCCAACGCCGGCCAATTCTCACGAGCGTTCTACCCAAATCGATCCCGATTTGGGCAGAACGCTCATGAGAATTGGCCGGAAAACGCCCGGCGAACACACTTCGGGCACCACAGGGCCGCAGGGCCGCCCCCCCCGGGGCGCTGTCCGGGATCGCGTGTCGTCGCGTTCCGGCACCGCCAGGAGGAGCTCCGGGAGGCGGGCCCCGGGGAGGCCGACGCCTCCCGCTCCTCAGCCTCCGGGGGTCCCCTCCCTGGTGCCGGCAGCTGGGGCCGGGCCAGCCCCGAAAGCCGGGCCCGGGCCCGGTCCTGCTTGCTCAGCCTTCCGTTGCCAGGGTCCTGAGCCTGGGGGCCTCCCCATGGGGAACCCTGTGTCCCGCGCCACGAGTCCCCCGACCGTCCCGGCGACAACGGCACCTTTCGCGGCTTCGTCCTAGCCGCGGAGTGAGAGACCAGTCCGTTTCCCCACAGAGGCCAGCCCCCTCCAGGGGCGCCCCGGCCGCCCGCCACGGCGGAGGCGGACGCCCGGCCACGGAGCCTCCATCCACTCTGCTCGGGGAAAACTCCCCGGCGCCGCGGCTGCCGGCCGCGCCCCATCGTCGCGGCTCGTTTTCCGGGTGGCCGCGACATGCCCCGAGCGAGAAAGGGCCCTGCTCCACGCGGAACTGGGCGCTGACCAGGGCTGCCCAACGCCGGCCAATTCTCACGAGCGTTCTGCCCAAATCGATCCCGATTTGGGCAGAACGCTCGTGAGAATTGGCCGGAAAACGCCCGGCGAACACACTTCGGGCACCACAGGGCCGCAGGGCTGCCCCCCCCCGGGGCCCTGTCCGGGACCGCGTGTCGTCGCGTTCCGGCACCGCCAGGAGGAGCTCCGGGAGGCGTGCCGCGGGGAGGCCGAAGCCTCCCGCTCCTCAGCCTCCGGGGGTCCCCTCCCTGGCGCCGGCAGCTGGGGCCGGGCCAGCCCCGAAAGCCGGGCCCGGGCCCGGGCCTGCTTGCTCAGCCTTCCGTTGCCAGGGGCCTGAGCCTGGGGGCCTCCCCATGGGGAACCCTGAGTCCCGCGCCACGAGTCCCCCGACCGTCCCGGCGACAACGGCACCTTTCGCGGCTTCGTCCTAGTCGCGGAGTGAGAGACCAGTCCGTTTCCCCACAGAGGCCAGCCCGCTCCAGGGGCGCCCCAGCCGCCCGCCACGGCGGAGGCGGACGCCCGGCCACGGCGCCTCCATCCACTCTGCTCGGGGAAAACTCCCCGGCGCCGGGGCCGCCGGCCGCGCCCCATCGTCGCGGCTCGTTTTCCGGGTGGCCGCGCCATGCCCCGAGCGAGAAAGTGCCCTGCTCCACGCGGCACTGGGCGCTGACCAGGGCTGCCCAACGCCGGCCAATTCTCACGAGCGTTCTGCCCAAATCGATCCCGATTTGGGCAGAACACTCGTGAGAATTGGCCGGAAAACGCCCGGCGAACACACTTCGGGCACAGAGGGCCGCAGGGCCGCCCCCCCGGGGCCCTGTCCGGGATCGCGTATCGTCGCGTTCCGGCACCGCCAGGAGGAGCTCCGGGAGGCGGGCCCCGGGGAGGCCGACGCCTCCCGCTCCTCAGCCTCCGGGGGTCCCCTCCCTGGCGCCAGACCCCGGGGCCGGGCCAGCCCGGAAAGCCGGGCTCGGGCCCGGGCCAGCTTGCTCAGCCTTCCTTTGCCAGGGGCCTGAGCCTGGGGGCCTCCGCATGGGGAACCCTGAGTCCCGCGCCTCGAGTCCCCCTGACCGTCCCGGCGACAACGGCACCTTTCGCGGCTTCGTCCCAGCCGTGGAATGAGAGATCACTCCGTTCCCCCACAGAGGCCAGCCCCCTCCACGGGCGCCCCGGCCGCCCGCCACGGCGGGGGCGGACGCCCGGCCACGGCGCCTCCATCCACTCTCCTCGGGGAAAACTCCCCGGTGCCGGGTCCGCCGGCCGCGCCCCTTCGTCGCGGCTCGTTTTCCGGGTGGCCGCGACATGCCCCGAGCGAGAAAGGGCCCTGCTCCACGCGGCACTGGGCGCTGACCAGGGCTGCCCAACGCCGGCCAATTCTCACGAGCGTTCTGCCCAAATCGATCCCGATTTGGGCAGAACGCTCGTGAGAATTGGCCGGAAAACGCCCGGTGAACACACTTCGGGCACCACAGGGCCGCAGGGCCGCCCCCCCGGGGTCCTGTCCGGGATCGCGTGTCGTCGCGTTCCGGCACCGCCAGGAGGAGCTCCGGGAGGCGGGCCCCGGGGAGGCCGACGCCTCCTGCTCCTCAGCCTCCGGGTGTCCCCTCCCTGGTGCGGCCACCGGGGCCGGGCCAGCCCCGAAAGCCGGGCCCGGGCCAGGGCCTGTTGCTCAGCCTTCCGTTGCCAGGGGCCTGAGCCTGGGGGCCTCCGCATGGGGAACCCTGAGTCCCGCGCCACGAGTCCCCCCGACCGTCCCGGCGACAACGGCACCTTTCGCGGCTTTGTCCCAGCCGTGGAGTGAGAGATCACTCCGTTCCCCCACAGAGGCCAGCCCCCTGCACGGGCGCCCCGGCCGCCCGCCACGGCGGAGGCGGACGCCCGGCCACGGCGCCTCCATCGACTCTGCTCGGGGAAAACTCCCCGGCGCCGGGGCCGCCGGCCGCGCCCCATCGTCGCGGCTCGTTTTCCGGGTGGCCGCGCCATGCCCCGAGCGAGAAAGGGCCCTGCTTCACGCGGCCCTGGGCGCTGACCAGGGCTACCCAACGCCGGCCAATTCTCACGAGCGTTCTACCCAAATCGATCCCGATTTGGGCAGAACGCTCGTGAGAATTGGCCGGAAAACGCCCGGCGAACACACTTTGGGCACCACAGGGCCGCAGGGCGGCCCCCCCCGGGGCCCTGTCCGGGACCGCGTGTCGTCGCGTTCCGGCACCGCCAGGAGGAGCTCCGGGAGGCGTGCCGCGGGGAGGCCGACGCCTCCCGCTCCTCAGCCTCCGGGGGTCCCCTCCCTGGCGCCGGCAGCTGGGGCCGGGCCAGCCCCGAAAGCCGGGCCCGGGCCCGGGCCTGCTTGCTCAGCCTTCCGTTGCCAGGGGCCTGAGCCTGGGGGCCTCCCCATTGGGAACAATGAGTCCCGCGCCACGAGTCCCCCGACCGTCCCGGCCACAACGGCACCTTTCGCGGCTTCGTCCTAGCCGCGGAGTGAGAGACCAGTCCGTTTCCCCACAGAGGCCAGCCCCCTCCAGGGGCGCCCCGGCCTCCCGCCACGGCGGAGGCGGACGCCCGGCCACGGCGCCTCCATCCACTCTGCTCGGGGAAAACTCCCCGGCGCCGCGGCTGCCGGCCGCGCCCCATCGTCGCGGCTCGTTTTCCGGGTGGCCGCGACATGCCCCGAGCGAGAAAGGGCCCTGCTCCACGCGGAACTGGGCGCTGACCAGGGCTGCCCAACGCCGGCCAATTCTCACGAGCGTTCTGCCCAAATCGATCCCGATTTGGGCAGAACGCTCGTGAGAATTGGCCGGAAAACGCCCGGCGAACACACTTCGGGCACCACAGGGCCGCAAGGCCGCCCCCCCCCGGGGCCCTGTTCGGGATCGCGTGTCGTCGCGTTCCGGCAGCGCCAGGAGGAGCTCCGGGAGGCGTGCCGCAGGGAGGCCGACAACTCCCGCTCCTCAGCCTCCGGGGGTCCCCTCCCTGGCGCCGGCAGCTGGGGCCGGGCCAGCCCCGAAAGCCGGGCCTGGGCCCGGGCCTGCTTGCTCAGCCTTCCGTTGCCAGGGGCCTGAGCCTGGGGGCCTCCCCATGGGGAACCCTGAGTCCTGCGCCACGAGTCCCCCGACCGTCCCGGCGACAACGGCACCTTTCGCGGCTTCGTCCTAGCCGCGGAGTGAGAGACCAGTCCGTTTCCCCACAGAGGCCAGCCCCCTCCAGGGGCGCCCCGGCCGCCCGCCACGGCGGAGGCGGACGCGCGGCCACGGCGCCTCCATCCACGCTGCTCGGGGAAAACTCACCGGCGCCGCGGCTGCCGATCGCGCCCCATCGTCACGGCTCGTTTTCCGGGTGGCCGTGACATGCCCCGCGCGAGAAAGGGCCCTGCTCCACGCAGAACTGGGCGCTGACCAGGGCTGCCCAACGCCGGCCAATTCTCACGAGCGTTCTGCCCAAATCGATCGCAGAACGCTCGTGAGAATTGGCCGGAAAACGCCCGGCGAACACACTTCGGGCAACACAGGGCCGCAGGGCGGCCCCCCCGGGGCCCTGTCCGGGATCGCGTGTCGTCGCGTTCCGGCACCGCCAGGAGGAGCTCCGGGAGGCGTGCCCCGGGGAGGCCGACGCCTCCCGCTCCTCAGCCTCTGGTTGTACCCTCCCTGGCGCCCTCCGCTGGGGCCGGGCCAGTCCCGAAAGCCGGGCCCGGGCCCGGGCCTGCTTGCTCAGCCTTCCGTTGCCAGGGGCCTGAGCCTGGGGGCCTCCGCATGTGGAACCCTGAGTCCCGCGCCACGAGTCCCCCCAACGGACCCGGCAACAACGGCACCTTTCGCGGCTTCGTCCCACCCATGGTGTGAGAGATCATTCCGTTCCCCCACAGAGGCCAGCCCCCTCCACGGGCGCACCGGCTGCCCGCCACGGCAGAGGCGGACGCCCGGCCACGGCGCCTCCATCCACTCTGCTCGGGGAAAACTCCCCGGCGCCGGGGCCGCCGGCCGCGCCCCATAGTCGCGGCTCGTTTTCCGGGTGGCCGCGCCATGCCCCGAGCGAGAAAGGGCCCTGCTCCACGCGGCCCTGGGCGCTGACCAGGGCTGCCCAACGCCGGCCAATTCTCACGAGCGTTCTGCCCAAATCGATCCTGATTTGGGCAGAACGCTCGTGAGAATTGGCCGGAAAACGCCCGGCGAACACACTTCAAGCACCAGAGGGCCGCAGGTCCGCCCCCCGGGGGCCCTGTCCGGGATCGCGTGTCGTCGCGTTCCGGCACCGCCAGGAGTAGCTCCGGGAGGCGGGCCCCGGGGAGGCCGATGCCTCCCGCTCCTCAGCCTCTGGGGGTCCCCTCCCTGGCGCTGGCCGCCGGGGCCGGGCCAGTCCCGAAAGCCGGGCCCGGGCCCGGGCCTGCTTGCTCAGCCTTCCGTTGCCAGAGGCCTGAGCCTGGGGGCCTCCGCATGGGGAACACTGTGTCTCGCGCCACGAGTCCCCCCGACCGTCCCGGCGACTACGGCACCTTTCGCGGCTTCGTCCCAGCCGTGGAGTGAGAGATCACTCCGTTCCCCCACAGAGGCCAGCCCCCTCCACGGGCGCCCAGTCCGCCCGCCACGGCGGAGGCGGACGCCCGGCCACGGCGCCTCCATCCACTCTGCTCGGGGAAAACTCCCCGGCGCCGGGGCCGCCGGCCGCGCCCCATCGTCGCGGCTCGTTTTCCGTGTGGCCGCGCCATGCCCCGAGCGAGAAAGGGCCCTGCTCCACGCGGCCCTGGGCGCTGACCAGGGCTGCCCAACGCCGGCCAATTCTCACGAGCGTTCTGCCCAAATCGATCCGGATTTGGGCAGAACGCTCGTGAGAATTGGCCAGAAAACGCCCGGCGAACACACTTCGGGCACCACAGGGCCGCAGGGCCGCCCCCCCGGGGCCCTGTCCAGGATCGCGTGTCGTCGCGTTCCGGCACCGCCAGGAGGAGCTCCGGGAGGCGGGCCCCGGGGAGGCTGACGCCTCTCGCTCCTCTGCCCCCGGGGTTCCCCTCCCTGGCGCCGGCCGCTGGGGCCGGGCCAGCACCGAAAGCCGGGCCCGGACCCGGGCCTGCTTGCTCAGCCTTCCGTTGCCAGGGGCCTGAGCCTGGGGGCCTCCGCATGTGGAACCCTGAGTCCCGCGCCACGAGTCCCCCCAACGGACCCGGCAACAACGGCACCTTTCGCGGCTTCGTCCCACCCATGGTGTGAGAGATCATTCCGTTCCCCCACAGAGGCCAGCCCCCTCCACGGGCGCACCGGCTGCCCGCCACGGCAGAGGCGGACGCCCGGCCACGGCGCCTCCATCCACTCTGCTCGGGGAAAACTCCCCGGCGCCGGGGCCGCCGGCCGCGCCCCATAGTCGCGGCTCGTTTTCCGGGTGGCCGCGCCATGCCCCGAGCGAGAAAGGGCCCTGCTCCACGCGGCCCTGGGCGCTGACCAGGGCTGCCCAACGCCGGCCAATTCTCACGAGCGTTCTGCCCAAATCGATCCTGATTTGGGCAGAACGCTCGTGAGAATTGGCCGGAAAACGCCCGGCGAACACACTTCAAGCACCAGAGGGCCGCAGGTCCGCCCCCCGGGGGCCCTGTCCGGGATCGCGTGTCGTCGCGTTCCGGCACCGCCAGGAGTAGCTCCGGGAGGCGGGCCCCGGGGAGGCCGATGCCTCCCGCTCCTCAGCCTCTGGGGGTCCCCTCCCTGGCGCTGGCCGCCGGGGCCGGGCCAGCCCCGTAAGCCGGGCCCGGGCCCGGGCCTGCTTGCTCAGCCTTCCGTTGCCAGGTGCCTGAGCCTGGGGGCCTCCCCATGGGGAACCCGGAGTCCCCCGCCACGAGTCCCCCGACCGTCCCGGGGACAACGGCACCTTTCGCGGCTTCGTCCTAGCCGCGGAGTGAGAGACCAGTCCGTTTCCCCACAGAGGCCAGCCCCCTCCAGGGGCGCCCCGGCCGCCTGCCATGGCGGAGGCGGACGCCCGGCCACGGCGCCTCCATCCACTCTGTTCGGGGAAAACTCCCCGGCGCCGCGGCTGCCGGCCGCGCCCCATCGTCGCGGCTCATTTTCCGTGTGGCCGCGACATGCCCCGAGAGAGAAAGGGCCCTGCTCCACGCGGAACTGGGCGCTGACCAGGGCTGCCCAACGCCGGCCAATTCTCACGAGCGTTCTGCCCAAATCGATCCCGATTTGGGAAGAACGCTCGTGAGAATTGGCCGGAAAACGCCCGGCGAACACACTTCGGGCACCACAGGGCCGCAGGGCCGCCCCCCCCCGGGGCCCTGTCCGGGACCGCGTGTCGTCGCGTTCCGGCACCGCCAGGAGGAGCTCCGGGAGGCGTGCCGCGGGGAGGCCGACGCCTCCCGCTCCTCAGCCTCCGGGGGTTCCCTCCCTGGCGCCGGCAGCTGGGGCCGGGCCAGCCCCGAAAGCCGGGCCCGGGCCCGGGACTGCTTGCTCAGCATTCCGTTGCCAGGGGCCTGAGCCTGGGGGCCTCCCCATGGGGAACCCTGAGTCCCGCGCCACGAGTCCCCCGACCGTCCCGGCGACAACGGCACCTTTCGCGGCTTCGTCCTAGCCGCGGAGTGAGAGACCAGTCCGTTTCCCCATAGAGGCCAGCCCCCTCCAGGGGCGCCCCGGCCGCCCGCCACGGCGGAGGCGGACGCCCGGCCACGGCGCCTCCATCCACTCTGCTCGGGGAAAACTCCCTGGCGCCACAGCTGCCGATCGCGACCCATCGTCACGGCTCGTTTTCCGGGTGGCCGTGACATGCCCCGCGCGAGAAAGGGCCCTGCTCCACGCAGAACTGGGCGCTGACCAGGGCTGCCCAACGCCGGCCAATTCTCACGAGCGTTCTGCCCAAATCGATCGCAGAACGCTCGTGAGAATTGGCCGGAAAACGCCCGGCGAACACACTTCGGGCAACACAGGGCCGCAGGGCGGCCCCCCCCGGGGCCCTGTCCGGGATCGCGTGTCGTCGCGTTCCGGCACCGGCAGGAGGAGCTCCGGGAAAAGTGCCGCGGGGAGGCCAGAGCCTCCCGCTCCTCAGCCTCCGGGGGTCCCCTCCCTGGCGCCGGCAGCTGGGGCCGGGCCAGCCCCGAAACCCGGGCCCGGGCCCGGGCCTGCTTGCTCAGCCTTCCGTTGCCAGGGGCCTGAGCCTGGGGGCCTCCCCATGGGGAACCCTGAGTCCCCCGCCACGAGTCCCCCGACCGTCCCGGCGACAATGGCACCTTTCGCGGCTTCGTCCTAGCCGCGGAGTGAGAGACCAGTCCGTTTCCCCACAGAGGCCAGCCCCCTCCAGGGGCGCCCCTGCCGCCCGCCACGGCGGAGGCGGACGCCCGGTCACGGCGTCTCCATCCACTCTGCTCGGGGTAAACTCCCCGGCGCCGCGGCTGCCGGCCGCGCCCCATCGTCGCGGCTCGTTTTCCGGGTGGCCGCGACATGCCCCGAGCGAGAAAGGGCCCTGCTCCACGCGGAACTGGGCGCTGACCAGGGCTGCCCAACGCCGGCCAATTCTCACGAGCGTTCTGCCCAAATCGAACCCGATTTGGGCAGAACGCTCGTGAGAATTGGCCGGAAAACGCCCGGCGAACACACTTCGGGCACCACAGTGCCGCAGGGCCACCCCCCCGGGGCCCTGTCCGGGACCGCGTGTCGTCGCGTTCCGGCACCGCCAGGAGGAGCTCCGGGAGGCGTGCCGCGGGGAGGCCGACGCCTCCCGCTCCTCAGCCTCCCGGGGTTCCCTCCCTGGCGCCGGCAGCTGGGGCCGGGCCAGCCCCGAAAGCCGGGCCCGGGCCCGGGACTGCTTGCTCAGCCTTCCGTTGCCAGGGGCCTGAGCCTGGGGGCCTCCCCATGGGGAACCCTGAGTCCCGCGCCACGAGTCCCCCGACCGTCCCGGGGACAACGGCACCTTTCGCGGCTTCGTCCTAGCCGCGGAGTGAGAGACCAGTCCGTTTCCCCACAGAGGCCAGCCCCCTCAAGGGGCGCCCCGGCCGCCCGCCACGGCGGAGGTGGACGCCCGGCCACGGCGCCTCCATCCAATCTGCTCGGGGAAAATTCCCCGGCGCCGCGGCTGCCGGCCGCGCCCCATCGTCGCGGCTCGTTTTCCGGGTGGCCGCGACATGCCCCGAGCGAGAAAGGGCCCTGCTCCACGCGGAACTGGGCGCTGACCAGGGCTGCCCAACGCCGGCCAATTCTCACGAGCGTTCTGCCCAAATCGATCCCGATTTGGGCAGAACGCTCGTGAGAATTGGCCGGAAAACGCCCGGCGAACACACTTCGGGCACCACAGGGCCGCAAGGCCGCCCCCCCCCCGGGGCCCTGTTCGGGATCGCGTGTCGTCGCGTTCCGGCAGCGCCAGGAGGAGCTCCGGGAGGCGTGCCGCAGGGAGGCCGACAACTCCCGCTCCTCAGCCTCCGGGGGTCCCCTCCCTGGCGCCGGCAGCTGGGGCCGGGCCAGCCCCGAAAGCCGGGCCTGGGCCCGGGCCTGCTTGCTCAGCCTTCCGTTGCCAGGGGCCTGAGCCTGGGGGCCTCCCCATGGGGAACCCTGAGTCCTGCGCCACGAGTCCCCCGACCGTCCCGGCGACAACGGCACCTTTCGCGGCTTCGTCCTAGCCGCGGAGTGAGAGACCAGTCCGTTTCCCCACAGAGGCCAGCCCCCTCCAGGGGCGCCCCGGCCGCCCGCCACGGCGGAGGCGGACGCGCGGCCACGGCGCCTCCATCCACGCTGCTCGGGGAAAACTCACCGGCGCCGCGGCTGCCGATCGCGCCCCATCGTCACGGCTCGTTTTCCGGGTGGCCGTGACATGCCCCGCGCGAGAAAGGGCCCTGCTCCACGCAGAACTGGGCGCTGACCAGGGCTGCCCAACGCCGGCCAATTCTCACGAGCGTTCTGCCCAAATCGATCGCAGAACGCTCGTGAGAATTGGCCGGAAAACGCCCGGCGAACACACTTCGGGCAACACAGGGCCGCAGGGCGGCCCCCCCGGGGCCCTGTCCGGGATCGCGTGTCGTCGCGTTCCGGCACCGCCAGGAGGAGCTCCGGGAGGCGTGCCCCGGGGAGGCCGACGCCTCCCGCTCCTCAGCCTCCGGGGTTCCCCTCCCTGGCGCCGGCAGCTGGGGCCGGGCCAGCCCCGAAAGCCGGGCCCGGGCCCGGGCCTGCTTGCTCAGCCTTCCGTTGCCAGGGGCCTGAGCCTGGGGGCCTCCCCATGGGGAACCCTGAGTCCCGCGCCACGAGTCCCCCGACCGTCCCGGCGACATTGGCACATTTCGCGGCTTCGTCCTAGCCGCGGAGTGAGAGACCAGTCCGTTTCCCCACAGAGGCCAACCCCCTCCAAGGGCGCCCCGGCCGCCCGCCACGGCGGAGGCGGACGTCCGGCCACGGCGCCTCCATCCACTGTGCTCGGGGAAAACTCCCCGGCGCCGCGGCTGCCGGCCGCGCCCCATCGTCGCGGCTCGTTTTCCGGGTGGCCGCGACATGCCCCGAGCGAGAAAGGGCCCTGCTCCACGCGGAACTGGGCGCTGACCAGGGCTGCCCAACGCCGGCCAATTCTCACGAGCGTTCTGCCCAAATCGATCCCGATTTGGGCAGAACGCTCGTGAGAATTGGCCTGAAAACGCCCGGCGAACACACTTCGGGCACCACAGGGCCGCAGGGCCGCCCCCCCCCGGGGCCCTGTCCGGGACCGCGTGTCGTCGCGTTCCGGCACCGCCAGGAGGAGCTCCGGGAGGCGTGCCGCGGGGAGGCCGACGCCTCCCGCTCCTCAGCCTCCGGGGGTCCCCTCACTGGCGCCGGCAGCTGGGGCTGGGCCAGCCCCGAAAGCCGGGCCCGAGCCTGGGCCTGCTTGCTCAGCCTTCCGTTGCCAGGGGCCTGAGCCTGGGCCCTCCCCATGGGGAACCCTGAGTCCCGCGCCACGAGTCCCCCGACCGTCCCGGCCACAACGGCACCTTTCGCGGCTTCGTCCTACCGCGGAGTGAGAGACCAGTCCGTTTCCCCACAGAGGCCAGCCCCCTCCAGGGGCGCACCGGCCGCCCGCCACGGCGGAGGCGGACGCCCGGCCACGGCGCCTCCATCCACTCTGCTCGGGGAAAACTCCCCGGCGCCGCGGCTGCCAGCCGCGCCCCATCGTCGCGGCTCGTTTTCCGGGTGGCCGCGACATGCCCCGAGCGAGAAAGGGCCCTGCTCCACGCGGAACTGGGCGCTGACCAGGGCTGCCCAACGCCGGCCAATTCTCACGAGCGTTCTGCCCAAATCGATCCCGATTTGGGCAGAACGCTCGTGAGAATTGGCCGGAAAACGCCCGGCGAACACACTTCGGGCACCACAGGGCCGCAGGGCGGCCCCCCCCCGGGGCCCTGTCCGGGACCGCGTGTCGTCGCGTTCCGGCACCGCCAGGAGGAGCTCCGGGAGGCGTGCCGCGGGGAGGCCGACGCCTCCCGCTCCTCAGCCTCCCGGGGTTCCCTCCCTGGCGCCGGCAGCTGGGGCCGGGCCAGCCCCGAAAGCCGGGCCCGGGCCCGGGACTGCTTGCTCAGCCTTCCGTTGCCAGGGGCCTGAGCCTGGGGGCCTCCCCATGGGGAACCCTGAGTCCCGCGCCACGAGTCCCCCGACCGTCCCGGGGACAACGGCACCTTTCGCGGCTTCGTCCTAGCCGCGGAGTGAGAGACCAGTCCGTTTCCCCACAGAGGCCAGCCCCCTCAAGGGGCGCCCGGGCCGCCCGCCACGGCGGAGGTGGACGCCCGGCCACGGCGCCTCCATCCAATCTGCTCGGGGAAAATTCCCCGGCGCCGCGGCTGCCGGCCGCGCCCCATCGTCGCGGCTCGTTTTCCGGGTGGCCGCGACATGCCCCGAGCGAGAAAGGGCCCTGCTCCACGCGGAACTGGGCGCTGACCAGGGCTGCCCAACGCCGGCCAATTCTCACGAGCGTTCTGCCCAAATCGATCCCGATTTGGGCAGAACGCTCGTGAGAATTGGCCGGGAAAACGCCCGGCGAACACACTTCGGGCACCACAGGGCCGCAAGGCCGCCCCCCCCCCGGGGCCCTGTTCGGGATCGCGTGTCGTCGCGTTCCGGCAGCGCCAGGAGGAGCTCCGGGAGGCGTGCCGCAGGGAGGCCGACAACTCCCGCTCCTCAGCCTCCGGGGGTCCCCTCCCTGGCGCCGGCAGCCGGGGCCGGGCCAGCCCCGAAAGCCGGGCCTGGGCCCGGGCCTGCTTGCTCAGCCTTCCGTTGCCAGGGGCCTGAGCCTGGGGGCCTCCCCATGGGGAACCCTGAGTCCTGCGCCACGAGTCCCCCGACCGTCCCGGCGACAACGGCACCTTTCGCGGCTTCGTCCTAGCCGCGGAGTGAGAGACCAGTCCGTTTCCCCACAGAGGCCAGCCCCCCTCCAGGGGCGCCCCGGCCGCCCGCCACGGCGGAGGCGGACGCGCGGCCACGGCGCCTCCATCCACGCTGCTCGGGGAAAACTCACCGGCGCCGCGGCTGCCGATCGCGCCCCATCGTCACGGCTCGTTTTCCGGGTGGCCGTGACATGCCCCGCGCGAGAAAGGGCCCTGCTCCACGCAGAACTGGGCGCTGACCAGGGCTGCCCAACGCCGGCCAATTCTCACGAGCGTTCTGCCCAAATCGATCGCAGAACGCTCGTGAGAATTGGCCGGAAAACGCCCGGCGAACACACTTCGGGCAACACAGGGCCGCAGGGCGGCCCCCCCGGGGCCCTGTCCGGGATCGCGTGTCGTCGCGTTCCGGCACCGCCAGGAGGAGCTCCGGGAGGCGTGCCCCGGGGAGGCCGACGCCTCCCGCTCCTCAGCCTCCGGGGTTCCCCTCCCTGGCGCCGGCAGCTGGGGCCGGGCCAGCCCCGAAAGCCGGGCCCGGGCCCGGGCCTGCTTGCTCAGCCTTCCGTTGCCAGGGGCCTGAGCCTGGGGGCCTCCCCATGGGGAACCCTGAGTCCCGCGCCACGAGTCCCCCGACCGTCCCGGCGACATTGGCACATTTCGCGGCTTCGTCCTAGCCGCGGAGTGAGAGACCAGTCCGTTTCCCCACAGAGGCCAACCCCCTCCAAGGGCGCCCCGGCCGCCCGCCACGGCGGAGGCGGACGTCCGGCCACGGCGCCTCCATCCACTGTGCTCGGGGAAAACTCCCCGGCGCCGCGGCTGCCGGCCGCGCCCCATCGTCGCGGCTCGTTTTCCGGGTGGCCGCGACATGCCCCGAGCGAGAAAGGGCCCTGCTCCACGCGGAACTGGGCGCTGACCAGGGCTGCCCAACGCCGGCCAATTCTCACGAGCGTTCTGCCCAAATCGATCCCGATTTGGGCAGAACGCTCGTGAGAATTGGCCTGAAAACGCCCGGCGAACACACTTCGGGCACCACAGGGCCGCAGGGCCGCCCCCCCCGGGGCCCTGTCCGGGACCGCGTGTCGTCGCGTTCCGGCACCGCCAGGAGGAGCTCCGGGAGGCGTGCCGCGGGGAGGCCGACGCCTCCCGCTCCTCAGCCTCCGGGGGTCCCCTCACTGGCGCCGGCAGCTGGGGCTGGGCCAGCCCCGAAAGCCGGGCCCGAGCCTGGGCCTGCTTGCTCAGCCTTCCGTTGCCAGGGGCCTGAGCCTGGGCCCTCCCCATGGGGAACCCTGAGTCCCGCGCCACGAGTCCCCCGACCGTCCCGGCCACAACGGCACCTTTCGCGGCTTCGTCCTACCGCGGAGTGAGAGACCAGTCCGTTTCCCCACAGAGGCCAGCCCCCTCCAGGGGCGCACCGGCCGCCCGCCACGGCGGAGGCGGACGCCCGGCCACGGCGCCTCCATCCACTCTGCTCGGGGAAAACTCCCCGGCGCCGCGGCTGCCAGCCGCGCCCCATCGTCGCGGCTCGTTTTCCGGGTGGCCGCGACATGCCCCGAGCGAGAAAGGGCCCTGCTCCACGCGGAACTGGGCGCTGACCAGGGCTGCCCAACGCCGGCCAATTCTCACGAGCGTTCTGCCCAAATCGATCCCGATTTGGGCAGAACGCTCGTGAGAATTGGCCGGAAAACGCCCGGCGAACACACTTCGGGCACCACAGGGCCGCAGGGCGGCCCCCCCCGGGGCCCTGTCCGGGACCGCGTGTCGTCGCGTTCCGGCACCGCCAGGAGGAGCTCCGGGAGGCGTGCCGCGGGGAGGCCGACGCCTCCCGCTCCTCAGCCTCCGGGGGTCGCCTCCCTGGCGCCGGCAGCTGGGGCCGGGCCAGCCACGAAAGCCGGGCCCGAGCCCGGACCTGCTTGCTCAGCCTTCCGTTGCCAGGGGCCTGAGCCTGGGGGCCTCCGCATGGGGAACACTGGGTCCCGCGCCACGAGTCCCCCCGACCGTCCCGGCGACAACGGCACCTTTCGCGGCTTCGTCCCAGCCGTGGAGTGAGAGATCACTCCGTTTCCCCACAGAGGCCAGCCCCCTCCACGGGCGCCCCGGCCGCCCGCCACGGCGGAGGCGGACGCCCGGCCACGGCGCCTCCATCCACTCTGCTCGGGGAAAACTCCCCGGCGCCGGGGCCGCCGGCCGCGCCCCATCGTCGCGGCTCGTTTTCCGGGGGGCCGCGCCATGCCCCGAGCGAGAAAGGGCCCTGCTCCACGCGGCACTGGGCGCTGACCAGGGCTACCCAAGGCCGGCCAATTCTCACGAGCGTTCTGCCCAAATCGATCCCGATTTGGGCAGAACGCTCGTGAGAATTGGCCGGAAAACGCCCGGCGAACACACTTCGGGCACCACAGGGCAGCAGGGCCGCCCCCCCAGGGCCCTGTCCGGGATCGCGTGTCGTCGCGTTCCGGCACCGCCAGGAGGAGCTCCGGGAGGCGAGCCCCGGGGAGGCCGACGCCTCCCGCTCCTCAGCCTCCGGGTGTACCCTCCCTGGCGCCGGCCGCTGGGGCCGGGCCAGTCCCGAAAGCCGGGCCCGGGCCCGGGCCTGCTTGCTCAGCCTTCCGTTGCCAGAGGCCTGAGCCTGGGGGCCTCCGCATGGGGAACTCTGTGTCTCGCGCCACGAGTCCCCCCGACCGTCCCGGCGACAATGGCACCTTTCGCGGCTTCGTCCCAGCCGTGGAGTGAGAGATCACTCCGTTCCCCCACAGAGGCCAGCCCCCTCCACGGGCACCCCGTCAGCCCGCCACGGCGGAGGCGGACACACGGCCACGGCGCCTCCATCCACTCTGCTCGGGGAAAACTCCCCGGCGCCGGGGACGCCGTCCACGCCCCATCGTCGCGGCTCGTTTTCCGGGTGGCCGCGCCATGCCCCGAGCGAGAAAGGGCCCTGCTCCACGCGGCCCTGGGCGCTGACCAGGGCTGCCCAACGCCGGCCAATTCTCACGAGCGTTCTGCCCAAATCGATCCGGATTTGGGCAGAACGCTCGTGAGAATTGGCCGGAAAACGCCCGGCGAACACACTTCGGGCACCACAGGGCAGCAGGGCCGCCCCCCCGGGGCCCTGTCCGGGATCGCGGGTCGTCGCGTTCCGGCACCGCCGGGAGGAGCTCCGGGAGGCGGGCCCCGGGGAGGCCGACGCCTCCCGCTCCTCAGCCTCCGGGGGTCCCCTCCCTGGCGCCGGCAGCTGGGGCCGGGCCGGCCCCGAAAGCCGGGCCCGGGCCCTGGCCTGCTTGCTCAGCCTTCCGTTGCCAGGGGCCTGAGCCTGGGGGCCTCCCCATGGGGAACCCTGAGTCCCGCGCCACGAGTCCCCCGACCGTCCCGGCGACAACGGCACCTTTCGTGGCTTCGTCCTAGCCGCGGAGTGAGAGACCAGTCCGTTTCCCCACAGAGGCCAGCCCCCTCCAGGGGCGCCCCGGCCGCCCGCCACGGCGGAGGCGGACGCCCGGCCACGGCGCCTCCATGCACTCTGCTCGGGGAAAACTCCCCGGCGCCGCGCCTGCCGGTCGCGCCCCATCGTCGCGGCTCGATTTCCGGGTGGCCGCGACATGCCCCGAGCGAGAAAGGGCCCTGCTCCACGCGGCACTGGGCGCTGACCAGGGCTGCCCAACGCCGGCCAATTCTCACGAGCGTTCTGCCCAAATCGATTCCGATTTGGGCAGAACGCTCGTGATAATTGGCCGGAAAACGCCCGGCGAACACACTTCGGGCACCAGAGGGCCGCAGGGCCGCCCCCCCGGGGCCCTGTCCCGGATCGCGTGTCGTCGCGTTCCGGCACCGCCAGGAGGAGCTCCGGGAGGCGGGCCCCGGGGAGGCCGACGCCTCCCGCTCCTCAGCCTCCGGGGGTCCCCTCCCTGGCGCTGGCCGCCGGGGCCGGGCCAGCCCCGAAAGCCGGGCCCGGGCCCGGGCCTGCTTGCTCAGCCTTCCGTTGCCAGGGGCCTGAGCCTGGGGGCCTCCGCATGGGGAACCCTGAGTCCCGCGCCACGAGTCCCACCGACCGTCCCAATGACAACGGCACCTTTCGTGGCTTCGTCCCAGCCGTGGAGTGAGAGATCACTCCGTTCCCCCACAGAGGCCAGCCCCCTCCAAGGGCGCCCGGGCCACCCGCCACGGCGGAGGCGGGCACCTGGGCACGACGCCTCCATCCACTCTGCTCGGGGAAATCTCCCCGGCGCCGGGGCCGCCGGCCGCACCCCATCGTCGCGGCTCGTTTTCCGGGTGGCCGCGCCATGCCGCGAGCGAGAAAGGGCCCTGCTCCACCCGGCACTGGGCGCTGACCAGGGCTGCCCAACGCCGGCCAATTCTCACGAGCGTTCTGCCCAAATCGATCCCGATTTGGGCAGAACGCTCGTGAGAATTGGCCGGAAAACGCCCGGCGAACACACTTCGGGCACCACAGGGCAGCAGGGCCGCCCCCCCCAGGGCCCTGTCCGGGATCGCGTGTCGTCGCGTTCCGGCACCGCCAGGAGGAGCTCCGGGAGGCGAGCCCCGGGGAGGCCGACGCCTCCCGCTCCTCAGCCTCCGGGTGTACCCTCCCTGGCGCCGGCCGCTGGGGCCGGGCCAGTCCCGAAAGCCGGGCCCGGGCCCGGGCCTGCTTGCTCAGCCTTCCGTTGCCAGAGGCCTGAGCCTGGGGGCCTCCGCATGGGGAACTCTGTGTCTCGCGCCACGAGTCCCCCCCGACCGTCCCGGCGACAATGGCACCTTTCGCGGCTTCGTCCCAGCCGTGGAGTGAGAGATCACTCCGTTCCCCCACAGAGGCCAGCCCCCTCCACGGGCACCCCGTCAGCCCGCCACGGCGGAGGCGGACACACGGCCACGGCGCCTCCATCCACTCTGCTCGGGGAAAACTCCCCGGCGCCGGGGACGCCGTCCACGCCCCATCGTCGCGGCTCGTTTTCCGGGTGGCCGCGCCATGCCCCGAGCGAGAAAGGGCCCTGCTCCACGCGGCCCTGGGCGCTGACCAGGGCTGCCCAACGCCGGCCAATTCTCACGAGCGTTCTGCCCAAATCGATCCGGATTTGGGCAGAACGCTCGTGAGAATTGGCCGGAAAACGCCCGGCGAACACACTTCGGGCACCACAGGGCAGCAGGGCCGCCCCCCCGGGGCCCTGTCCGGGATCGCGTGGCGTCGCGTTCCGGCACCGCCAGGAGGAGCTCCGGGAGGCGGGCCCCGGGGAGGCCGACGCCTCCCGCTTCTCAGCCTCCGGGTTTACCCTCCCTGGCACCGGCCGCTGGGGCCGGGCCAGTCCCGAAAGCCGGGCCCGGGCCCGGGCCTGCTTGCTCAGCCTTCCGTTGCCAGAGGCCTGAGCCTGGGGGCCTCCGCATGGGGAACCCTGTGTCTCGCGCCACGAGTCCCACCGACCGTCCCGGCGACTACGGCACCTTTCGCGGCTTCGTCCCAGCCGTGGAGTGAGACATCACTCCGTTCCCCCACAGAGGCCAGCCCCCTCCACGGGCGCCCAGTCCGCCCGCCACGGCGGAGGCGGACGCCCGGCCACGGCGCCTCCATCCACTCTGCTCGGGGAAAACTCCCCGGCGCCGGGGCCGCCGGCCGCGCCCCATCGTCGCAGCTCGTTTTCCGTGTGGCCGCGCCATGCCCCGAGCGAGAAAGGGCCCTGCTCCACGCGGCCCTGGGCGCTGACCAGGGCTGCCCAACGCCGGCCACTTCTCACGAGCGTTCTGCACAAATCGATCCGGATTTGGGCAGAACGCTCGTGAGAATTGGCCGGAAAACGCCCGGCGAACACACTTCGGGCACCACAGGGCCGCAGGGCGGCCCCCCCCCCCGGGGCCCTGTCCGGGATCGCGTGTCGTCGCGTTCCGGCACCGCTAGGAGGAGCTCCGGGAGTCGTGCCGCGGGGAGGCCGACTCCTCCCGCTCCTCAGCCTCCGGGGTTCCCCTCCCTGGCGCCGGCAGCTGGGGCCGGGCCAGCCCCGAAAGCCGGGCCCAGGCCCGGGACTGCTTGCTCAGCCTTCCGTTGCCAGGGGCCTGAGCTTGGGGGCCTCCCCATGGGGAACCCTGAGTCCCGCGCCACGAGTCCCCCGACCGTTCCGGCGACAACGGCACCTTTCGCGGCTTCATCCTAGCCGCGGAGTGAGAGACCAGTCCGTTTCCCCACAGAGGCCAGCCCCCTCCAGGGGCGCCCCGGGCGCCCGCCACGGCGGAGGCGGACCCCCCTGCACGGCGCCTCCATCCACTCTGCTCGGGGAAAACTCCCCGGCGCCGCGGCTGCCAGCCGCGCCCCATCGTCGCGGCTCGTTTTCCGGGTGGCCGTGACATGCCCCGAGCGAGAACGGGCCCTGCTCCACGCGGAACTGGGCGCTGACCAGGGCTGCCCAACCCCGGCCAATTCTCACGAGCGTTCTGCCCAAATCGGGATCGATTTGGGCAGAACGCTCGTGAGAATTGGCCGGAAAACGCCCGGCGAACACACTTCGGGCACCACAGGGCCGCAGGGCGGCCCCCCCGGGGCCCTGTCCGGGATCGCGTGTCGTCGCGATCCGGCACCGCCGGGAGGAGCTCCGGGAGGCGTGCCCCGGGGAGGCCGACGCCTCCCGCTCCTCAGCCTCCGGGGGTCCCCTCCCTGGCGCCGGCAGCTGGGGCCGGGCCAGCCCCGAAAGCCGGGCCCGGGCCCGGGCCTGCTTGCTCAGCCTTCCGTTGCCAGGGGCCTGAGCCTGGGGGCCTCCCCATGGGGAACCATGAGTCCCGCGCCACGAGTCCCCCGACCGTCCCGGCCACAACGGCACCTTTCGCGGCTTCGTCCTAGCCGCGGAGTGAGAGACCAGTCCGTTTCCCCACAGAGGCCAGCCCCCTCCAGGGGCGCCCCGGCCGCCCGCCACGGCGGAGGCGGACGCCCGGCCACGGCGCCTCCATGCACTCTGCTCGGGGAAAACTCCCCGGCGCCGCGGCTGCTGGACGCGCCCCATCGTCGCGGCTCGTTTTCCGGGTGGCCGCGACATGCCCCGAGCGAGAAAGGGCCCTGCTCCACGCGGAACTGGGCGCTGACCAGGGCTGCCCAACGCCGGCCAATTCTCACGAGCGTTCTGCCCAAATCGATCCCGATTTGGGCAGAACGCTCGTGAGAATTGGCCGGAAAACGCCCGGCGAACACACTTCGGGCACCACAGCGCCGCAGGGCGGCCCCCCCGGGGCCCTGTCCGGGATCGCGGGTCGTCGCGTTCCGGCAACGCCGGGAGGAGCTCCGGGAAGCGGGACCCGGGGAGGCCGACGCCTCCCGCTCCTCAGCCTCCGGGGGTCCCCTCCCTGGCGCCGGCAGCTGGGGCCGGGCCAGCCCCGAAAGCCGGGCCCGGGCCCGGGCCAGCTTGCTCAGCCTTCCGTTGCCAGGGGCCTGAGCCTGGGGGCCTCCCCATGGGGAACCCTGAGTCCCGCGCCACGAGTCCCCCGACCGTCCCGGCGAAAACGGCACCTTTCGCGGCTTCGTCCTAGCCGCGGAGTCAGAGACCAGTCCGTTTCCCCACAGAGGCCAGCCCCCTCCAGGGGCGCCCCGGTCGCCTGCCACGGCGGAGGCGGACGCCCGGCCACGGCGCCTCCATGCACTCTGCTCGGGGAAAACTCCCCGGCGCCGCGGCTGCCGGCCTCGCCCCATCGTCGCGGCTCGTTTTTCGGGTGGCCGCGACATACCCCGAGCGAGAAAGGGCCCTGCTCCACGCGGAACTGGGCGCTGACCAGGGCTGCCCAACGCCGGCCAATTCTCACGAGCGTTCTGCCCAAATCGATCCCGATTTGGGCAGAACGCTCGTGAGAATTGGCCGGAAAACGCCCGGCGAACACACTTCGGGCAACACAGGGCCGCAGGGCGGCCCCCCCCGGGGCCCTGTCCGGGATCGCGTGTCGTCGCGTTCCGGCACCGGCAGGAGGAGCTCCGGGAAAAGTGCCGCGGGGAGGCCGAAGCCTCCCGCTCCTCAGCCTCCGGGGGTCCCCTCCCTGGCGCCGGCAGCTGGGGCCGGGCCAGCCCCGAAACCCGGGCCCGGGCCCGGGCCTGCTTGCTCAGCCTTCCGTTGCCAGGGGCCTGAGCCTGGGGGCCTCCCCATGGGGAACCCTGAGTCCCCCGCCACGAGTCCCCCGACCGTCCCGGCGACAATGGCACCTTTCGCGGCTTCGTCCTAGCCGCGGAGTGAGAGACCAGTCCGTTTCCCCACAGAGGCCAGCCCCCTCCAGGGGCGCCCCTGCCGCCCGCCACGGCGGAGGCGGACGCCCGGTCACGGCGCCTCCATCCACTCTGCTCGGGGTAAACTCCCCGGCGCCGCGGCTGCCGGCCGCGCCCCATCGTCGCGGCTCGTTTTCCGGGTGGCCGCGACATGCCCCGAGCGAGAAAGGGCCCTGCTCCACGCGGAACTGGGCGCTGACCAGGGCTGCCCAACGCCGGCCAATTCTCACGAGCGTTCTGCCCAAATCGAACCCGATTTGGGCAGAACGCTCGTGAGAATTGGCCGGAAAACGCCCGGCGAACACACTTCGGGCACCACAGGGCCGCAGGGCCACCCCCCCGGGGCCCTGTCCGGGATCGCGTGTCGTCGCGTTCCGGCACCGCCAGGAGGAGCTCCGGGAGGCGTGCCGCGGGGAGGCCGACGCCTCCCGCTCCTCAGCCTCCCGGGGTTCCCTCCCTGGCGCCGGCAGCTGGGGCCGGGCCAGCCCCGAAAGCCGGGCCCGGGCCCGGGACTGCTTGCTCAGCCTTCCGTTGCCAGGGGCCTGAGCCTGGGGGCCTCCCCATGGGGAAACCTGAGTCCCGCGCCACGAGTCCCCCGACCGTCCCGGGGACAACGGCACCTTTCGCGGCTTCGACCTAGCCGCGGAGTGAGAGACCAGTCCGTTTCCCCACAGAGGCCAGCCCCCTCCAGGGGCGCCCCGGCCGCCCGCCACGGCGGAGGTGGACGCCCGGCCACGGCGCCTCCATCCAATCTGCTCGGGGAAAATTCCCCGGCGCCGCGGCTGCCGGCCGCGCCCCATCGTCGCGGCTCGTTTTCCGGGTGGCCGCGACATGCCCCGAGCGAGAAAGGGCCCTGCTCCACGCGGAACTGGGCGCTGACCAGGGCTGCCCAACGCCGGCCAATTCTCACGAGCGTTCTGCCCAAATCGATCCCGATTTGGGCAGAACGCTCGTGAGAATTGGCCGGAAAACGCCCGGCGAACACACTTCGGGCACCACAGGGCCGCAAGGGCCGCCCCCCCCCGGGGCCCTGTTCGGGATCGCGTGTCGTCGCGTTCCGGCAGCGCCAGGAGGAGCTCCGGGAGGCGTGCCGCAGGGAGGCCGACAACTCCCGCTCCTCAGCCTCCGGGGGTCCCCTCCCTGGCGCCGGCAGCTGGGGCCGGGCCAGCCCCGAAAGCCGGGCCTGGGCCCGGGCCTGCTTGCTCAGCCTTCCGTTGCCAGGGGCCTGAGCCTGGGGGCCTCCCCATGGGGAACCCTGAGTCCTGCGCCACGAGTCCCCCGACCGTCCCGGCGACAACGGCACCTTTCGCGGCTTCGTCCTAGCCGCGGAGTGAGAGACCAGTCCGTTTCCCCACAGAGGCCAGCCCCCTCCAGGGGCGCCCCGGCCGCCCGCAACGGCGGAGGCGGACGCCCGGCCACAGCGCCTCCATCCACTCTGCTCGGGGAAAACTCCCCGGCGCCGCGGCTCGTTTTCCGGGTGGCCGCGACATGCCCCGAGCGAGAAAGGGCCATGCTCCACGCGGAACTGGGCGCTGACCAGGGCTGCCCAACGCCGGCCAATTCTCACGAGCATTCTGCCCAAATCGATCCCGATTTGGGCAGAACGCTCGTGAGAATTGGCCGGAAAAGGCCCGGCGAGCACTTCGGGCACCACAGGGCCGCAGGGCCGCCCCCCCCGGGGCCCTGTCCGGGATCGCGTGTCGTCGCATTCCGGCAGCGCCAGGAGGAGCTCCGGGAGGCGTGCCGCGGGGAGGCCGACGCCTCCCGCTCCTCAGCCTCCGGGGGTCCCCTCCCTGGCGCCGGCAGCTGGGGCCGGGCCAGCCCCGAAATCCGGGCCCGGGCCCGGGCCTGCTTGCTCAGCCTTCCGTTGCCAGGGGCCTGAGCCTGGGGGCCTCCCAATGGGGAAATCTGAGTCCCGCGCCACGAGTCCCCCGACCGTCCCGGCGACAACGGCACCTTTCGCGGCTTCGTCCTAGCCGCGGAGTGAGAGACCAGTCCGTTTCCCCACAGAGGCCAGCCCACTCAGGGGCGCCCCGGCCGCCCGCCACGGCGGAGGCGGACGCCCGGCCACGGCGCCTCCATCCACTCTGCTCGGGGAAAACTCCCCGGCGCCGCGGCTGCCGGCCGCGCCCCATCGTCGCGGCTCCTTTTCCGGGTGGCCGCGACATTCCCCGAGCGAGAAAGGGCCCTGCTCCACGCGAAACTGGGCGCTGACCAGGGCTGCCCAACGCCGGCCAATTCTCACGAGCGTTCTGCCCAAATCGATCCCGATTTGGGCAGAACGCTCGTGAGAATTGGCCGGAAAACGCCCGGCGAACACACTTCGGGCACCACAGGGCCGCACGGCCGCCCCCCCCGGGGCCCTGTCCGGGACCGCGTGTCGTCGCCTTCCTGCACCACCAGGAGGAGCTCCAGGAGGCGTGCCGCGGGAAGGCCGACGCCTCCCGCTCCTCAGCCTCCGGGGGTCCCCTCCCTGGCGCCGGCAGCTGGGGCCGGGCCAGCCCCGAAAGCCGGGTCCGGGCCCGGGCCTGCTTGCTCAGCCTTCCGTTGCCAGGTGCCTGAGCCTGGGGGCCTCCCCATGGTGAACCCTGAGTCCCGCGCCACGAGTCCCCGACCGTCCCGGCGACAACGGCACCTTTCGCGGCTTCGTCCTAGCCGCGGAGTGAGAGACCAGTCCGTTTCCCCACAGAGGCCAGCCCCCTCCAGGGGCGCCCCGGCCGCCCGCCACGGCGGAGGCGGACGCGCGGCCACGGCGCCTCCATCCACGCTGCTCGGGGAAAACTCACCGGCGCCGCGGCTGCCGATCGCGCCCCATCGTCACGGCTCGTTTTCCGGGTGGCCGTGACATGCCCCGCGCGAGAAAGGGCCCTGCTCCACGCAGAACTGGGCGCTGACCAGGGCTGCCCAACGCCGGCCAATTCTCACGAGCGTTCTGCCCAAATCGATCGCAGAACGCTCGTGAGAATTGGCCGGAAAACGCCCGGCGAACACACTTCGGGCACCACAGGGCCGCAGGGCGGCCCCCCCCGGGGCCCTGTCCGGGATCGCGTGTCGTCGCGTTCCGGCACCGCCAGGAGGAGCTCCGGGAGGCTTGCCGCGGGGCAGCCGAAGCCTCCCGCTCCTCAGCCTCCGGGGGTCCCCTCCCTGGCGCCGGCAGCTGGGGCCGGGCCAGCCCCGAAAGCCGGGCCCGGGCCCGGGCCTGGCTGCTCAGCCTTCCGTTGCCAGGGGCCTGAGCCTGGGGGCCTCCCCATGGGGAACCCTGAGTCCCGCGCCACGAGTCCCCCGACCGTCCCGGCGACAACGGCACCTTTCGCGGCTTCGTCTTAGCCGCGGAGTGAGAGACCAGTCCGTTTCCCCACAGAAGCCAGCCCCCTCCAGGGGCGCCCCGGCCGCCCGCCACGGCGGAGGCGGACGCCCGCGCACGGCGCCTCCATGCATTCTGCTCGGGGAAAACTCCCCGGCGCCGCGGCTGCCGGCCGCGCCCCATCGTCGCGGCTCGTTTTCCGGGTGGCCGCGAAATGCCCCGAGCGAGAAAGGGCCCTGCGTCTTCCGTTGCCAGGGGCCTGAGCCTGGGGCCTCCCCATGGGGAACCCTGAGTCCCGCGCCACGAGTCCCCCGACCGTCCCGGCCACAACGGCACCTTTCGCGGCTTCGTCCTAGTCGCGGAGTGAGAGACCAGTCCGTTTCCCCACAGAGGCCAGCCCCATCCAGGGGCGCCCCGGCCGCCCGCCACGGCGGAGGCGGGCGCCCGGCCACGGCGCCTCCATCCACTCTGCTCGGGGAAAACTCCCCGGCGCCGCGGCTGCCGGCCGCGCCCCATCGTCTCGGCTCGTTTTCCGGGTGGCCGCGACATGCCCCGAGCGAGAAAGGGCCCTGCTCCACGCGGAACTGGGCGCTGACCAGGGCTGCCCAACGCCGGCCAATTCTCACGAGCGTTCTGCCCAAATCGGGATCGATTTGGGCAGAACGCTCGTGAGAATTGGCCGGAAAACGCCCGGCGAACACACTTCGGGCACCACAGGGCCGCACGGCGGTCCCCCGCGGGGCCCTGTCAGGGATCGCGTGTCGTCGCGTTCCGGCACCGCCAGGAGGAGCTCTGGGAGGCGTGCCGCGGGGCGGCCGACGCCTCCCGCTGCTCAGCCTCCGGGGGTCCCCTCCCTGGCGCCGGCAGCTGGGGCCGGGCCAGCCCCGAAAGCCGGGACCGGGCCCGGGCCTGCTTGCTTAGCCTTCCGTTGCCAGGGGCCTGAGCCTGGGGGCCTCCCCATGGGGATCACTGAGTCCCGCGCCACGAGTCCCCCGACCGTACCGGCGACAACGGCACCTTTCGCGGCTTCGTCCTAGGCCCGGAGTGAGAGACCAGTCCGTTTCCCCACAGAGGCCAGCCCCCTCCAGGGGCGCCCCGGCCGCCCGCCACGGCGGAGGCGGACGCCCGGCCACGGCGCCTCCATCCACTCTGCTCGGGGAAAACTCCCCGGCGCCGGGGCCGCCGGCCGCGCGCCATCGTCGCGGCTCGTTTTCCGGGTGGCCGCGACATGCCCCGAGCGAGAAAGGGCCCTGCTCCACGCGGAACTGGGCGCTGACCAGGGCTGCCCAACGCCGGCCAATTCTCACGAGCGTTCTGCCCAAATCGATCCCGATTTGGGCAGAACGCTCGTGAGAATTGGCCGGAAAACGCCCGGCGAACACACTTCGGGCACCACAGGGCCGCAGGGCGGCCCCCCCGGGGCCCTGTCCGGGACCGCGTGTCGTCGCGTTCCGGCACCGCCAGGAGGAGCTCCGGGAGGCGTGCCGCGGGGAGGCCGACGCCTCCCGCTCCTCAGCATCCGGGGGTCCCCTCCCTGGCGCCGACAGCTGGGGCCGGGCCAGCCCCGAAAGCCGGGCCCGGCCCCGGGCCTGCTTGCTCAGCCTTCCGTTGCCAGGGGCCTGAGCCTGGGGGCCTCCCCATGGGGAACCCTGAGTCCCGCGCCACGAGTCCCCCGACAATCCCGGCCACAACGGCACCTTTCGCGGCTTCGTCCTAGCCGCGGAGTGAGAGACCAGTCCGTTTCCCCACAGAGGCCAGCCCCCTCCAGGGGCGCCCCGGCCGCCCGCCACGGCGGAGGCGGACGCCCGGCCACGGCGCCTCCATCCACTCTGCTCGGGGAAAAGTCCCCGGCGCCGCGGCTGCCGGCCGCGCCCCATCGTCGCGGCTCGTTTTCCGGGTGGCCGCGACATGCCCCGAGCGAGAAAGGGCCCTGCTCCACGCGGAACTGGGCGCTGACCAGGGCTGCCCAATGCCGGCCAATTCTCACGAGCGTTCTGCCCAAATCGATCCCGATTTGGGCAGAACGCTCGTGAGAATTGGCCGGAAAACGCCCGGCGAACACACTTCGGGCACCACAGGGCCGCATGGCGGCCCCCCCCGGGGCCCTGTCCGGGATCGCGTGTCGTCGCGTTCCGGCACCGACAGGAGGAGCTCCGGGATGCGTGACGCGGGGAGGCCGACGCCTCCCGCTCCTCAGCCTCCGGGGGTCCCCTCCCTGGCGCCGGCAGCTGGGGCCGGGCCAGCCCCGAAAGCCGGGCCCGGGCCCGGGCCTGCTTGCTCAGCCTTCCGTTGCCAGGGGCCTGAGCCTGGGGGCCTCCCCATGGGGAACCCTGAGTCCCGCGCCACGAGTCCCCCGACCGTCCCGGCGACAACGGCACCTTTCGCGGCTTCGTCCTAGCCGCGGAGTGAGAGACCAGTCCGTTTCCCCACAGAGGCCAGCCCCCTCCAGGGGCGCCCCGGCCGCCCGCCACGGCGGAGGCGGACGCCCGGCCACGGCGCCTCCATCCACTCTGCTCGGGGAAAACTCCCCGGCGCCGCGGCTGCCGGCCGCGCCCCATCGTCGCGGCTCGTTTTCCGGGTGGCCGCGACATGCCCCGAGCGAGAAAGGGCCCTGCTCCACGCGGAACTGGGCGCTGACCAGGGCTGCCCAACGCCGGCCAATTCTCACGAGCGTTCTGCCCAAATCGATCCCGATTTGGGCAGAACGCTCGTGAGAATTGGCCGGAAAACGCCCGGTGAACACACTTCGGGCACCACAGGGCCGCAGGGCCGCCCCCCCCGGGGCCCTGTCCGGGACCGCGTGTCGTCGCGTTCCGGCACCGCCAGGAGGAGCTCCGGGAGGCGTGCCGCGGGGAGGCCGATGCCTCCCGCTCCTCAGCCTCCGGGGGTCCCCTCACTGGCGCCGGCAGCTGGGGCTGGGCCAGCCCCGAAAGCCGGGCCCGAGCCTGGGCCTGCTTGCTCAGCCTTCCGTCGCCAGAGGCCTGAGCCTGGGGGCCTCCGCATGGGGAACCCTGTGTCTCGCGCCACGAGTCCCCCCGACCGTCCCGGCGACAATGGCACCTTTCGCGGCTTCGTCCCAGCCGTGGAGTGAGAGATCACTCCGTTCCCCCACAGAGGCCAGCCCCCTCCACGGGCACCCCGTCCGCCCGCCACGGCGGAGGCGGACACACGGCCACGGCGCCTCCATCCACTCTGCTCGGGGAAAACTCCCCGGCGCCGGGGACGCCGTCCACGCCCCATCGTCGCGGCTCGTTTTCCGGGTGGCCGCGCCATGCCCCGAGCGAGAAAGTGCCCTGCTCCACGCGGCCCTGGGCGCTGACCAGGGCTGCCCAATGCCGGCAAATTCTCACGAGCGTTCTGCCCAAATCGATCCCGATTTGGGCAGAACGCTCGTGAGAATTGGCCGGAAAACGCCCGGCGAACACACTTCGGGCACCACAGGGCAGCAGGGCCGCCCCCCCGGGGCCCTGTCCGGGATCGCGTGGCGTCGCGTTCCGGCACCGCCAGGAGGAGCTCCGGGAGGCGGGCCCCGGGGAGGCCGACGCCTCCCGCTTCTCAGCCTCCGGGTTTACCCTCCCTGGCACCGGCCGCTGGGGCCGGGCCAGTCCCGAAAGCCGGGCCCGGGCCCGGGCCTGCTTGCTCAGCCTTCCGTTGCCAGAGGCCTGAGCCTGGGGGCCTCCGCATGGGGAACCCTGTGTCTCGCGCCACGAGTCCCACCGACCGTCCCGGCGACTACGGCACCTTTCGCGGCTTCGTCCCAGCCGTGGAGTGAGACATCACTCCGTTCCCCCACAGAGGCCAGCCCCCTCCACGGGCGCCCAGTCCGCCCGCCACGGCGGAGGCGGACGCCCGGCCACGGCGCCTCCATCCACTCTGCTCGGGGGAAAACTCCCCGGCGCCGGGGCCGCCGGCCGCGCCCCATCGTCGCAGCTCGTTTTCCGTGTGGCCGCGCCATGCCCCGAGCGAGAAAGGGCCCTGCTCCACGCGGCCCTGGGCGCTGACCAGGGCTGCCCAACGCCGGCCACTTCTCACGAGCGTTCTGCCCAAATCGATCCGGATTTGGGCAGAACGCTCGTGAGATTTGGCCGGAAAACGCCCGGCGAACACACTTCGGGCACCACAGGGCCGCAGGGCGGCCCCCCCCCCCGGGGCCCTGTCCGGGATCGCGTGTCGTCGCGTTCCGGCACCGCTAGGAGGAGCTCCGGGAGTCGTGCCGCGGGGAGGCCGACTCCTCCCGCTCCTCAGCCTCCGGGGTTCCCCTCCCTGGCGCCGGCAGCTGGGGCCGGGCCAGCCCCGAAAGCCGGGCCCAGGCCCGGGACTGCTTGCTCAGCCTTCCGTTGCCAGGGGCCTGAGCTTGGGGGCCTCCCCATGGGGAACCCTGAGTCCCGCGCCACGAGTCCCCCGACCGTCCCGGCGACAACGGCACCTTTCGCGGCTTCATCCTAGCCGCGGAGTGAGAGACCAGTCCGTTTCCCCACAGAGGCCAGCCCCCTCCAGGGGCGCCCCGGGCGCCCGCCACGGCGGAGGCGGACCCCCCTGCACGGCGCCTCCATCCACTCTGCTCGGGGAAAACTCCCCGGCGCCGCGGCTGCCAGCCGCGCCCCATCGTCGCGGCTCGTTTTCCGGGTGGCCGCGACATGCCCCGAGCGAGAACGGGCCCTGCTCCACGCGGAACTGGGCGCTGACCAGGGCTGCCCAACGCCGGCCAATTCTCACGAGCGTTCTGCCCAAATCGGGATCGATTTGGGCAGAACGCTCGTGAGAATTGGCCGGAAAACGCCCGGCGAACACACTTCGGGCACCACAGGGCCGCAGGGCGGCCCCCCCCGGGGCCCTGTCCGGGATCGCGTGTCGTCGCGATCCGGCACCGCCGGGAGGAGCTCCGGGAGGCGTGCCCCGGGGAGGCCGACGCCTCCCGCTCCTCAGCCTCCGGGGGTCCCCTCCCTGGCGCCGGCAGCTGGGGCCGGGCCAGCCCCGAAAGCCGGGCCCGGGCCCGGGCCTGCTTGCTCAGCCTTCCGTTGCCAGGGGCCTGAGCCTGGGGGCCTCCCCATGGGGAACCATGAGTCCCGCGCCACGAGTCCCCCGACCGTCCCGGCCACAACGGCACCTTTCGCGGCTTCGTCCTAGCCGCGGAGTCAGAGACCAGTCCGTTTCCCCACAGAGGCCAGCCCCCTCCAGGGGCGCCCCGGCCGCCTGCCACGGCGGAGGCGGACGCCCGGCCACGGCGCCTCCATGCACTCTGCTCGGGGAACACTCCCCGGCGCCGCGGCTGCCGGCCGCGCCCCATCGTCGCGGCTCGTTTTTCGGGTGGCCGTGACATACCCCGAGCGAGAAAGGGCCCTGCTCCACGCGGAACTGGGCGCTGACCAGGGCTGCCCATCGCCGGCCAATTCTCACGAGCGTTCTGCCCAAATCGATCCCGATTTGGGCAGAACGCTCATGAGAATGGGCCGGAAAACGCCCGGCGAACACACTTCGGGTACCACAGGGCCGCAGGACGGCCCCCCCGGGGCCCTGTTCGGGATCGCGGGTCGTCACGTTCCGGCACCGCCGGGAGGAGCTCCGGGAGGCGGGCCCCGAGGAGGCCGACGCCTCCCGCTCCTCAGCCTCCGGGGGTCCCCTCCCTGGCGCCGGCAGCTGGAGCCGGGCCAGCCCCGAAAGCCGGGCCCGGGCCCGGGCCTGCTTGCTCAGCCTTCCGTTGCCAGGGGCCTGAGCCTGGGGGCCTCCCCATTGGGAACCCTGAGTCCCGCGCCACGAGTCCCCCGACCGTCCCGGCGACAACGGCACCTTTCGCGGCTTCGTCCTAGCCGCGGAGTGAGAGACCAGTCCGTTTCCCCACAGAGGCCAGCCCCCTCCAGGGGCGCCCCGGCCGCCCGCCACGGCGGAGGCGGACGCCCGGCCACGGCGCCTCCATCCACTCTGCTCTGGGAAAACTCCCCGGCGCCGCGGCTGCCGGCCGCGCCCCATCGTCGCGGCTCGTTTTCCGGGTTGCCGCGACATGCCCCGAGCGAGAAAGGGCCCTGCTCCACGCGGAACTGGTCGCTGAGCAGGGCTGCCCAACGCCGGCCAATTCTCACGAGCGTTCTGCCCAAATCGATCGCAGAACGCTCGTGAGAATTGGCCGGAAAACGCCCGGCGAACACACTTCGGGCAACACAGGGCCGCAGGGCGGCCCCCCCCGGGGCCCTGTCCGGGATCGCGTGTCGTCGCGTTCCGGCACCGGCAGGAGGAGCTCCGGGAAAAGTGCCGCGGGGAGGCCGAAGCCTCCCGCTCCTCAGCCTCCGGGGGTCCCCTCCCTGGCGCCGGCAGCTGGGGCCGGGCCAGCCCCGAAACCCGGGCCCGGGCCCGGGCCTGCTTGCTCAGCCTTCCGTTGCCAGGGGCCTGAGCCTGGGGTCCTCCCCATGGGGAACCCTGAGTCCCCCGCCACGAGTCCCCCGACCGTCCCGGCGACAATGGCACCTTTCGCGGCTTCGTCCTAGACGCGGAGTGAGAGACCAGTCCGTTTCCCCACAGAGGCCAGCCCCCTCCAGGGGCGCCCCTGCCGCCCGCCACGGCGGAGGCGGACGCCCGGTCACGGCGCCTCCATCCACTCTGCTCGGGGTAAACTCCCCGGCGCCGCGGCTGCCGGCCGCGCCCCATCGTCGCGGCTCGTTTTCCGGGTGGCCGCGACATGCCCCGAGCGAGAAAGGGCCCTGCTCCACGCGGAACTGGGCGCTGACCAGGGCTGCCCAACGCCGGCCAATTCTCACGAGCGTTCTGCCCAAATCGAACCCGATTTGGGCAGAACGCTCGTGAGAATTGGCCGGAAAACGCCCGGCGAACACACTTCGGGCACCACAGGGCCGCAGGGCCACCCCCCCGGGGCCCTGTCCGGGATCGCGTGTCGTCGCGTTCCGGCACCGCCAGGAGGAGCTCCGGGAGGCGTGCCGCGGGGAGGCCGACGCCTCCCGCTCCTCAGCCTCCCGGGGTTCCCTCCCTGGCGCCGGCAGCTGGGGCCGGGCCAGCCCCGAAAGCCGGGCCCGGGCCCGGGACTGCTTGCTCAGCCTTCCGTTGCCAGGGGCCTGAGCCTGGGGGCCTCCCCATGGGGAAACCTGAGTCCCGCGCCACGAGTCCCCCGACCGTCCCGGGGACAACGGCACCTTTCGCGGCTTCGTCCTAGCCGCGGAGTGAGAGTCCAGTCCGTTTCCCCACAGAGGCCAGCCCCCTCCAGGGGCGCCCCGGCCGCCCGCCACGGCGGAGGTGGACGCCCGGCCACGGCGCCTCCATCCAATCTGCTCGGGGAAAATTCCCCGGCGCCGCGGCTGCCGGCCGCGCCCCATCGTCGCGGCTCGTTTTCCGGGTGGCCGCGACATGCCCCGAGCGAGAAAGGGCCCTGCTCCACGCGGAACTGGGCGCTGACCAGGGCTGCCCAACGCCGGCCAATTCTCACGAGCGTTCTGCCCAAATCGATCCCGATTTGGGCAGAACGCTCGTGAGAATTGGCCGGAAAACGCCCGGCGAACACACTTCGGGCACCACAGGGCCGCAAGGCCGCCTCCCCCCGGGGCCCTGTTCGGGATCGCGTGTCGTCGCGTTCCGGCAGCGCCAGGAGGAGCTCCGGGAGGCGTGCCGCAGGGAGGCCGACAACTCCCGCTCCTCAGCCTCCGGGGGTCCCCTCCCTGGCGCCGGCAGCTGGGGCCGGGCCAGCCCCGAAAGCCGGGCCTGGGCCCGGGCCTGCTTGCTCAGCCTTCCGTTGCCAGGGGCCTGAGCCTGGGGGCCTCCCCATGGGGAACCCTGAGTCCTGCGCCACGAGTCCCCCGACCGTCCCGGCGACAACGGCACCTTTCGCGGCTTCGTCCTAGCCGCGGAGTGAGAGACCAGTCCGTTTCCCCACAGAGGCCAGCCCCCTCCAGGGGCGCCCCGGCCGCCCGCAACGGCGGAGGCGGACGCCCGGCCACAGCGCCTCCATCCACTCTGCTCGGGGTAAACTCCCCGGCGCCGCGGCTCGTTTTCCGGGTGGCCGCGACATGCCCCGAGCGAGAAAGGGCCATGCTCCACGCGGAACTGGGCGCTGACCAGGGCTGCCCAACGCCGGCCAATTCTCACGAGCATTCTGCCCAAATCGATCCCGATTTGGGCAGAACGCTCGTGAGAATTGGCCGGAAAAGGCCCGGCGAGCACTTCGGGCACCACAGGGCCGCAGGGCCGCCCCCCCCGGGGCCCTGTCCGGGATCGCGTGTCGTCGCATTCCGGCAGCGCCAGGAGGAGCTCCGGGAGGCGTGCCGCGGGGAGGCCGACGCCTCCCGCTCCTCAGCCTCCGGGGGTCCCCTCCCTGGCGCCGGCAGCTGGGGCCGGGCCAGCCCCGAAATCCGGGCCCGGGCCCGGGCCTGCTTGCTCAGCCTTCCGTTGCCAGGGGCCTGAGCCTGGGGGCCTCCCAATGGGGAAATCTGAGTCCCGCGCCACGAGTCCCCCGACCGTCCCGGCGACAACGGCACCTTTCGCGGCTTCGTCCTAGCCGCGGAGTGAGAGACCAGTCCGTTTCCCCACAGAGGCCAGCCCACTCAGGGGCGCCCCGGCCGCCCGCCACGGCGGAGGCGGACGCCCGGCCACGGCGCCTCCATCCACTCTGCTCGGGGAAAACTCCCCGGCGCCGCGGCTGCCGGCCGCGCCCCATCGTCGCGGCTCCTTTTCCGGGTGGCCGCGACATTCCCCGAGCGAGAAAGGGCCCTGCTCCACGCGAAACTGGGCGCTGACCAGGGCTGCCCAACGCCGGCCAATTCTCACGAGCGTTCTGCCCAAATCGATCCCGATTTGGGCAGAACGCTCGTGAGAATTGGCCGGAAAACGCCCGGCGAACACACTTCGGGCACCACAGGGCCGCACGGCCGCCCCCCCCGGGGCCCTGTCCGGGACCGCGTGTCGTCGCCTTCCTGCACCGCCAGGAGGAGCTCCAGGAGGCGTGCCGCGGGAAGGCCGACGCCTCCCGCTCCTCAGCCTCCGGGGGTCCCCTCCCTGGCGCCGGCAGCTGGGGCCGGGCCAGCCCCGAAAGCCGGGTCCGGGCCCGGGCCTGCTTGCTCAGCCTTCCGTTGCCAGGTGCCTGAGCCTGGGGGCCTCCCCATGGTGAACCCTGAGTCCCGCGCCACGAGTCTCCGACCGTCCCGGCGACAACGGCACCTTTCGCGGCTTCGTCCTAGCCGCGGAGTGAGAGACCAGTCCGTTTCCCCACAGAGGCCAGCCCCCTCCAGGGGCGCCCCGGCCGCCCGCCACGGCGGAGGCGGACGCGCGGCCACGGCGCCTCCATCCACGCTGCTCGGGGAAAACTCACCGGCGCCGCGGCTGCCGATCGCGCCCCATCGTCACGGCTCGTTTTCCGGGTGGCCGTGACATGCCCCGCGCGAGAAAGGGCCCTGCTCCACGCAGAACTGGGCGCTGACCAGGGCTGCCCAACGCCGGCCAATTCTCACGAGCGTTCTGCCCAAATCGATCGCAGAACGCTCGTGAGAATTGGCCGGAAAACGCCCGGCGAACACACTTCGGGCAACACAGGGCCGCAGGGCGGCCCCCCCCCGGGGCCCTGTCCGGGATCGCGTGTCGTCGCGTTCCGGCACCGGCAGGAGGAGCTCCGGGAAAAGTGCCGCGGGGAGGCCGAAGCCTCCCGCTCCTCAGCCTCCGGGGGTCCCCTCCCTGGCGCCGGCAGCTGGGGCCGGGCCAGCCCCGAAACCCGGGCCCGGGCCCGGGCCTGCTTGCTCAGCCTTCCGTTGCCAGGGGCCTGAGCCTGGGGGCCTCCCCATGGGGAACCCTGAGTCCCCCGCCACGAGTCCCCCGACCGTCCCGGCGACAATGGCACCTTTCGCGGCTTCGTCCTAGCCGCGGAGTGAGAGACCAGTCCGTTTCCCCACAGAGGCCAGCCCCCTCCAGGGGCGCCCCTGCCGCCCGCCACGGCGGAGGCGGACGCCCGGTCACGGCGCCTCCATCCACTCTGCTCGGGGTAAACTCCCCGGCGCCGCGGCTGCCGGCCGCGCCCCATCGTCGCGGCTCGTTTTCCGGGTGGCCGCGACATGCCCCGAGCGAGAAAGGGCCCTGCTCCACGCGGAACTGGGCGCTGACCAGGGCTGCCCAACGCCGGCCAATTCTCACGAGCGTTCTGCCCAAATCGATCCCGATTTGGGCAGAACGCTCGTGAGAATTGGCCGGAAAACGCCCGGCGAACACACTTCGGGCACCACAGGGCCGCAGGGCCGCCCCCCCCGGGGCCCTGTCCGGGACCGCGTGTCGTCGCGTAACGGCACCGCCAGGAGGAGCTCCGGGAGGCGTGCCGCGGGGAGGCCGACGCCTCCCGCTCCTCAGCCTCCCGGGGTTCCCTCCCTGGCGCCGGCAGCTGGGGCCGGGCCAGCCCCGAAAGCCGGGCCCGGGCCCGGGACTGCTTGCTCAGCCTTCCGTTGCCAGGGGCCTGAGCCTGGGGGCCTCCCCATGGGGAACCCTGAGTCCCGCGCCACGAGTCCCCCGACCGTCCCGGCGACAACGGCACCTTTCGCGGCTTCGTCCTAGCCGCGGAGTGAGAGACCAGTCCGTTTCCCCACAGAGGCCAGCCCCCTCAAGGGGCGCCCCGGCCGCCCGCCACGGCGGAGGTGGACGCCCGGCCACGGCGCCTCCATCTAATCTGCTCGGGGAAAATTCCCCGGCGCCGCGGCTGCCGGCCGCGCCCCATCGTCGCGGCTCGTTTTCCGGGTGGCCGCGACATGCCCCAAGCGAGAAAGGGCCCTGCTCCACGCGGAACTGGGCGCTGACCAGGGCTGCCCAACGCCGGCCAATTCTCACGAGCGTTCTGCCCAAATCGATCCCGATTTGGGCAGAACGCTCGTGAGAATTGGCCGGAAAACGCCCGGCGAACACACTTCGGGCACCACAGGGCCGCAAGGCCGCCCCCCCCCCCGGGGCCCTGTTCGGGATCGCGTGTCGTCGCGTTCCGGCAGCGCCAGGAGGAGCTCCGGGAGGCGTGCCGCAGGGAGGCCGACAACTCCCGCTCCTCAGCCTCCGGGGGTCCCCTCCCTGGCGCCGGCAGCTGGGGCCGGGCCAGCCCCGAAAGCCGGGCCCGGGCCCGGGCCTGCTTTCTCAGCCTTCCGTTGCCAGGGGCCTGAGCCTGGGGGCCTCCCCATGGGGAACCCTGAGTCCTGCGCCACGAGTCCCCCGACCGTCCCGGCGACAACGGCACCTTTCGCGGCTTCGTCCTAGCCGCGGAGTGAGAGACCAGTCCGTTTCCCCACAGAGGCCAGCCCCCGCCAGGGGCGCCCCGGCCGCCCGCAACGGCGGAGGCGGACGCCCGGCCACAGCGCCTCCATCCACTCTGCTCGTGGAAAACTCCCCGGCGCCGAGGCTGCCGGCCGCGCCCCATCGTTGCGGCTCGTTTTCCGGGTGGCCGCGACATGCCCCGAGCGAGAAAGGGCCCTGTTCCACGCGGAACTGGGCGCTGACCAGGGCTGCCCAACGCCGGCCTATTCTCACGAGCGTTCTGCCCAAATCGATCCCGATTTGGGCAGAACGCTCGTGAGAATTGGCCGGAAAACGCCCGGCGAACACACTTCGGGCACCACAGGGCCGCAGGGCTGCCCCCCCCGGGGCCCTGTCCGGGATCGCGTGTCGTCGCGTTCCGGCACCGCCAGGAGGAGCTCCGGGAGGCTTGCCGCGGGGCAGCCGAAGCCTCCCGCTCCTCAGCCTCCGGGGGTCCCCTCCCTGGCGCCGGCAGCTGGGGCCGGGCCAGCCCCGAAAGCCGGGCCCGGGCCCGGGCCTGGCTGCTCAGCCTTCCGTTGCCAGGGGCCTGAGCCTGGGGGCCTCCCCATGGGGAACCCTGAGTCCCGCGCCACGAGTCCCCCGACCGTCCCGGCGACAACGGCACCTTTCGCGGCTTCGTCTTAGCCGCGGAGTGAGAGACCAGTCCGTTTCCCCACAGAAGCCAGCCCCCTCCAGGGGCGCCCCGGCCGCCCGCCACGGCGGAGGCGGACGCCCGCGCACGGCGCCTCCATGCATTCTGCTCGGGGAAAACTCCCCGGCGCCGCGGCTTCCGGCCGCGCCCCATCGTCGCGGCTCGTTTTCCGGGTGGCCGCGAAATGCCCCGAGCGAGAAAGGGCCCTGCGTCTTCCGTTGCCAGGGGCCTGAGCCTGGGGCCTCCCCATGGGGAAACCTGAGTCCCGCGCCACGAGTCCCCCGACCGTCCCGGCCACAACGGCACCTTTCGCGGCTTCGTCCTAGTCGCGGAGTGAGAGACCAGTCCGTTTCCCCACAGAGGCCAGCCCCATCCAGGGGCGCCCCGGCCGCCCGCCACGGCGGAGGCGGGCGCCCGGCCACGGCGCCTCCATCCACTCTGCTCGGGGAAAACTCCCCGGCGCCGCGGCTGCCGGCCGCGCCCCATCGTCTCGGCTCGTTTTCCGGGTGGCCGCGACATGCCCCGAGCGAGAAAGGGCCCTGCTCCACGCGGAACTGGGCGCTGACCAGGGCTGCCCAACGCCGGCCAATTCTCACGAGCGTTCTGCCCAAATCGGGATCGATTTGGGCAGAACGCTCGTGAGAATTGGCCGGAAAACGCCCGGCGAACACACTTCGGGCACCACAGGGCCGCAGGGCGGTCCCCCGCGGGGCCCTGTCAGGGATCGCGTGTCGTCGCGTTCCGGCACCGCCAGGAGGAGCTCCGGGAGGCATGCCGCGGGGCGGCCGACGCCTCCCGCTGCTCAGCCTCCGGGGGTCCCCTCCCTGGCGCCGGCAGCTGGGGCCGGGCCAGCCCCGAAAGCCGGGACCGGGCCCGGGCCTGCTTGCTCAGCCTTCCGTTGCCAGGGGCCTGAGCCTGGGGGCCTCCCCATGGGGATCACTGAGTCCCGCGCCACGAGTCCCCCGACCGTACCGGCGACAACGGCACCTTTCGCGGCTTCGTCCTAGCCCCGGAGTGAGAGACCAGTCCGTTTCCCCACAGAGGCCAGCCCCCTCCAGGGGCGCCCCGGCCGCCCGCCACGGCGGAGGCGGACGCCCGGCCACGGCGCCTCCATCCACTCTGCTCGGGGAAAACTCCCCGGCGCCGGGGCCGCCGGCCGCGCGCCATCGTCGCGGCTCGTTTTCCGGGTGGCCGCGACATGCCCCGAGCGAGAAAGGGCCCTGCTCCACGCGGAACTGGGCGCTGACCAGGGCTGCCCAACGCCGGCCAATTCTCACGAGCGTTCTGCCCAAATCGATCCCGATTTGGGCAGAACGCTCGTGAGAATTGGCCGGAAAACGCCCGGCGAACACACTTCGGGCACCAGAGGGCCGCAGGGCCGCCCCCCCGGGGCCCTGTCCCGGATCGCGTGTCGTCGCGTTCCGGCACCGCCAGGAGGAGCTCCGGGAGGCGGGCCCCGGGGAGGCCGACGCCTCCCGCTCCTCAGCCTCCGGGGGTCCCCTCCCTGGCGCCGGCCGCCGGGGCCGGGCCAGCCCCGAAAGCCGGGCCCGGGCCCGGGCCTGCTTGCTCAGCCTTCCGTTGCCAGGGGCCTGAGCCTGGGGGCCTCCGCATGGGGAACCCTGAGTCCCGCGCCACGAGTCCCACCGACCGTCCCAATGACAACGGCACCTTTCGTGGCTTCGTCCCAGCCGTGGAGTGAGAGATCACTCCGTTCCCCCACAGAGGCCAGCCCCCTCCAAGGGCGCCCGGGCCACCCGCCACGGCGGAACGGGCACCTGGGCACGACGCCTCCATCCACTCTGCTCGGGGAAATCTCCCCGGCGCCGGGGCCGCCGGCCGCACCCCATCGTCGCGGCTCGTTTTCCGGGTGGCCGCGCCATGCCCCGAGCGAGAAAGGGCCCTGCTCCACCCGGCACTGGGCGCTGACCAGGGCTGCCCAACGCCGGCCAATTCTCACGAGCGTTCTGCCCAAATCGATCCCGATTTGGGCAGAACCCTCGTGAGAATTGGCCGGAAAACGCCCGGCGAACACACTTCGGGAACCACAGGGCCGCAGGGCGGCCCCCCCCGTGTCCCTGTCCGGGATCGCGTGTCGTCGCTTTCCGGCACCGACAGGAGGAGCTCCGGGATGCGTGACGCGGGGAGGCCGACGCCTCCCGCTACTCAGCCTCTGGGGGTCCCCTCCCTGGTGCCGGCAGCTGGGGACGGGCCAGCCCCGAAAGCCGGGCCCGGGCCCGGGCCTGCTTGCTCAGCCTTCCGTTGCCAGGGGCCTGAGCCTGGGGGCCACCCCATGGGGAACCCTGAGTCCCGCGCCACGAGTCCCCCGACCGTCCCGGCGACAACGGCACCTTTCGCGGCTTCGTCCTAGCCGCGGAGTGAGAGACCAGTCCGTTTCCCCACAGAGGCCAGCCCCCTCCAGGGGCGCCCCGGCCGCCCGCCACGGCGGAGGCGGACGCCCGGCCACGGCGCCTCCATCCACTCTGCTCTGGGAAAACTCCCCGGCGCCGCGGCTGCCGGCCGCGCCCCATCGTCGCGGCTCGTTTTCCGGGTGGCCGCGCCATGCCCCGAGCGAGAAAGGGCCCTGCTCCACGCGGAACTGGTCGCTGACCAGGGCTGCCCAACGCCGGCCAATTCTCACGAGCGTTCTGCCCAAATCGATCCCGATTTGGGCAGAACGCTCGTGAGAATTGGCCGGAAAACGCCCGGCGAACACACTTCGGGCACCACAGGGCCGCAGGGGGGTCCCCCCCGGGGCCCTGTCCGGGATCGCGTGTCGTCGCGTTCCGGCACCGACAGGAGGAGCTCCGGGAGGCGTGCCGAGGGGAGGCCGACGCCTCCCGCTCCTCAGCCTCCGGGGGTCCCCTCCCTGGCGCCGGCAGCTGGGGCCGGGCCAGCCCCGAAACCCGGGCCCGGTCCCGGTCCTGCTTGCTCAGCCTTCCGTTGCCAGGGGCCTGAGCCTGGGGGCCACCCCATGGGGAACCCTGAGTCCCGCGCCACGAGTCCCCCGACCGTCCCGGCGACAACGGCACCATTCGCGGTTTCGTCCTAGCCGCGGAGTGAGAGACCAGTCCGTTTCCCCACAGAGGCCAGCCCCCTCCAGGGGCGCCCCGGCCGCCCGCCACGGCGGAGGCGGACGCCCGGCCACGGCGCCTCCATCCACTCTGCTCGGAGAAAACTCCCCGGCGCCGCGGCTGCCGGCCGCGCCCCTTCGTCGCGGCTCGTTTTCCGGGTGGCCGCGACATGCCCCGAGCGAGAAAGGGCCCTGCTCCACGCGGAACTGGGCGCTGACCAGGGCTGCCCAACGCCGGCTAATTCTCACGAGCGTTCTGCCCAAATCGATCCCGATTTGGGCAGAACGCTCGTGAGAATTGGCCGGAAAACGCCCGGCGAACACACTTCGGGCACCACAGGGCCGCAGGGCCGCCCCCCCCGGGGCCCTGTCCGGGACCGCGTGTCGTCGCGTTCCGGCACCGCCAGGAGGAGCTCCGGGAGGCGTGCCGCGGGGAGGCCGACGCCTCCCACTCCTCAGCCTCCGGGGGTCCCCTCCCTGGCGCCGGCAGCTGGGGCCGGGCCAGCCCCGAAAGCCGGGCCCGGGCCCGGGCCTGCTTGCTCAGCCTTCCGTTGCCAGGGGCCTGAGCCTGGGGGCCACCCCATGGGGAACCCTGAGTCCCGCGCCACGAGACCCCGAACGTCCCGGCGACAACGGCACCTTTCGCGGCTTCGTCCTAGCCGCGGAGTGAGAGACCAGTCCGTTTCCCCACAGAGGCCAGCCCCCTCCAGTGGCGCCCCGGCCGCCCGCCACGGCGGAGGCGGACGCCCGGCCACGGCGCCTCCATCCACTCTGCTCGGGGAAAACTCCCCGGCGCTGCGGCTGCCGGCCGCGCCCCATCGTCGCGGCTCGTTTTCCGGGTGGCTGCGACATGCCCCGAGCGAGAAAGGGCCCTGCTCCACGCGGAACTTGGCGCTGACCAGGGCTGCCCAACGCCGGCCAATTCTCACGAGCGTTCTGCCCAAATCGATCCCGATTTGGGCAGAACGCTCGTGAGAATTGGCCGGAAAAGGCCCGGCGAACACACTTCGGGCATCACAGGGCCGCAGGGTGGCCCCCCCCGGGGCCCTGTCCGGGACCGCGTATCTTCGCGTTCCGGCACCGCCAGGAGGAGCTCCGGGAGGCGTGCCGCGGGGAGGCCGACGCCTCCCGCTCCTCAGCCTCCGGGGGTCCCCTCCCTGGCGCCGGCAGCTGGGGCTGGGCCAGCCCCGAAAGCCGGGCCCGAGCCTGGGCCTGCTTGCTCAGCCTTCCGTTGCCAGGGCCCTGAGCCTGGGGGCCTCCCCATGGGGAACCCTGAGTCCCGCGCCACAAGTCCCCCGACCGTCCCGGCCACAACGGCACCTTTCGCGGCTTCGTCCTAGCCGCGGAGTGAGAGATCACTCCGTTTCCCCACAGAGGCCAGCCCCCTCCACGGGCGCCCCGGCCGCCCGCCACGGCGCCTCCATCCACTCTGCTCAGGGAAAACTCCCCGGCGCCGGGGCCGCCAGCCGCGCCCCATCGTCGCGGCTCGTTTTCCGGGGGGCCGCGCCATGCCCCGAGCGAGAAAGGGCCCTGCTCCACGCGGCACTGGGCGCTGACCAGGGCTACCCAAGGCCGGCCAATTCTCACGAGCGTTCTGCCCAAATCGATCCCGATTTGAGCAGAACGCTCGTGAGAATTGGCCGGAAAAAGCCCGGCGAACACACTTCGGGTACCAGAGGGACGCAGGGCCGCCCCCCCGGGGCCCTGTCCGGGATCGCGTGTCGTCGCGTTCCGGCACCGCCAGGAGGAGCTCCGGGAGGCGGGACCCGGTGAGGCCGACGCCTCCCGCTCCTCAGCCTCCGGGGGTCCCCTCCCTGGCGCCGGCCGCTGGGGCCGGACCAGCCCTGAAAGCAGGGCCCGTGCCTGCTTGCTCAGCCTTCCGTTGCCAGGGGCCTGAGCCTGGGGGCCTCCGCATGGGGAACCCTGAGTCCCGCGCCACGAGTCCCCCCAACGGACCCGGCAACAACGGCACCTTTCGCGGCTTCGTCCCACCCATGGTGTGAGAGATCATTCCGTTCCCCCACAGAGGCCAGCCCCCTCCACGGGCGCACCGGCCGCCCGCCACGGCAGAGGCGGACGCCCGGCCACGGCGCCTCCATCCACTCTGCTCGGGGAAAACTCCCCGGCGCCGGGGCCGCCGGCCGCGCCCCATAGTCGCGGCTCGTTTTCCGGGTGGCCGCGCCATGCCCCGAGCGAGAAAGGGCCCTGCTCCACGCGGCCCTGGGCGCTGACCAGGGCTGCCCAACGGCGGCCAATTCTCACGAGCGTTCTGCCCAAATCGATCCTGATTTGGGCAGAACGCTCGTGAGAATTGGCCGGAAAACGCCCGGCGAACACACTTCGGGCACCAGAGGGCCGCAGGTCCGCCCCCCGGGGGCCCTGTCCGGGATCGCGTGTCGTCGCGTTCCGGCACCGCCAGGAGGAGCTCCGGGAGGCGGGCCCCGGGGAGGCCGATGCCTCCCGCTCCTCAGCCTCTGGGGGTCCCCTCCCTGGCGCCGGCCGCCGGGGCCGGGCCAGCCCCGTAAGCCGGGCCCGGGCCCGGGCCTGCTTGCTCAGCCTTCCGTTGCCATGGGCCTGAGCCTGGGGGCCTCCGCATGGGGAACCCTGATTCCCGCGCCACGAGTCCCCCCGACGGTCCCGGCGACAACGGCACCTTTCGCGGCTTCGTCCCAGCCGTGGAGTGAGAGATCACTCCGTTCCCCCACAGAGGCCAGCCCCCACCACGGGCGCCCCGGCCGCCCGCCACGGCGGGGGCGGACGCCCGGCCACGGCGCCTCCATCCACTCTCCTCGGGGAAAACTCCCGGGCGCCGCGGCTGCCGGCCGCGCCCCATCGTCGCGGCTCGTTTTCCGGGTGGCCTCGCCATGCCACAAGTGAGAAAGGGACCTGCTCCACGCGGCACTGGGCGCTGATCAGGGCTGCCCAACGCAGGCCAACTCTCACGAGCGTTCTGCCCAAATCGATCCCGATTTGGGCACAACGTGAGAATTGGCCGGAAAACGCCCGGCGAACACACTTCGGGCACAACAGGGCCGCAGGGCCGCCCCCCCGGGGCCCTGTCCAGGATCGCGTGTCGTCGCGGTCCGGCACCGCCAGGAGGAGCTCCGGGAGGCGGGCCCCGGGGAGGCCGATGCCTCCCGCTCCTCAGCCTCCGGGATCCCCTCCCTGGGGCCGGCCGCCGGGGCCGGGCCTGCCCCCAAAGCCGGGCCCGGGCCCGGGACTGCTTCCTCAGCCTTCCGTTGCCCGGGGCCTGAGCATGGGGGCCTCCGCATGGGGAACACTGTGTCCCGCGCCACGAGTCCCCCCGACCGTCCCGGCGACAACGGCACCTTTCGCGGCTTCGTCCTAGGCGCGGAGTGGGAGACCAGTCCGTTTCCCCACAGAGGCCAGCCCCTCCAGGGGCGCCCCGGCCGCCCGACACGGCGGAGGCGGACGCCCGGCCACGGCGACTCCATCCACTCTGCTCGAGGAAAACTCCCCGGCACCGCGGCTGCCGGCCGCGCCCCATCGTCGCGGCTCGTTTTCCGTGTGGCCGCGACATGCGCCAAGCGAGAAAGGGCCCTGCTCCACGCGGAACTGGGCGCTGACCAGGGCTGCCCAACGCCGGCCAATTCTCACGAGCGTTCTGCCCAAATCGATCCCGATTTGGGCAGAACGCTCGTGAGAATTGGCCGGAAAACGCCCGGCGAACACACTTCGGGCACCACAGGGCCGCAGGGCGGCCCCCCCCCCCGGGGCCCTGTCCGGGATCGCGTGTCGTCGCGTTCCGGCACCGCTAGGAGGAGCTCCGGGAGTCGTGCCGCGGGGAGGCCGACGCCTCTCGCTCCTCAGCCTCCGGGGGTCCCCTCCCTGGGACGGCAGCTGGGGCCGGGCCAGCCCCGAAAGCCGGGCCCGGGCCCGGGACTGCTTGCTCAGCCTTCCGTTGCCAGGGGCCTGAGCCTGGGGGCCTCCCCATGGGGAACCCTGAGTCCCGCGCCACGAGTCCCCCGACCGTCCCGGCGACATCGGCACCTTTCGCGGCTTCGTCCTAGCCGCGGAGTGAGAGACAAGTCCGTTTCCCCACAGAGGCCAGCGCCCTCCAGGGGCGCCCGGCCGCCCGCCACGGCGGACGCGGACGCCCGGCCACGGCGCCTCCATCCACTCTGCTCGGGGAAAACTCCCCGGCGCCACAGCTGCCGGCCGCGTCCCAAAGTCGCGGCTCATTTTCCGGGTGGCCGCGACACGCCCCGAGCGAGAAAGGGCCCTGCTCCACGCGGAACTGGGCGCTGACCAGGGCTGCCCAACGCCGGCCAATTCTCACGAGCGTTCTGCCCAAATCGATCCCGATTTGGGCAGAACGCTCGTGATATTGGCCGGAAAACGCCTGGCGAACCCACTTCGGCACCACAGGGCAGCAGGGCGGCCTCCCACGGGGCCATGTCCGGGATCGCGTGTCGTCGCTTTCCGGCACCGCTAGGAGGAGCTCCGGGAGTCGTGCCGCGGGGAGGCCGAGGCCTCCCGCTCCTCAGCCTCCGGGGTTCCCCGCCCTGGCGCCGGCAGCTGGGGCCAGGCCAGCCCCGAAAGCCGGGCCCGGGCCTGGGCCTGCTTGCTCAGCCTTCCGTTGCCAGGGGCCTGAGCCTGGGGGCCTCCCCATGAGGAACCCTGAGTCCCGCGCCACGAGTCCCCCGACCGTCCCGGCGACAACGGCACCTTTCGCGGCTTCGTCCTAGCCGCGGAGTGAGAGACCAGTCCGTTTCCCCACAGAGGCCAGCCCCTCCAGGGGCGCCCCGGCCGCCCGCCACGGCGGAGGCGGACGCCCGGCCACGGCGACTCCATCCACCTTGCTCGAGGAAAACTCCCCGGGACCGCGGCTGCCGGCCGCGCCCCATCGTCGAGGCTCGTTTTCGGGGTGGCCGCGACATGCGCCAAGCGAGAAAGGGCCCTGCTCCACGCGGAACTGGGCGCTGACCAGGGCTGCCCAACGCCGGCCAATTCTCACGAGCGTTCTGCCAAAATCGATCCCGATTTGGGCAGAACGCTCGTGAGAATTGGCCAGAAAACGCCCGGCGAACACACTTCGGGCACCACAGGGCCGCAGGGCGGCCCCCCCCCCCGGGACCCTGTCCGGGATCGCGTGTCGTCGCGTTCCGGCACCGCTAGGAGGAGCTCCGGGAGTCGTGCCACGGGGAGGCCGACGCCTCCCGCTCCTCAGCCTCCGGGGTTCCCCGCCCTGGCGCCGGCAGCTGGGGCCGGGCCAGCCCCGAAAGCCGGGCCCGGGCCCGGGCCTGCTTGCTCAGCCTTCCGTTGCCAGGGGCCTGAGCCTGGGGGCCTCCCCATGGGGAACCCTGAGTCCCGCGCCACTAGTCCCCCGACCGTCCCGGCGACAACGGCACCTTTCGCGGCTTCGTCCTAGCCGCGGTGTGAGAGAGCAGTCCGTTTCCCCACAGAGGACAGCCCCCTCCAGGGGCGCCCCGGCCGCCCGCCACGGCGGAGGCGGACGCGCGGCCACGGCGCCTCCATCCACTCTGCTCGGGGAAAACTCCCCGGCGCCGTGGCTGCCGATCGCGCCCCATCGTCACGGCTCGTTTTCCGGGTGGCCGTGACATGCCCCGCGCGAGAGAGGGCCCTGCTCCACGCAGAACTGGGCGCTGACCAGGGCTGCCCAACCCCGGCCAATTCTCAAGAGCGTTCTGCCCAAATCGATCGCAGAACGCTCGTGAGAATTGGCCGGAAAAGGCCCGGCGAACACACTTCGGGCACCACAGGGCCGCACGGCCGCCCCCCCCGGGGCCCTGTCCGGGATCGCGTGTCGTCGCGTTCCGGCACCGCCAGGAGGAACTCCGGGAAGCGTGCCGCGGGGAGGCCGAAGCCTCCCGCTCCTCAGCCTCCGGGGGTCCCCTCCCTGGCGCCGACAGCTGGGGCCGGGCCAACCCCGAAACCCGGGCCCGGGCCCGGGCCTGCTTGCTCAGCCTTCCGTTGCCAGGGGCCTGAGCCTGGGGGCCTCCCCATGGGGAACCCTGAGTCCCCCGCCACGAGTCCCCCGACCGTCCCGGCGACAACGGCACCTTTCGCGGCTTCGTCCTAGCCGCGGAGTGAGAGACTAGTCCGTTTCCCCACAGAGGCCAGCCCCCTCCAGGGGCGCCCCTGCCGCCCGCCACGGCGGAGGCGGACGCCCGGCCACGGCGCCTCCATCCACTCTGCTCGGGGAAAACTCCCCGGCGCCGCGGCTGCCGGCCGCGCCCCATCGTCGCGGCTCGTTTTCCGGGTGGCCGCAACATGCCCCGAGCGAGAAAGGGCCCTGCTCCACGCGGAACTGGGCGCTGACCAGGGCTGCCCAACGCCGGCCAATTCTCACGGGCGTTCTGCCCAAATCGATCCCGATTTGGGCAGAAAGCTCGTGAGAATTGGCCGGAAAACGCCCGGCGAACACACTTCGGGCACCACAGGGCCGCAGGGCCGCCCCCCCCGGGGCCCTGTCTGGGACCGCGTGTCGTCGCGTTCCGGCACCGCCAGGAGGAGCTCCGGGAGGTGTGCCGCGGGGAGGCCGACGCCTCCCGCTCCTCAGTCTCCGGGGGTTCCCTCCCTGGCGCCGGCAGCCGGGGCCGGGCCAGCCCCGAAAGCCGGGCCCGGGCCCGGGACTGCTTGCTCAGCCTTCCGTTGCCAGGGGCCTGAGCCTGGGGGCCTCCCCATGGGGAACCCTGAGTCCCGCGCCACGAGTCCCCCGACCGTCCCGGCGACAACGGCACCTTTCGCGGCTTCGTCCTAGCCGCGGAGTGAGAGACCAGTCCGTTTCCCCATAGAGGCCAGCCCCCTCCAGGGGCGCCCCGGCCGCCCGCCACGGCGGAGGCGGACGCCCGGCCACGGCGCCTCCATCCACTCTGCACGGGGAAAACTCCCCGGCGACGCGGCTCGTTTTCCGGGTGGCCGCGACATGCCCCGAGCGAGAAAGGGCCCTGCTCCACGTGGAACTGGGCGCTGACCAGGGCTGCCCAACGCCGGCCAATTCTCACGAGCGTTCTGCCCAAATCGATCCCGATTTGGGCAGAACGCTCGTGAGAATTGGCCGGAAAACGCCCGGCGAACACACTTCGGGCACCACAGGGCGGCAGGGCCGCCCCCCCCGGGGCCCTGTCCGGGACCGCGTGTCGTCGCGTTCCGGCACCGCCAGGAGGAGCTCCGGGAGGCGTGCCGCGGGGAGGCCGACGCCTCCCGCTCCTCAGCCTCCGGGGGTTCCCTCCCTGGCGCCGGCAGCCGGGGCCGGGCCAGCCCCGAAAGCCGGGCCCGGGCCCGGGACTGCTTGCTCAGCCTTCCGTTGCCAGGGGCCTGAGCCTGGGGGCCTCCCCATGGGGAACACTGAGTCCCGCGCCACGAGTCCCCCGACCGTCCCGGCGACAACGGCACCTTTCGCGGCTTCGTCCTAGCCGCGGAGTGAGAGACCAGTCCGTTTCCCCATAGAGGCCAGCCCCCTCCAGGGGCGCCCCGGCCGCCCGCCACGGCAGAGGCGGACGCCCGGCCACGGCACCTCCATCCACTCTGCTCGGGGAAAACTCCCCGGCGCCGCGGCTGCCGGCCGCGCCCCATCGTCGCGGCTCGTATTCCGGGTGGCCGCGACATGCCCCGAGCGAGAAAGGGCCCTGCTCCACGCGGAACTGGGCGCTGACCAGGGCTGCCCAACGCCGGCCAATTCTCACGAGCGTTCTGCCCAAATCGATCCCGATTTGGGCAGAACGCTCGTGAGAATTGGCCGGAAAACGCCCGGCGAACACACTTCGGGCACCACAGGGCCGCAGGGCGGCCCCCCCGGGGCCCTGTCCGGGATCGCGGGTCGTCGCGTTCCGGCAACGCCGGGAGGAGCTCCGGGAGGCGGGACCCGGGGCGGCCGACGCCTCCCACTCCTCAGCCTCCGGGGGTCCCCTCTCTGGCGCCGGCAGCTGGGGCCGGGCCAGCCCCGAAAGCCGGGCCCGGGCCCGGGCCTGCTTGCTCAGCCTTCCGTTGCCAGGGGCCTGAGCCTGGGGCCTCCCCATGGGGAAATCTGAGTCCCGCGCCACGAGTTCCCCGACCGTCCCGGCCACAACGGCACCTTTCGCGGCTTCGTCCTAGCCACGGAGTGAGAGACCAGTCCGTTTCCCCACAGAGGCCAGCCCCCTCCAGGGGTGCCCCGGCCGCCCGCCACGGCGGAGGCGGACGCCCGGCCACGGCGCCTGCATGCACTCTGCTCGGGGAAAACTCCCCGGCGCCGCGTCTGCCGGCCGCGCCCCATCGTCGCGGCTCGTTTTCCGGGTGGCCGCGGCATGCCCCGAGCGAGAAAGGGCCCTGTTCCACGCGGAACTGGGCGCTGACCAGGGCTGCCCAATGCCGGCCAATTCTCACGAGCGTTCTGCCCAAATCGATCCCGATTTGGGCAGAACGCTCGTGAGAATTGGCCGGAAAACGCCCGGCGAACACACTTCGGGCACCACAGGGCCGCAGGGCGGCCCCCGCGGGGCCCTGTCCGGGATCGCGAGTCGTCGCGTTACGGCACCGCCGGGAGGAGCTCCGGGAGGCGGGCGCCGGGGAGGCCGACACCTCCCGCACCTCAGCCTCCGGGGGTCCCCTCCCTGGCGCCGGCAGCTGGGGCCGGGCCAGCCCCGAAAGCCGGGCCCGGGCCCGGGCCCGGGCCTGCTTGCTCAGCCTTCCGTTGCCAGGGGCCTGAGCCTGGGGGCCTCCCCATGGTGAACCCTGAGTCCCGCGCCACGAGTTCCCCGACCATCCCGGCGACAACGGCACCTTTCGCGGCTTCGTCCTAGCCGCGGAGTCAGAGACCAGTCCGTTTCCCCACAGAGGCCAGCCCCCTCCAGGGGCGCCCCGGCCGCCCGCCACGGCAGAGGCGGACGCCCGGCCACGGCGCCTCCATGCACTCTGCTCGGGGAAAACTCCCTGGCGCAACGGCTGCCGGCCGCGCCCCATCGACGCGGCTCGTTTTCCGGGTGGCCGCGACATGCCCCGAGCGAGAAAGGGCCCTGCTCCACGCGGAACTGGGCGCTGACCAGGGCTGCCCAACGCCGGCCAATTCTCACGAGCGTTCTGCCCAAATCGGGATCGATTTGGGCAGAACGCTCGTGAGAATTGGCCAGAAAACGCCCGGCGAACACACTTCGGGCACCACAGGGCCGCAGGGCGGCCCCCCCGGGGCCCTGTCCGGGATCGCGTGTCGTCGCGATCCGGCACCGCCGGGAGGAGCTCCGGGAGGCGTGCCCCGGGGAGGCCGACGCCTCCCGCTCCTCAGCCTCCGGGGGTCCCCTCCCTGGCGCCGGCAGCTGGGGCCGGGCCAGCCCCGAAAGCCGGGCCCGGGCCCGGGCCTGCTTGCTCAGCCTTCCGTTGCCAGGGGCCTGAGCCTGGGGGCCTCCCCATGGGGAACCATGAGTCCCGCGCCACGAGTCCCCCGACCGTCCCGGCCACAACGGCACCTTTCGCGGCTTCGTCCTAGCCGCGGAGTCAGAGACCAGTCCGTTTCCCCACAGAGGCCAGCCCCCTCCAGGGGCGCCCCGGCCGCCTGCCACGGCGGAGGCGGACGCCCGGCCACGGCGCCTCCATGCACTCTGCTCGGGGAAAACTCCCCGGCGCCGCGGCTGCTGGACGCGCCCCATCGTCGCGGCTCGTTTTCCGGGTGGCCGCGAAATGCCCCGAGCGAGAAAGGGCCCTGCTCCACGCGGAACTGGGCGCTGACCAGGGCTGCCCAACGCCGGCCAATTCTCACGAGCGTTCTGCCCAAATCGATCCCGATTTGGGCAGAACGCTCGTGAGAATTGGCCGGAAAACACCCGGCGAACACACTTCGGGCACCACAGCGCCGCAGGGCGGCCCCCCCGGGGCCCTGTCCGGGATCGCGGGTCGTCGCGTTCCGGCAACGCCGGGAGGAGCTCCGGGAAGCGGGACCCGGGGAGGCCGACGCCTCCCGCTCCTCAGCCTCCGGGGGTCCCCTCCCTGGCGCCGGCAGCTGGGGCCGGGCCAGCCCCGAAACCCGGGCCCGGGACCGGGCCAGCTTGCTCAGCCTTCCGTTGCCAGGGGCCTGAGCTTGGGGGCCTCCCCATGGGGAACCCTGAGTCCCGCGCCACGAGTCCCCCGACCGTCCCGGCGAAAACGGCACCTTTCGCAGCTTCGTCCTAGCCGCGGAGTCAGAGACCAGTCCGTTTCCCCACAGAGGCCAGCCCCCTCCAGGGGCGCCCCGGTCGCCTGCCACGGCGGAGGCGGACGCCCGGCCACGGCGCCTCCATGCACTCTGCTCGGGGAAAACTCCCCGGCGCCGCGGCTGCCGGCCGCGCCCCATCGTCGCGGCTCGTTTTTCGGGTGGCCGCGACATACCCCGAGCGAGAAAGGGCCCTGCTCCACGCGGAACTGGGCGCTGACCAGGGCTGCCCAACGCCGGCCAATTCTCACGAGCGTTCTGCCCAAATCGATCCCGATTTGGGCAGAACGCTCATGAGAATTGGCCGGAAAACGCCCGGCGAACACACTTCGGGTACCACAGGGCCGCAGGACGGCACCCCCGGGGCCCTGTCCGGGATCGCGGGTCGTCGCGTTCCGGCACCGCCGGGAGGAGCTCCGGGAGGCGGGCCCCGGGGAGGCCGACGCCTCCCGCTCCTCAGCCTCCGGGGGTCCCCTCCCTGGCGCCGGCAGCTGGGGCCGGGCCGGCCCCGAAAGCCGGGCCCGGGCCCTGGCCTGCTTGCTCAGCCTTCCGTTGCCAGGGGCCTGAGCCTGGGGGCCTCCCCATGGGGAACCCTGAGTCCCGCGCCACGAGTCCCCCGACCGTCCCGGCGACAACGGCACCTTTCGCGGCTTCGTCCTAGCCGCGGAGTGAGAGACCAGTCTGTTTCCCCACAGAGGCCAGCCCCCTCCAGGGGCGCCCCGGGCGCCCTCCACGGCGGAGGCGGACCCCCCTGCACGGCGCCTCCATCCACTCTGCTCGGGGAAAACTCCCCGGCGCCGCGGCTGCCAGCCGCGCCCCATCGTCGCGGCTCGTTTTCCGGGTGGCCGCGACATGCCCCGAGCGAGAAAGGGCCCTGCTCCACGCGGAACTGGGCGCTGACCAGGGCTGCCCAACGCCGGCCAATACTCACGAGCAGAATGCTAGTGAGAATTGGCCGGAAACCGCCCGGCGAAAAACTTCGGGAAACACAGGGCCGCAGGACGGCCCCCCCGGGGCCCTGTCCGGGATCGCGTATCGTCGCGTTCCGGCACCGCCAGGAGGAGCTCCGGGAGGCGTGCCCCGGGGAGGCCGACGCCTCCCGCTCCTCAGCCTCCGGGGGTCCCCTCCCTAGCGCCGGCAGCTGGGGCCGTGCCAGCCCCGAAAGCCGGGCACGGGCCCGGGCCTGCTTTCTCAGCCTTCCGTTGCCAGGGGCCTGAGCCTGGGGGCCTCCCCATGGGGAACCCTGAGTCCCGCGCCACGAGTCCCCCGACCATCCCGGCGACAACGGCACCTTTCGCGGCTTCGTCCTAGGCGCGGAGTGAGACACCAGTCCGTTTCCCCACAGAGGCCAGCCCCTCCAGGGGCGCCCCGGCCGCCCGACACGGCGGAGGCGGACGCCCGGCCACGGCGACTGCATCCACTCTGCTCGAGGAAAACTCCCCGGCACCGCGGCTGCCGGCCGCGCCCCATCGTCGCGGCTCGTTTTCCGTGTGGCCGCGACATGCGCCAAGCGAGAAAGGGCCCTGCTCCACGCGGAACTGGGCGCTGACCAGGGCTGCCCAACGCCGGCCAATTCTCACGAGCGTTCTGCCCAAATCGATCCCGATTTGGGCAGAACGCTCGTGAGAATTGGCCGGAAAATGCCCGGCGAACACACTTCGGGCACCACAGGGCCGCATGGCGGCCCCCCCCCCCGGGGCCCTGTCCGGGATCGCGTGTCGTCGCGTTCCGGCACCGCTAGGAGGAGCTCCGTGAGTCGTGCCGCGGGGAGGCCGACGCCTCCCGCTCCTCAGCCTCCGGGGTTCCCCTCCCTGGCGCCGGCAGCTGGGGCCGGGCCAGCCCCGAAAGCCGGGCCCGGGCCCAGGACTGCTTGCTCAGCCTTCCGTTGCCAGGGGCCTGAGCCTGGGGGCCTCCCCATGGGGAACCCTGAGTCCCGCGTCACGAGTCCCCCGACCGTCCCGGCGACAACGGCACCTTTCGCGGCTTCGTCCTAGCCGCGGAGTGAGAGACCAGTCCGTTTCCCCACAGAGGCCAGCCCCCTCCAGGGGCGCCCCGGGCGCCCTCCACGGCGGAGGCGCACCCCCCTGCACGGCGCCTCCATCCACTCTGCTCGGGGAAAACTCCCCGGCGCCGCGGCTGCCAGCCGCGCCCCATCGTCGCGGCTCGTTTTCCGGGTGGCCGCTACATGCCCCGAGCGAGAAAGGGCCCTGCTCCACGCGGAACTGGGCGCTGACCAGGGCTGCCCAACGCCGGCCAATACTCACGAGCAGAATGCTAGTGAGAATTGGCCGGAAAACGCCCGGCGAAAAACTTCGGGAAACACAGGGCCGCAGGACGGCCCCCCCGGGGCCCTGTCCGGGATCGCGTATCGTCGCGTTCCGGCACCGCCAGGAGGAGCTCCGGGAGGCGTGCCCCGGGGAGGCCGACGCCTCCCGCTCCTCAGCCTCCGGGGGTCCCCTCCCTAGCGCCGGCAGCTGGGGCCGTGCCAGCCCCGAAAGCCGGGCACGGGCCCGGGCCTGCTTTCTCAGCCTTCCGTTGCCAGGGGCCTGAGCCTGGGGGCCTCCCCATGGGGAACCCTGAGTCCCGCGCCACGAGTCCCCCGACCATCCCGGCGACAACGGCACCTTTCGCGGCTTCGTCCTAGGCGCGGAGTGAGAGACCAGTCCGTTTCCCCACAGAGGCCAGCCCCTCCAGGGGCGCCCCGGCCGCCCGACACGGCGGAGGCGGACGCCCGGCCACGGCGACTCCATCCACTCTGCTCGAGGAAAACTCCCCGGGACCGCGGCTGACGGCCGTGCCCCATCGTCGCGGCTCGTTTTCCGGGTGGCCGCGACATGCGCCAAGCGAGAAAGGGCCCTGCTCCACGCGGAACTGGGCGCTGACCAGGGCTGCCCAACCCCGGCCAATTCTCACGAGCGTTCTGCCCAAATTGATCCCGATTTGGGCAGAACGCTCGTGAGAATTGGCCGGAAAACGCCCGGCGAACACACTTCGGGCACCACAGGGCCGCAGGGCGGCCCCCCCCCCCGGGGCCCTGTCCGGGATCGCGTGTCGTCGCGTTCCGGCACCGCTAGGAGGAGCTCCGGGAGTCGTGCCGCGGGGAGGCCGACGCCTCTCGCTCCTCAGCCTCCGGGGGTCCCCTCCCTGGGACGGCAGCTGGGGCCGGGCCAGCCCCGAAAGCCGGGCCCGGGCCCGGGACTGCTTGCTCAGCCTTCCGTTGCCAGGGGCCTGAGCCTGGGGGCCTCCCCATGGGGAACCCTGAGTCCCGCGCCACGAGTCCCCCGACCGTCCCGGCGACATCGGCACCTTTCGCGGCTTCGTCCTAGCCGCGGAGTGAGAGACAAGTCCGTTTCCCCACAGAGGCCAGCGCCCTCCAGGGGCGCCCGGCCGCCCGCCACGGCGGACGCGGACGCCCGGCCACGGCGCCTCCATCCACTCTGCTCGGGGAAAACTCCCCGGCGCCGTGGCTGCCGATCGCGCCCCATCGTCACGGCTCGTTTTCCGGGTGGCCGTGACATGCCCCGCGCGAGAGAGGGCCCTGCTCCACGCAGAACTGGGCGCTGACCAGGGCTGCCCAACCCCGGCCAATTCTCAAGAGCGTTCTGCCCAAATCGATCGCAGAACGCTCGTGAGAATTGGCCGGAAAAGGCCCGGCGAACACACTTCGGGCACCACAGGGCCGCAGGGCCGCCCCGCCCGGGGCCCTGTCCGGGATCGCGTGTCGTCGCGTTCCGGCACCGCCAGGAGGAGCTCCGGGAAGCGTGCCGCGGGGAGGCCGAAGCCTCCCGCTCCTCAGCCTCCGGGGGTCCCCTCCCTGGCGCCGGCAGCTGGGGCCGGGCCAACCCCGAAACCCGGGCCCGGGCCCGGGCCTGCTTGCTCAGCCTTCCGTTGCCAGGGGCCTGAGCCTGGGGGCCTCCCCATGGGGAACCCTGAGTCCCCCGCCACGAGTCCCCCGACCGTCCCGGCGACAACGGCACCTTTCGCGGCTTCGTCCTAGCCGCGGAGTGAGAGACTAGTCCGTTTCCCCACAGAGGCCAGCCCCCTCCAGGGGCGCCCCTGCCGCCCGCCACGGCGGAGGCGGACGCCCGGCCACGGCGCCTCCATCCACTCTGCTCGGGGAAAACTCCCCGGCGCCGCGGCTGCCGGCCGCGCCCCATCGTCGCGGCTCGTTTTCCGGGTGGCCGCAACATGCCCCGAGCGAGAAAGGGCCCTGCTCCACGCGGAACTGGGCGCTGACCAGGGCTGCCCAACGCCGGCCAATTCTCACGGGCGTTCTGCCCAAATCGATCCCGATTTGGGCAGAAAGCTCGTGAGAATTGGCCGGAAAACGCCCGGCGAACACACTTCGGGCACCACAGGGCCGCAGGGCCGCCCCCCCCCGGGGCCCTGTCTGGGACCGCGTGTCGTCGCGTTCCGGCACCGCCAGGAGGAGCTCCGGGAGGTGTGCCGCGGGGAGGCCGACGCCTCCCGCTCCTCAGTCTCCGGGGGTTCCCTCCCTGGCGCCGGCAGCTGGGGCCGGGCCAGCCCCGAAAGCCGGGCCCGGGCCCGGGACTGCTTGCTCAGCCTTCCGTTGCCAGGGGCCTGAGCCTGGGGGCCTCCCCATGGGGAACCCTGAGTCCCGCGCCACGAGTCCCCCGACCGTCCCGGCGACAACGGCACCTTTCGCGGCTTCGTCCTAGCCGCGGAGTGAGAGACCAGTCCGTTTCCCCATAGAGGCCAGCCCCCTCCAGGGGCGCCCCGGCCGCCCGCCACGGCGGAGGCGGACGCCCGGCCACGGCGCCTCCATCCACTCTGCACGGGGAAAACTCCCCGGCGACGCGGCTCGTTTTCCGGGTGGCCGCGACATGCCCCGAGCGAGAAAGGGCCCTGCTCCACGTGGAACTGGGCGCTGACCAGGGCTGCCCAACGCCGGCCAATTCTCACGAGCGTTCTGCCCAAATCGATCCCGATTTGGGCAGAACGCTCGTGAGAATTGGCCGGAAAACGCCCGGCGAACACACTTCGGGCACCACAGGGCGGCAGGGCCGCCCCCCCCGGGGCCCTGTCCGGGACCGCGTGTCGTCGCGTTCCGGCACCGCCAGGAGGAGCTCCGGGAGGCGTGCCGCGGGGAGGCCGACGCCTCCCGCTCCTCAGCCTCCGGGGGTTCCCTCCCTGGCGCCGGCAGCCGGGGCCGGGCCAGCCCCGAAAGCCGGGCCCGGGCCCGGGCCTGCTTGCTCAGCCTTCCGTTGCCAGGGGCCTGAGCCTGGGGGCCTCCCCATGGGGAACCCTGAGTCCCGCGCCACGAGTCCCCCGACCGTCCCGGCGACAACGGCACCTTTCGCGGCTTCGTCCTAGCCGCGGAGTGAGAGACCAGTCCGTTTCCCCATAGAGGCCAGCCCCCTCCAGGGGCGCCCCGGCCGCCCGCCACGGCAGAGGCGGACGCCCGGCCACGGCACCTCCATCCACTCTGCTCGGGGAAAACTCCCCGGCGCCGCGGCTGCCGGCCGCGCCCCATCGTCGCGGCTCGTTTTCCGGGTGGCTGCGACATGCCCCGAGCGAGAAAGGGCCCTGTTCCACGCGGCACTGGGCGCTGACCAGGGCTGCCCAACGTCAGCCAATTCTCACGAGCGTTCTGCCCAAATCGATCCCGATTTGGGCAGAACGCTCGTGAGAATTGGCCGGAAAAAGCCCGGCGAACACACTTCGGGCACCACAGGGCCGCAGGGCCGCCCCCCCCGGGGCCCTGTCCGGGATCGCGTGTCGTCGCGTTCCGGCACCGCCAGGAGGAGCTCCGGGAGGCGTGCCGCGGGGAGGCAGACGCCTCCCGCTCCTCAGCCTCCGGGGGTCCCCTCCCTGGCGCCGGCAGCTGGGGCCGGGCCAGCCCCGAAAGCCGGGCCCGGGCCCGGGCCTGCTTGCTCAGCCTTCCGTTGCCAGGGGCCTGAGCCTGGGGGCCTCCCCATGGGGAACCCTGAGTCCCGCGCCACGAGTCCCCCGACCGTCCCGGCCACAACGGCACCTTTCGCGGCTTCGTTCTAGCCGCGGAGTGAGAGACCAGTCCGTTTCCCCACAGAGGCCAGCCCCCTCCAGGGGCGCCACGGGCGCCCGCCACGGCGGAGGCGGACGCCCGGCCACGGCGCCTCCATCCACTCTGCTCGGGGAAAACTCCCCGGCGCCGCGGCTGCCGGCCGCGCCCCATCGTCGCGGCTCGTTTTCCGGGTGGCCGCGACATGCCCCGAGCGAGAAAGGGCCCTGCTCCACGCGGAACTGGGCGCTGACCAGGGCTACCCAACGCCGGCCAATTCTCACGAGCTTTCTGCCCAAATCGATCCCAATTTGGGCAGAACGCTCGTGAGAATTGGCCGGAAAAGGCCCGGCGAACACACTTCGCGCACCACAGGGCCGCAGGGCCGCCCCCCCCGGGGCCCTCTCCGGGATCGCGTGTCGTCGCGTTCCGGCAGCGCCAGGAGGAGCTCCGGGTGGCGTGCCGCGGGGAGGCCGACGCCTCCCGCTCCTCAGCCTCCGGGGTTCCCCGCCCTGGCGCCGGCAGCTGGGGCCGGGCCAGCCCCGAAAGCCGGGCCCGGGCCCGGGCCTGCTTGCTCAGCCTTCCGTTGCCAGGGGCCTGAGCCTGGGGGCCTCCCCATGGGGAACCCTGAGTCCCGCGCCACTAGTCCCCCGACCGTACCGGCGACAACGGCACCTTTCGCGGCTTCGTCCTAGCCGCGGTGTGAGAGAGCAGTCCGTTTCCCCACAGAGGACAGCCCCCTCCAGGGGCGCCCCGGCCGCCCGCCACGGTGGAGGCGGACGCGCGGCCACGGCGCCTCCATCCACTCTGCTCGGGGAAAACTCCCCGGCGCCGTGGCTGCCGATCGCGCCCCATCGTCACGGCTCGTTTTCCGGGTGGCCGTGACATGCCCCGCGCGAGAGAGGGCCCTGCTCCACGCAGAACTGGGCGCTGACCAGGGCTGCCCAACGCCGGCCAATTCTCACGAGCGTTCTGCCCAAATCGATCCCGATTTGGGCAGAACGCTCGTGAGAATTGGCCGGGAAAACGCCTGGCGAACCCACTTCGGCACCACAGGGCAGCAGGGCGGCCTCCCCCGGGGCCATGTCCGGGATCGCGTGTCGTCGCGTTCCGGCACCGCTAGGAGGAGCTCCGGGAGTCGTGCCGCGGGGAGGCCGAGGCCTCCCGCTCCTCAGCCTCCGGGGTTCCCCGCCCTGGCGCCGGCAGCTGGGGCCAGGCCAGCCCCGAAAGCCGGGCCCGGGCCTGGGCCTGCTTGCTCAGCCTTCCGTTGCCAGGGGCCTGAGCCTGGGGGCCTCCCCATGAGGAACCCTGAGTCCCGCGCCACGAGTCCCCCGACCGTCCCGGCGACAACGGCACCTTTCGCGGCTTCGTCCTAGCCGCGGAGTGAGAGACCAGTCCGTTTCCCCACAGAGGCCAGCCCCTCCAGGGGCGCCCCGGCCGCCCGCCACGGCGGAGGCGGACGCCCGGCCACGGCGACTCCATCCACCTTGCTCGCGGAAAACTCCCCGGGACCGCGGCTGCCGGCCGCGCCCCATCGTCGAGGCTCGTTTTCGGGGTGGCCGCGACATGCGCCAAGCGAGAAAGGGCCCTGCTCCACGCGGAACTGGGCGCTGACCAGGGCTGCCCAACGCCGGCCAATTCTCACGAGCGTTCTGCCCAAATCGATCCCGATTTGGGCAGAACGCTCGTGAGAATTGGCCAGAAAACGCCCGGCGAACACACTTCGGGCACCACAGGGCCGCAGGGCGGCCCCCCCCCGGGACCCTGTCCGGGATCGCGTGTCGTCGCGTTCCGGCACCGCTAGGAGGAGCTCCGGGAGTCGTGCCACGGGGAGGCCGACGCCTCCTGCTCCTCAGCCTCCGGGGGTCCCCGCCCTGGCGCCGGCAGCTGGGGCCGGGCCAGCCCCGAAAGCCGGGCCCGGGCCCGGGCCTGCTTGCTCAGCCTTCCGTTGCCAGGGGCCTGAGCCTGGGGGCCTCCCCATGGGGAACCCTGAGTCCCGCGCCACTAGTCCCCCGACCGTCCCGGCGACAACGGCACCTTTCGCGGCTTCGTCCTAGCCGCGGTGTGAGAGAGCAGTCCGTTTCCCCACAGAGGACAGCCCCCTCCAGGGGCGCCCCGGCCGCCCGCCACGGCGGAGGCGGACGCGCGGCCACGGCGCCTCCATCCACTCTGCTCGGGGAAAACTCCCCGGCGCCGTGGCTGCCGATCGCGCCCCATCGTCACGGCTCGTTTTCCGGGTGGCCGTGACATGCCCCGCGCGAGAGAGGGCCCTGCTCCACGCAGAACTGGGCGCTGACCAGGGCTGCCCAACCCCGGCCAATTCTCACGAGCGTTCTGCCCAAATCGATCGCAGAACTCTCGTGAGAATTGGCCGGAAAAGGCCCGGCGAACACACTTCGGGCACCACAGGGCCGCAGGGCCGCCCCCCCCGGGGCCCTGTCCGGGATCGCGTGTCGTCGCGTTCCGGCACCGCCAGGAGGAGCTCCGGGAAGCGTGCCGCGGGGAGGCCGAAGCCTCCCGCTCCTCAGCCTCCGGGGGTCCCCTCCCTGGCGCCGGCAGCTGGGGCCGGGCCAACCCCGAAACCCGGGCCCGGGCCCGGGCCTGCTTGCTCAGCCTTCCGTTGCCAGGGGCCTGAGCCTGGGGGCCTCCCCATGGGGAACCCTGAGTCCCCCGCCACGAGTCCCCCGACCGTCCCGGCGACAACGGCACCATTCGCGGCTTCGTCCTAGCCGCGGAGTGAGAGACTAGTCCGTTTCCCCACAGAGGCCAGCCCCCTCCAGGGGCGCCCCTGCCGCCCGCCACGGCGGAGGCGGACGCCCGGCCACGGCGCCTCCATCCACTCTGCTCGGGGAAAACTCCCCGGCGCCGCGGCTGCCGGCCGCGCCCCATCGTCGCGGCTCGTTTTCCGGGTGGCCGCAACATGCCCCGAGCGATAAAGGGCCCTGCTCCACGCGGAACTGGGCGCTGACCAGGGCTGCCCAACGCCGGCCAATTCTCACGGGCGTTCTGCCCAAATCGATCCCGATTTGGGCAGAAAGCTCGTGAGAATTGGCCGGAAAACGCCCGGCGAACACACTTCGGGCACCACAGGGCCGCAGGGCCGCCCCCCCCGGGGCCCTGTCTGGGACCGCGTGTCGTCGCGTTCCGGCACCGCCAGGAGGAGCTCCGGGAGGTGTGCCGCGGGGAGGCCGACGCCTCCCGCTCCTCAGTCTCCGGGGGTTCCCTCCCTGGCGCCGGCAGCTGGGGCCGGGCCAGCCCCGAAAGCCGGGCCCGGGCCCGGGACTGCTTGCTCAGCCTTCCGTTGCCAGGGGCCTGAGCCTGGGGGCCTACCCATGGGGAACCCTAAGTCCCGCGCCACGAGTCCCCCGACCGTCCCGGCGACAACGGCACCTTTCGCGGCTTCGTCCTAGCCGCGGAGTGAGAGACCAGTCCGTTTCCCCATAGAGGCCAGCCCCCTCCAGGGGCGCCCCGGCCGCCCGCCACGGCGGAGGCGGACGCCCGGCCACGGCGCCTCCATCCACTCTGCTCGGGGAAAACTCCCCGGCGACGCGGCTCGTTTTCCGGGTGGCCGCGACATGCCCCGAGCGAGAAAGGGCCCTGCTCCACGTGGAACTGGGCGCTGACCAGGGCTGCCCAACGCCGGCCAATTCTCACGAGCGTTCTGCCCAATTCGATCCCGATTTGGGCAGAACGCTCGTGAGAATTGGCCGGAAAACGCCCGGCGAACACACTTCGGGCACCACAGGGCGGCAGGGCCGCCCCCCCCGGGGCCCTGTCCGGGACCGCGTGTCGTCGCGTTCCGGCACCGCCAGGAGGAGCTCCGGGAGGCGTGCCGCGGGGAGGCCGACGCCTCCCGCTCCTCAGCCTCCGGGGGTTCCCTCCCTGGCGCCGGCAGCTGGGGCCAGGCCAGCCCCGAAAGCCGGGCCGGGCCCGGGCCTGCTTGCTCAGCCTTCCGTTGCCAGGGGCCTGAGCCTGGGGGCCTCCCCATGGGGAACCCTGAGTCCCGCGCCACTAGTCCCCCGACCGTACCGGCGACAACGGCACCTTTCGCGGCTTCGTCCTAGCCGCGGTGTGAGAGAGCAGTCCGTTTCCCCACAGAGGACAGCCCCCTCCAGGGGCGCCCCGGCCGCCCGCCACGGCGGAGGCGGACGCGCGGCCACGGCGCCTCCATCCACTCTGCTCGGGGAAAACTCCCCGGCGCCGTGGCTGCCGATCGCGCCCCATCGTCACGGCTCGTTTTCCGGGTGGCCGTGACATGCCCCGCGCGAGAGAGGGCCCTGCTCCACGCAGAACTGGGCGCTGACCAGGGCTGCCCAACGCCGGCCAATTCTCACGAGCGTTCTGCCCAAATCGATCCCGATTTGGGCAGAACGCTCGTGAGAATTGGCCGGAAAACGCCTGGCGAACCCACTTCGGCACCACAGGGCAGCAGGGCGGCCTCCCCCGGGGCCATGTCCGGGATCGCGTGTCGTCGCGTTCCGGCACCGCTAGGAGGAGCTCCGGGAGTCGTGCCGCGGGGAGGCCGAGGCCTCCCGCTCCTCAGCCTCCGGGGTTCCCCGCCCTGGCGCCGGCAGCTGGGGCCAGGCCAGCCCCGAAAGCCGGGCCCGGGCCTGGGCCTGCTTGCTCAGCCTTCCGTTGCCAGGGGCCTGAGCCTGGGGGCCTCCCCATGAGGAACCCTGAGTCCCGCGCCACGAGTCCCCCGACCGTCCCGGCGACAACGGCACTTTTCGCGGCTTCGTCCTAGCCGCGGAGTGAGAGACCAGTCCGTTTCCCCACAGAGGCCAGCCCCTCCAGGGGCGCCCCGGCCGCCCGCCACGGCGGAGGCGGACGCCCGGCCACGGCGACTCCATCCACCTTGCTCGAGGAAAACTCCCCGGGACCGCGGCTGCCGGCCGCGCCCCATCGTCGAGGCTGGTTTTCGGGGTGGCCGCGACATGCGCCAAGCGAGAAAGGGCCCTGCTCCACGCGGAACTGGGCGCTGACCAGGGCTGCCCAACGCCGGCCAATTCTCACGAGCGTTCTGCCCAAATCGATCCCGATTTGGGCAGAACGCTCGTGAGAATTGGCCAGAAAACGCCCGGCGAACACACTTCGGGCACCACAGGGCCGCAGGGCGGCCCCCCCCCGGGACCCTGTCCGGGATCGCGTGTCGTCGCGTTCCGGCACCGCTAGGAGGAGCTCCGGGAGTCGTGCCACGGGGAGGCCGACGCCTCCCGCTCCTCAGCCTCCGGGGGTCCCCGCCCTGGCGCCGGCAGCTGGGGCCGGGCCAGCCCCGAAAGCCGGGCCCGGGCCCGGGCCTGCTTGCTCAGCCTTCCGTTGCCAGGGGCCTGAGCCTGGGGGCCTCCCCATGGGGAACCCTGAGTCCCGCGCCACTAGTCCCCCGACCGTCCCGGCGACAACGGCACCTTTCGCGGCTTCGTCCTAGCCGCGGTGTGAGAGAGCAGTCCGTTTCCCCACAGAGGACAGCCCCCTCCAGGGGCGCCCCGGCCGCCCGCCACGGCGGAGGCGGACGCGCGGCCACGGCGCCTCCATCCACTCTGCTCGGGAAAACTCCCCGGCGCCGTGGCTGCCGATCGCGCCCCATCGTCACGGCTCGTTTTCCAGGTGGCCGTGACATGCCCCGCGCGAGAGAGGGCCCTGCTCCACGCAGAACTGGGCGCTGACCAGGGCTGCCCAACCCCGGCCAATTCTCACGAGCGTTCTGCCCAAATCGATCGCAGAACGCTCGTGAGAATTGGCCGGAAAAGGCCCGGCGAACACACTTCGGGCACCACAGGGCCGCAGGGCCGCCCCCCCCCGGGGCCCTGTCTGGGACCGCGTGTCGTCGCGTTCCGGCACCGCCAGGAGGAGCTCCGGGAGGTGTGCCGCGGGGAGGCCGACGCCTCCCGCTCCTCAGTCTCCGGGGGTTCCCTCCCTGGCGCCGGCAGCTGGGGCCGGGCCAGCCCCGAAAGCCGGGCCCGGGCCCGGGACTGCTTGCTCAGCCTTCCGTTGCCAGGGGCCTGAGCCTGGGGGCCTCCCCATGGGGAACCCTGAGTCCCGCGCCACGAGTCCCCCGACCGTCCCGGCGACAACGGCACCTTTCGCGGCTTCGTCCTAGCCGCGGAGTGAGAGACCAGTCCGTTTCCCCATAGAGGCCAGCCCCCTCCAGGGGCGCCCCGGCCGCCCGCCACGGCGGAGGCGGACGCCCGGCCACGGCGCCTCCATCCACTCTGCTCGGTGAAAACTCCCCGGCGACGCGGCTCGTTTTCCGGGTGGCCGCGACATGCCCCGAGCGAGAAAGGGCCCTGCTCCAGGCGGAACTGGGCGCTGACCAGGGCTGCCCAACGCCGGCCAATTCTCTCGAGCGTTCTGCCCAAATCGATCCCGATTTGGGCAGAACGCTCGTGAGAATTGGCCGGAAAACGCCCGGCGAACACACTTCGGGCACCACAACGCAGCAGGTCGGCCCCCCCCGGGGGCCCTGTCCGGGATCGCGTGTCGTCGCGTTCCGGCAACGCCAGGAGGAGCTCCGGGTGGCGTGCCGCGGGGAGGCCGACGCTTCCCGCTCCTCAGCCTCCGGGGTTCCCCGCCCTGGCGCCGGCAGCTGGGGCCGGGCCAGCCCCGAAAGCCGGGCCCGGGCCCGGGCCTGCTTGCTCAGCCTTCCGTTGCCAGGGGCCTGAGCCTGAGGGCCTCCCCATGTGGAACCCTGAGTCCCGCGCCACTAGTCCCCCGACCGTCCCGGCGACAACGGCACCTTTCGCGGCTTCGTCCTAGCCGCGGTGTGAGAGAGCAGTCCGTTTCCCCACAGAGGACAGCCCCCTCCAGGGGCGCCCCGGCCGCCCGCCACGGCGGAGGCGGACGCGCGGCCACGGCGCCTCCATCCACTCTGCTCGGGGAAAACTCCCCGGCGCCGTGGCTGCCGATCGCGCCCCATCGTCACGGCTCGTTTTCCGGGTGGCCGTGACATGCCCCGCGCGAGAGAGGGCCCTGCTCCACGCAGAACTGGGCGCTGACCAGGGCTGCCCAACCCCGGCCAATTCTCACGAGCGTACTGCCCAAATCGATCGCAGAACGCTCGTGAGAATTGGCCGGAAAAGGCCCGGCGAACACACTTCGGGCACCACAGGGCCGCAGGGCCGCCCCCCCCGGGGCCCTGTCCGGGATCGCGTGTCGTCGCGTTCCGGCACCGCCAGGAGGAGCTCCGGGAAGCGTGCCGCGGGGAGGCCGAAGCCTCCCGCTCCTCAGCCTCCGGGGGTCCCCTCCCTGGCGCCGGCAGCTGGGGCCGGGCCAACCCCGAAACCCGGGCCCGGGCCCGGGCCTGCTTGCTCAGCCTTCCGTTGCCAGGGGCCTGAGCCTGGGGGCCTCCCCATGGGGAACCCTGAGTCCCCCGCCACGAGTCCCCCGACCGTCCCGGCGACAACGGCACCTTTTGCGGCTTCGTCCTAGCCGCGGAGTGAGAGACTAGTCCGTTTCCCCACAGAGGCCAGCCCCCTCCAGGGGCGCCCCTGCCGCCCGCCACGGCGGAGGCGGACGCCCGGCCACGGCGCCTCCATCCACTCTGCTCGGGGAAAACTCCCCGGCGCCGCGGCTGCCGGCCGCGCCCCATCGTCGCGGCTCGTTTTCCGGGTGGCCGCAACATGCCCCGAGCGAGAAAGGGCCCTGCTCCACGCGGAACTGGGCGATGACCAGGGCTGCCCAACGCCGGCCAATTCTCACGGGCGTTCTGCCCAAATCGATCCCGATTTGGGCAGAAAGCTCGTGAGAATTGGCCGGAAAACGCCCGGCGAACACACTTCGGGCACCACAGGGCCGCAGGGCCGCCCCCCCCGGGGCCCTGTCTGGGACCGCGTGTCGTCGCGTTCCGGCACCGCCAGGAGGAGCTCCGGGAGGTGTGCCGCGGGGAGGCCGACGCCTCCCGCTCCTCAGTCTCCGGGGGTTCCCTCCCTGGCGCCGGCAGCTGGGGCCGGGCCAGCCCCGAAAGCCGGGCCCGGGCCCGGGACTGCTTGCTCAGCCTTCCGTTGCCAGGGGCCTGAGCCTGGGGGCCTCCCCATGGGGAACACTGAGTCCCGCGCCACGAGTCCCCCGACCGTCCCGGCGACAACGGCACCTTTCGCGGCTTCGTCCTAGCCGCGGAGTGAGAGACCAGTCCGTTTCCCCATAGAGGCCAGCCCCCTCCAGGGGCGCCCCGGCCGCCCGCCACGGCGGAGGCGGACGCCGGGCCACGGCGCCTCCATCCACTCTGCTCGGGGAAAACTCCCCGGCGACGCGGCTCGTTTTCCGGGTGGCCGCGACATGCCCCGAGCGAGAAAGGGCCCTGCTCCACGTGGAACTGGGCGCTGACCAGGGCTGCCCAACGCCGGCCAATTCTCACGAGCGTTCTGCCCAAATCGATCCCGATTTGGGCAGAACGCTCGTGAGAATTGGCCGGAAAACGCCCGGCGAACACACTTCGGGCACCACAGGGCGGCAGGGCCGCCCCCCCCGGGGCCCTGTCCGGGACCGCGTGTCGTCGCGTTCCGGCACCGCCAGGAGGAGCTCCGGGAGGCGTGCCGCGGGGAGGCCGACGCCTCCCGCTCCTCAGCCTCCGGGGGTTCCCTCCCTGGCGCCGGCAGCTGGGGCCGGGCCAGCCCCGAAAGCCGGGCCCGGGCCCGGGACTGCTTGCTCAGCCTTCCGTTGCCAGGGGCCTGAGCCTGGGGGCCTCCCCATGGGGAACCCTGAGTCCCGCGCCACGAGTCCCCCGACCGTCCCGGCGACAACGGCACCTTTCGCGGCTTCGTCCTAGCCGCGGAGTGAGAGACCAGTCCGTTTCCCCATAGAGGCCAGCCCCCTCCAGGGGCGCCCCGGCCGCCCGCCACGGCAGAGGCGGACGCCCGGCCACGGCACCTCCATCCACTCTGTTCGGGGAAAACTCCCCGGCGCCGCGGCTGCCGGCCGCGCCCCATCGTCGCGGCTCGTTTGCCGGGTGGCTGCGTCATGCCCCGAGCGAGAAAGGGCCCTGTTCCACGCGGCACTGGGCGCTGACCAGGGCTGCCCAACGTCAGCCAATTCTCACGAGCGTTCTGCCCAAATCGATCCCGATTTGGGCAGAACGCTCGTGAGAATTGGCCGGAAAAAGCCCGGCGAACACACTTCGGGCACCACAGGGCCGCAGGGCCGCCCCCCCCGGGGCCCTCTCCGGGATCGCGTGTCGTCGCGTTCCGGCAGCGCCAGGAGGAGCTCCGGGAGGCGTGCCGCGGGGAGGCCGACGCCTCCCGCTCCTCAGCCTCCGGGGGTCCCCTCCCTGGCGCCGGCAGCTGGGACCCAGCCAGCCCCGAAATCCGTGCCCGGGCCCGGGCCTGCTTGCTCAGCCTTCCGTTGCCAGGGACCTGAGCCTGGGGGCCACCCCATGGGGAACTCTGAGTCCCGCGCCACGAGTCCCCCGACCGTCCCGGCGACAACGGCACCTTTCGCGGCTTCGTCCTAGCCGCGGAGTGAGAGACCAGTCCGTTTCCCCACAGAGGCCAGCCCCCTCAAGGGGCGCCCCGGCCGCCCGCCACGGCGGAGGCGGACGCCCGGCCACGGCGCCTCCATCCACTCTGCTCGGGGAAAACTCCCCGGCGCCGCGGCTGCCGGCCGCGCCCCATCGTCGCGGCTCTTTTTCCGGGTGGCCGCGACATGCCCCGAGCGAGAAAGGGCCCTGCTCCAGGCGGAACTGGGCGCTGACCAGGGCTGCCCAACGCCGGCCAATTCTCTCGAGCGTTCTGCCCAAATCGATCCCGATTTGGGCAGAACGCTCGTGAGAATTGGCCGGAAAACGCCCGGCGAACACACTTCGGGCACCACAACGCAGCAGGTCGGCCCCCCCCGGGGGCCCTGTCCGGGATCGCGTGTCGTCGCGTTCCGGCAACACCAGGAGGAGCTCCGGGTGGCGTGCCGCGGGGCGGCCGACGCCTCCCGCTCCTCAGCCTCCGGGGGTCCCCTCCCTGGCGCCGGCCGCTGGGGCCGGGCCAGCCCCGAAACCAGGGGCCCGGCCCCGGGCCTGCTTGCTCAGCCATCCGTTGCCAGGGGCCTGAGCCTGGGGGCCTCCCCATGGGGAACACTGAGTCCCGCGCCACGAGTCCCCCGACCGTCCCGGCGACAACGGCACCTTTCGCGGCTTGGTCCTAGCCGCGGAGTGAGAGACCAGTCCGTTTCCCCACAGAGGCCAGCCCCCTCCAGGGGCGCCCCGGCCGCCCGCCACTGCGGAGGCGGACGCCCGGCCACGGCGCCTCCATCCACTCTGCTCGGGGAAAACTCCCCGGCGCCGCGGCTGCCGGCCGCGCCCCAAAGTCGCGGCTCGTTTTCCGGGTGGGTGCGACATGCCCCGAGCGAGAAAGGGCCCTGCTCCACGCGGAACTGGGCGCTGACCAGGGCTGCCCAACGCCGGCCAATTCTCACGAGCGTTCTGCCCAAATCGATCCCGATTTGGGCAGAACGCTCGTGAGAATTGGCCGGAAAACGCACGGCGAACACACTTCGGGCACCACAGGGCCGCAGGGCGGCCCCCCCCCCCGGGGCCCTGTCCGGGATCGTGTGTCGTCGCGTTCCGGCACCGCCAGGAGGAGCTCCGGGAGTCGTGCCGCGGGTCGGCCGACGCCTCCCGCTCCTCAGCCTCCAGGGTTCCCCTCCCTGGCGCCGGCAGCTGGGGCCGGGCCAGCCCCGAAAGCCGGGCCCGGGCCCGGGACTGCTTGCTCAGCCTTCTGTTGCCAGGGGCCTGAGCCTGGGGGCCTCCCCATGGGGAACCCTGAGTCCCGCGCCACGAGTCCCCCGACCGTCCCGGCGACAACGGCACCTTTCGCGGCTTCATCCTAGCCGCGGAGTGAGAGACCAGTCCGTTTCCCCACAGAGGCCAGCCCCCTCCAGGGGCGCCCCGGCCGCCCGCCACGGCGGAGGCGGAAGCCCGGCCACGGCGCCTCCATCCACTCTGCTCGGGGAAAACTCCCCGGCGCCGCGGCTCGTTTTCCGGGTGGCCGCGACATGCCCCGAGCGAGAAAGGGCCCTGCTCCACGCGGAACTGGGCGCTGACCAGGGCTGCCCAACGCCGGCCAATTCTCACGAGCGTTCTGCCCAAATCGATCCCGATTTGGGCAGAACGCTCGTGAGAATTGGCCAGAAAAGGCCCGGCGAACACACTTCGGGCACCACAGGGCCGCAGGGCCGCCCCCCCCCGGGGCCCTGTCCGGGATCGCGTGTCGTCGCGTTCCGGCAACACCAGGAGGAGCTCCGGGAGGCGTGCCGCAGGGAGGCCGACGCCTCCCGCTCCTCAGCCTCCGGGGGTCCCCTCCCTGGCGCCGGCAGCTGGGGCCGGGCCAGCCCCGGAATCCGGGCCCGGGCCCGGGCCTGCTTGCTCAGCCTTCCGTTGCCAGGGGCCTGAGACTGGGGCCTCCCAATGGGGAAACCTGAGTCCCGCGCCACGAGTCCCCCGACCGTCCCGGCGACAACGGCACCTTTCGCGGCTTCGTCCTAGCCGCGGAGTGAGAGACCAGTCCGTTTCCCCACAGAGGCCAGCCCCCTCCAGGGGCGCCCCGGCCGCCCGCCACGGCGGAGGCAGACGCCCGGCCACGGCGCCTCCATCCACTCTGCTCGGGGAAAACTCCCCGGCGCCGGGGCCCACGGCCGCGCCCCATCGTCGCAGCTCGTTTTCCGGGTGGCCGCGCCATGCCCCGAGCGAGAAAGGGCCCTGCTCCACGCGGCCCTGGGCGCTGACCAGGGCTGCCCAACGCCGGCCAATTCTCACGAGCATTCTGCCCAAATCGATCCCGATTTGGGCAGAATGCTCGTGAGAATTGGCCGGAAAAGGCCCGGCGAGCACTTCGGGCACCACAGGGCCGCAGGGCCGCCCCCCCCGGGGCCCTGTCCGGGATCGCGTGTCGTCGCATTCCGGCAGCGCCAGGAGGAGCTCCGGGAGGCGTGCCGCGGGGAGGCCGACGCCTCCCGCTCCTCAGCCTCCGGGGGTCCCCTCCCTGGCGCCGGCAGCTGGGGCCGGGCCAGCCCCGAAATCCGGGCCCGGGCCCGGGCCTGCTTGCTCAGCCTTCCGTTGCCAGGGGCCTGAGCCTGGGGGCCTCCCAATGGGGAACTCTGAGTCCCGCGCCACGAGTCCCCCGACCGTCCCGGCGACAACGGCACCTTTCGCGGCTTCGTCCTAGCCGCAGAGTGAGAGACCAGTCCGTTTCCCCACAGAGGCCAGCCCCCTCAGGGGCGCCCCGGCCGCCCGCCACGGCGGAGGCGGACGCCCGGCCACGGCGCCTCCATCCACTCTGCTCGGGGAAAACTCCCCGGCGCCGCGGCTGCCGGCCGCGCCCCATCGTCGCGGCTCCTTTTCCGGGTGGCCGCGACATTCCCCGAGCGAGAAAGGGCCCTGCTCCACACGAAACTGGGCGCTGACCAGGGCTGCCCAACGCCGGCCAATTCTCACGAGCGTTCTGCCCAAATCGATCCCGATTTGGGCAGAACGCTCGTGAGAATTGGCCGGGAAAACGCCCGGCGAACACACTTCGGGCACCACAGGGCCGCACGGCCACCCCCCCGGGGCCCTGTCCGGGACCGCGTGTCGTCGCCTTCCTGCACCGCCAGGAGGAGCTCCGGGAGGCGTGCCGCGGGAAGGCCGACGCCTCCCGCTCCTCAGCCTCCGGGGGTCCCCTCCCTGGCGCCGGCAGCTGGGGCCGGGCCAGCCCCGAAAGCCGGGCCCGGGCCCGGGCCTGCTTGCTCAGCCTTCCGTTGCCAGGGGCCTGAGCCTGGGGGCCTCCCCATGGGGAACCCTGAGTCCCATGCCACGAGTCCCCCGACCGTCCCGGCGACAACGGCATCTTTCGCGGCTTCGTCCTAGCCGCGGAGTGAGAGACCAGTCCGTTTCCCCACAGAGGACAGCCCCCTCCAGGGGCGCCCCGGCCGCCCGCCACGGCGGAGGCGGACGCGCGGCCACGGCGCCTCCGTCCACGCTGCTCGGGGAAAACTCCCCGGCGCCGCGGCTGCCGATCGCGCCCCATCGTCACGGCTCGTTTTCCAGGTGGCCGTGACATGCCCCGCGCGAGAAAGGGCCCTGCTCCACGCAGAACTGGGCGCTGACCAAGGCTGCCCAACGCCGGCCAATTCTCACGAGCGTTCTGCCCAAATCGATCGCAGAACGCTCGTGAGAATTGGCCGGAAAACGCCCGGCGAACACACTTCGGGCAACACAGGGCCGCAGGGCGGCCCCCCCCGGGGCCCTGTCCGGGATCGCGTGTCGTCGCGTACCGGCACCGCCAGGAGGAGCTCCGGGAAGCGTGCCGCGGGGAGGCCGAAGCCTCCCGCTCCTCAGCCTCCGGGGGTCCCCTCCCTGGCGCCGGCAGTTGGGCCCGGGCCAGCCCCGAAACCCGGGCCCGGGCCCGGGCCTGCTTGCTCAGCCTTCCGTTGCCAGGGGCCTGAGCCTGGGGGCCTCCCCATGGGGAACCCTGAGTCCCTCGCCACGAGTCCCCCGACCGTCCCGGCGACAACGGCACCTTTCGCGGCTTCGTCCTAGCCGCGGAGTGAGAGACCAGTCCGTTTCCCCACAGAGGCCAGCCCCCTCCAGGGGCGCCCCTGCCGCCCGCCACGGCGGAGGCAGACGCCCGGCCACGGCGCCTCCATCCACTCTGCTCGGGGAAAACTCCCCGGCGCCGCGGCTGCCGGCCGCGCCCCATCGTCGCGGCTCGTTTTCCGGGTGGCCGCGACATGCCCCGAGCGAGAAAGGGCCCTGCTCCACGCGGAACTGGGCGCTGACCAGGGCTGCCCAACGCCGGCCAATTCTCTCGAGCGTTCTGCCCAAATCGATCCCGATTTGGGCAGAACGCTCGAGAGAATTGGCCGGAAAAGGCCCGGCGAACACACTTCGGGCACCACAGGGCCGCAAGGCCGCCCCCCCCCGGGGCCCTGTTCGGGATCGCGTGTCGTCGCGCTCCGGCAGCGCCAGGAGGAGCTCCGGGAGGCGTGCCGCAGGGAGGCCGACAACTCCCGCTCCTCAGCCTCCGGGGGTCCCCTCCCTGGCGCCGGCAGCTGGGGCCGGGCCAGCCCCGAAAGCCGGGCCCGGGCCCGGGCCTGCTTGCTCAGCCTTCCGTTGCCAGGGGCCTGAGCCTGGGGGCCTCCCCATGGGGAACCCTGAGTCCTGCGCCACGAGTCCCCCGACCGTCCCGGCAACAACGGCACCTTTCGCGGCTTCGTCCTAGCCGCGGAGTGAGAGACCAGTCCGTTTCCCCACAGAGGCCAGCCCCCTCCAGGGGCGCCCCGGCCGCCCGCAACGGCGGAGGCGGACGCCCGGCCACAGCGCCTCCATCCACTCTGCTCGGGGAAAATTCCCCGGCGCCGCGGCTCGTTTTCCGGGTGGCCGCGACATGCCCCGAGCGAGAAAGGGCCATGCTCCACGCGGAACTGGGCGCTGACCAGGGCTGCCCAACGCCGGCCAATTCTCACGAGCGTTCTGCCCAAATCGATCCCGATTTGGGCAGAACGCTCGTGAGAATTGGCCGGAAAAGGCCCGGCGAGCACTTCGGGCACCACAGGGCCGCAGGGCCGCCCCCCCCGGGGCCCTGTCCGGGATCGCGTGTCGTCGCATTCCGGCAGCGCCAGGAGGAGCTCCGGGAGGCGTGCCGCGGGGAGGCCGACGCCTCCCGCTCCTCAGCCTCCGGGGGTCCCCACCCTGGCGCCGGCAGCCGGGGCCGGGCCAGCCCCGAAAGCCGGGACCGGGCCCGGGCCTGCTTGCTCAGCCTTCCGTTGCCAGGGGCCTGAGCCTGGGGGCCTCCCGATGGGGAACCCTGAGTCCCGCGACACGAGTCCCCCGACCGTCCCGGCGACAACGGCACCTTTCGCGGCTTCGTCCTAGCTGCGGAGTGAGAGACCAGTCCGTTTCCCCACAGAGGCCAGCCCCCTCCACGGGTGCCACGGGCGCCCGCCACGGCGGAGGCGGACGCCCGGCTACGGCGCCCCCATCCACTCTGCTCGGGGAAAACTCCCCGGCGCCGCGGCTACCGGCCGCTCCCCATCGTCGCGGCTCGTTTTCCGGGTGGCCGCGACATGCCCCGAGTGACAAAGGGCCCTGCTCCACGCGGAACTGGGCGCTGACCAGGGCTGCCCAACGCCGGCCAATTCTCACGAGCGTTCTACCCAAATCGATCCCGATTTGGGCAGAACGCTCGTGAGAATTGGCCGGAAAACGCCCGGCGAACACACTTCGGGCACCAGAGGGCCGCAGGGCCGCCCCCCCGGGGCCCTGTCCGGGATCGCGTTTCATCGCGTTCCGGCACCGCCAGGAGAAGTTCCGGGAGGCGGGCCCCGGGGAGGCCGACGCCTTCCGCTCCTCAGCCTCCGGGGGTCCACTCCCTGCGCCGGCCGCTGGGGCCGGGCCAGCCCCGAAAGCCGGGCCCGGGCCTGGGCCTGCTTGCCCAGCCTTCCGTTGCCAGGGGCCTGAGCCTGGGGGCCCCGCATGGGGAACCCTGAGTCCCGCGCCACGAGTCCCTCCGACCGTCCCGGCGACAAATGCACCTTTCGCGGCTTCGTCCCAGCCGTGGAGTGAGAGATCACTCCGTTCCCCCACAGAGGCCAGCCCCCTCCACGGGCGCCCCGGCCGCCCGCCACGGCGGAGGTGGACGCCCGGCCACGGCGCCTCCATCCACTCTGCTCGGGGGAAAACTCCCCGGCGCCGGGGCCGCCGGCCGCGCCCCATCGTCGCGGCTCGTTTTCCGGGTGGCCGCGCCATGCCCCGAGCGAGAAAGGGCCCTCCTCCACGCGGCCCTGGGCGCTGACCAGGGCTGCCCAACGCCGGCCAATTCTCACGAGCGTTCTGCCCAAATCGATCCCGATTTGGGAAGAACGCTCGTGAGAATTGGCCGGAAAACGCCCGGCGAACACACTTCGGGCACCACAGGGCCGCAGGGCCGCCCCCCCGGGGCCCTGTCCGGGATCGCGTGTCGTCGAGTTCCGGCACCGCCAGGAGAAGCTCCGGGAGGCGGGCCCCGGGGAGGCCGACGCCTCCCGCTCATCAGCCTCCGGGGGTCCCCTCCCTGGCGACGGCCACCGGGGCCGGGCCAGCCCCGAAACCCGGGCCCGGGCCCGGGCCTTCTTGCTCAGCCTTCCGTTGCCAGGGGCCTGAGGCTGGGGGCCTCCGCATGGGGAACACTGAGTCCCGCGCCACGAGTCCCCCCGACCGTCCCGGCGACAACGGCACTTTTCGCGGCTTCGTCCCAGCCGTGGAGTGAGAGATCACTCCGTTCCCCCACAGAGGCCAGCCCCCTCCACGGGCGCCCCGGCCGCCCGCCACAGCGGAGGCGGAAGCCCGGCCACGGCGCCTCCATCCACTCTGCTCAGGGAAAACTCCCCGGCGCCGGGGCCGCCGGCCGCGCCCCATCGTCGCGGCTCCTTTTCCGGGTGGCCGCGACATTCCCCGAGCGAGAAAGGGCCCTGCTCCACACGAAACTGGGCGCTGACCAGGGCTGCCCAACGCCGGCCAATTCTCACGAGCGTTCTGCCCAAATCGATCCCGATTTGGGCAGAACGCTCGTGAGAATTGGCCGGAAAACGCCCGGCGAACACACTTCGGGCACCACAGGGCCGCACGGCCGCCCCCCCCGGGGCCCTGTCCGGGACCGCGTGTCGTCGCCTTCCTGCACCGCCAGGAGGAGCTCCGGGAGGCGTGCCGCGGGAAGGCCGACGCCTCCCGCTCCTCAGCCTCCGGGGGTCCCCTCCCTGGCGCCGGCAGCTGGGGCCGGGCCAGCCCCGAAAGCCGGGCCCGGGCCCGGGCCTGCTTGCTCAGCCTTCCGTTGCCAGGGGCCTGAGCCTGGGGGCCTCCCCATGGGGAACCCTGAGTCCCATGCCACGAGTCCCCCGACCGTCCCGGCGACAACGGCATCTTTCGCGGCTTCGTCCTAGCCGCGGAGTGAGAGACCAGTCCGTTTCCCCACAGAGGACAGCCCCCTCCAGGGGCGCCCCGGCCGCCCGCCACGGCGGAGGCGGACGCGCGGCCACGGCGCCTCCGTCCACGCTGCTCGGGGAAAACCCCCCGGCGCCGCGGCTGCCGATCGCGACCCATCGTCACGGCTCGTTTTCCGGGTGGCCGTGACATGCCCCGCGCGAGAAAGGGCCCTGCTCCACGCAGAACTGGGCGCTGACCAAGGCTGCCCAACGCCGGCCAATTCTCACGAGCGTTCTGCCCAAATCGATCGCAGAACGCTCGTGAGAATTGGCCGGAAAACGCCCGGCGAACACACTTCGGGCAACACAGGGCCGCAGGGCGGCCCCCCCCGGGGCCCTGTCCGGGATCGCGTGTCGTCGCGTACCGGCACCGCCAGGAGGAGCTCCGGGAAGCGTGCCGCGGGGAGGCCGAAGCCTCCCGCTCCTCAGCCTCCGGGGGTCCCCTCCCTGGCGCCGGCAGTTGGGCCCGGGCCAGCCCCGAAACCCGGGCCCGGGCCCGGGCCTGCTTGCTCAGCCTTCCGTTGCCAGGGGCCTGAGCCTGGGGGCCTCCCCATGGGGAACCCTGAGTCCCCCGCCACGAGTCCCCCGACCGTCCCGGCGACAACGGCACCTTTCGCGGCTTCGTCCTAGCCGCGGAGTGAGAGACCAGTCCGTTTCCCCACAGAGGCCAGCCCCCTCCAGGGGCGCCCCTGCCGCCCGCCACGGCGGAGGCAGACGCCCGCCACGGCGCCTCCATCCACTCTGCTCGGGGAAAACTCCCCGGCGCCGCGGCTGCCGGCCGCGCCCCATCGTCGCGGCTCGTTTTCCGGGTGGCCGCGACATGCCCCGAGCGAGAAAGGGCCCTGCTCCACGCGGAACTGGGCGCTGACCAGGGCTGCCCAACGCCGGCCAATTCTCTCGAGCGTTCTGCCTAAATCGATCCCGATTTGGGCAGAACGCTCGAGAGAATTGGCCGGAAAAGGCCCGGCGAACACACTTCGGGCACCACAGGGCCGCAAGGCCGCCCCCCCCCGGGGCCCTGTTCGGGATCGCGTGTCGTCGCGTTCCGGCAGCGCCAGGAGGAGCTCCGGGAGGCGTGCCGCAGGGAGGCCGACAACTCCCGCTCCTCAGCCTCCGGGGGTCCCCTCCCTGGCGCCGGCAGCTGGGGCCGGGCCAGCCCCGAAAGCCGGGCCCGGGCCCGGGCCTGCTTGCTCAGCCTTCCGTTGCCAGGGGCCTGAGCCTGGGGGCCTCCCCATGGGGAACCCTGAGTCCTGCGCCACGAGTCCCCCGACCGTCCCGGCGACAACGGCACCTTTCGCGGCTTCGTCCTAGCCGCGGAGTGAGAGACCAGTCCGTTTCCCCACAGAGGCCAGCCCCCTCCAGGGGCGCCCCGGCCGCCCGCAACGGCGGAGGCGGACGCCCGGCCACAGCGCCTCCATCCACTCTGCTCGGGGAAAACTCCCCGGCGCCGCGGCTCGTTTTCCGTGTGGCCGCGACATGCCCCGAGCGAGAAAGGGCCATGCTCCACGCGGAACTGGGCGCTGACCAGGGCTGCCCAACGCCGGCCAATTCTCACGAGCGTTCTGCCCAAATCGATCCCGATTTGGGCAGAACGCTCGTGAGAATTGGCCGGAAAAGGCCCGGCGAGCACTTCGGGCACCACAGGGCCGCAGGGCCGCCCCCCCCGGGGCCCTGTCCGGGATCGCGTGTCGTCGCATTCCGGCAGCGCCAGGAGGAGCTCCGGGAGGCGTGCCGCGGGGAGGCCGACGCCTCCCGCTCCTCAGCCTCCGGGGGTCCCCACCCTGGCGCCGGCAGCCGGGGCCGGGCCAGCCCCGAAAGCCGGGACCGGGCCAGGGCCTGCTTGCTCAGCCTTCCGTTGCCAGGGGCCTGAGCCTGGGGGCCTCCCGATGGGGAACCCTGAGTCCCGCGACACGAGTCCCCCGACCGTCCCGGCGACAACGGCACCTTTCGCGGCTTCGTCCTAGCTGCGGAGTGAGAGACCAGTCCGTTTCCCCACAGAGGCCAGCCCCCTCCACGGGTGCCACGGGCGCCCGCCACGGCGGAGGCGGACGCCCGGCCACGGCGCCCCCATCCACTCTGCTCGGGGAAAACTCCCCGGCGCCGCGGCTACCGGCCGCTCCCCATCGTCGCGGCTCGTTTTCCGGGTGGCCGCGACATGCCCCGAGTGAGAAAGGGCCCTGCTCCACGCGGAACTGGGCGCTGACCAGGGCTGCCCAACGCCGGCCAATTCTCACGAGCGTTCTACCCAAATCGATCCCGATTTGGGCAGAACGCTCGTGAGAATTGGCCGGAAAACGCCCGGCGAACACACTTCGGGCACCAGAGGGCCGCAGGGCCGCCCCCCCGGGGCCCTGTCCGGGATCGCGTTTCATCGCGTTCCGGCACCGCCAGGAGAAGTTCCGGGAGGCGGGCCCCGGGGAGGCCGACGCCTTCCGCTCCTCAGCCTCCGGGGGTCCACTCCCTGCGCCGGCCGCTGGGGCCGGGCCAGCCCCGAAAGCCGGGCCCGGGCCTGGGCCTGCTTGCCCAGCCTTCCGTTGCCAGGGGCCTGAGCCTGGGGGCCCCGCATGGGGAACCCTGAGTCCCGCGCCACGAGTCCCTCCGACCGTCCCGGCGACAAATGCACCTTTCGCGGCTTCGTCCCAGCCGTGGAGTGAGAGATCACTCCGTTCCCCCACAGAGGCCAGCCCCCTCCACGGGCGCCCCGGCCGCCCGCCACGGCGGAGGTGGACGCCCGGCCACGGCGCCTCCATCCACTCTGCTCGGGGAAAACTCCCCGGCGCCGGGGCCGCCGGCCGCGCCCCATCGTCGCGGCTCGTTTTCCGGGTGGCCGCGCCATGCCCCGAGCGAGAAAGGGCCCTCCTCCACGCGGCCCTGGGCGCTGACCAGGGCTGCCCAACGCCGGCCAATTCTCACGAGCGTTCTGCCCAAATCGATCCCGATTTGGGAAGAACGCTCGTGAGAATTGGCCGGAAAACGCCCGGCGAACACACTTCGGGCACCACAGGGCCGCAGGGCCGCCCCCCCGGGGCCCTGTCCGGGATCGCGTGTCGTCGAGTTCCGGCACCGCCAGGAGAAGCTCCGGGAGGCGGGCCCCGGGGAGGCCGACGCCTCCCGCTCATCAGCCTCCGGGGGTCCCCTCCCTGGCGACGGCCACCGGGGCCGGGCCAGCCCCGAAACCCGGGCCCGGGCCCGGGCCTTCTTGCTCAGCCTTCCGTTGCCAGGGGCCTGAGCCTGGGGGCCTCCGCATGGGGAACACTGAGTCCCGCGCCACGAGTCCCCCCGACCGTCCCGGCGACAACGGCACTTTTCGCGGCTTCGTCCCAGCCGTGGAGTGAGAGATCACTCCGTTCCCCCACAGAGGCCAGCCCCCTCCACGGGCGCCCCGGCCGCCCGCCACAGCGGAGGCGGAAGCCCGGCCACGGCGCCTCCATCCACTCTGCTCAGGGAAAACTCCCCGGCGCCGGGGCCGCCGGCCGCGCCCCATCGTCGCGGCTCGTTTTCCGGGTGGCCGCGACATGCCCCGAGCGAGAAAGGGCCCTGCTCCACGCGGAACTGGGCGCTGACCAGGGCTGCCCAACGCCGGCCAATTCTCTCGAGCGTTCTGCCCAAATCGATCCCGATTTGGGCAGAACGCTCGAGAGAATTGGCCGGAAAAGGCCCGGCGAACACACTTCGGGCACCACAGGGCCGCAAGGCCGCCCCCCCCCGGGGCCCTGTTCGGGATCGCGTGTCGTCGCGTTCCGGCAGCGCCAGGAGGAGCTCCGGGAGGCGTGCCGCAGGGAGGCCGACAACTCCCGCTCCTCAGCCTCCGGGGGTCCCCTCCCTGGCGCCGGCAGCTGGGGCCGGGCCAGCCCCGAAAGCCGGGCCCGGGCCCGGGCCTGCTTGCTCAGCCTTCCGTTGCCAGGGGCCTGAGCCTGGGGGCCTCCCCATGGGGAACCCTGAGTCCTGCGCCACGAGTCCCCCGACCGTCCCGGCGACAACGGCACCTTTCGCGGCTTCGTCCTACCCGCGGAGTGAGAGACCAGTCCGTTTCCCCACAGAGGCCAGCCCTCTCCAGGGGCTCCCCGGCCGCCCGCAACGGCGGAGGCGGACGCCCGGCCACAGCGCCTCCATCCACTCTGCTCGGGGAAAACTCCCCGGCGCCGCGGCTCGTTTTCCGGGTGGCCGCGACATGCCCCGAGCGAGAAAGGGCCATGCTCCACGCGGAACTGGGCGCTGAGCAGGGCTGCCCAACGCCGGCCAATTCTCACGAGCGTTCTGCCCAAATCGATCCCGATTTGGGCAGAACGCTCGTGAGAATTGGCCGGAAAAGGCCCGGCGAGCACTTCGGGCACCACAGGGCCGCAGGGCCGCCCCCCCCGGGGCCCTGTCCGGGATCGCGTGTCGTCACATTCCGGCAGCGCCAGGAGGAGCTCCGGGAGGCGTGCCGCGGGGAGGCCGACGCCTCCCGCTCCTCAGCCTCCGGGGGTCCCCACCCTGGCGCCGGCAGCCGGGGCCGGGCCAGCCCCGAAAGCCGGGACCGGGCCCGGGCCTGCTTGCTCAGCCTTCCGTTGCCAGGGGCCTGAGCCTGGGGGCCTCCCCATGGGGAACCCTGAGTCCCGCGACACGAGTCCCCCGACCGTCCCGGCGACAACGGCACCTTTCGCGGCTTCCTCCTAGCTGCGGAGTGAGAGACCAGTCCGTTTCTCCACAGAGGCCAGCCCCCTCCACGGGTGCCACGGGCGCCCGCCACGGCGGAGGCGGACGCCCGGCCACGGCGCCCCCATCCACTCTGCTCGGGGAAAACTCCCCGGCGCCGCGGCTACCGGCCGCTCCCCATCGTCGCGGCTCGTTTTCCGGGTGGCCGCGACATGCCCCGAGTGAGAAAGGGCCCTGCTCCACGCGGAACTGGGCGCTGACCAGGGCTGCCCAACGCCGGCCAATTCTCACGAGCGTTCTACCCAAATCGATCCCGATTTGGGCAGAACGCTCGTGAGAATTGGCCGGAAAACGCCCGGCGAACACACTTCGGGCAACAGAGGGCCGCAGGGCCGCCCCCCCGGGGCCCTGTCCTGGATCGCGTTTCATCGCGTTCCGGCACCGCCAGGAGAAGTTCCGGGAGGCGGGCCCCGGGGAGGCCGACGCCTTCCGCTCCTCAGCCTCCGGGGGTCCACTCCCTGCGCCGGCCGCTGGGGCCGGGCCAGCCCCGAAAGCCGGGCCCGGGCCTGGGCCTGCTTGCCCAGCCTTCCGTTGCCAGGGGCCTGAGCCTGGGGGCCCCGCATGGGGAACCCTGAGTCCCGCGCCACGAGTCCCTCCGACCGTCCCGGCGACAAATGCACCTTTCGCGGCTTCGTCCCAGCCGTGGAGTGAGAGATCACTCCGTTCCCCCACAGAGGCCAGCCCCCTCCACGGGCGCCCCGGCCGCCCGCCACGGCGGAGGCGGACGCCCGGCCACGGCGCCTCCATCCACTCTGCTCGGGGAAAACTCCCCGGCGCCGGGGCCGCCGGCCGCGCCCCATCGTCGCGGCTCGTTTTCCGGGTGGCCGCGCCATGCCCCGAGCGAGAAAGGGCCCTCCTCCACGCGGCCCTGGGCGCTGACCAGGGCTGCCCAACGCCGGCCAATTCTCACGAGCGTTCTGCCCAAATCGATCCCGATTTGGGAAGAACGCTCGTGAGAATTGGCCGGAAAACGCCCGGCGAACACACTTCGGGCACCACAGGGCCGCAGGGCCGCCCCCCCGGGGCCCTGTCCGGGATCGCGTGTCGTCGAGTTCCGGCACCGCCAGGAGAAGCTCCGGGAGGCGGGCCCCGGGGAGGCCGACGCCTCCCGCTCATCAGCCTCCGGGGGTCCCCTCCCTGGCGACGGCCACCGGGGCCGGGCCAGCCCCGAAACCCGGGCCCGGGCCCGGGCCTTCTTGCTCAGCCTTCCGTTGCCAGGGGCCTGAGGCTGGGGGCCTCCGCATGGGGAACACTGAGTCCCGCGCCACGAGTCCCCCCGACCGTCCCGGCGACAACGGCACTTTTCGCGGCTTCGTCCCAGCCGTGGAGTGAGAGATCACTCCGTTCCCCCACAGAGGCCAGCCCCCTCCACGGGCGCCCCGGCCGCCCGCCACGGCGGAGGCGGAAGCCCGGCCACGGCGCCTCCATCCACTCTGCTCAGGGAAAACTCCCCGGCGCCGGGGCCGCCGGCCGCGCCCCATCGTCGCGGCTCGTTTTCCGGGTGGCCGCGACATGCCCCGAGCGAGAAAGGGCCCTGCTGCACGCGGCACTGGGCGCTGACAAGGGCTGCCCAACGCCGGCCAATTCTCACGAGCGTTCTGCCCAAATCGATCCCGATTTGGGCAGAACGCTCGTGAGAATTGGCCGGAAAACGCCCGGCGAACACACTTCGGGCATCAGAGGGCCGCAGGGCCGCCCCCCCTGGGCCCTGTCCAGGATCGCGTGTCGTCGAGTTCCGGCACCGCCAGGAGGAGCTCTGGGAGGCGGGCCCCGGGGAGGCCGACGCCTCCCGCTCCTCAGCCTCCGGGGGTCCCCTCCCTGGCGCCGGCCGCCGGAGCCGGGCAAGCCCCGAAAGCCTGGCCCGGGCCCGGGCCTGCTTGCTCAGCCTTCAGTTGCGAGGGGCCTGAGCCTGGGGGCCTCCGCATGGGGAACCCTGATTCCCGCGCCAGGTGTCCCCGCGACCGTCCCGGCAACAACGGCACCTTTCGCGGCTTCGTCCCAGCCGTGGAGTGAGAGATCACTCCGTTCCCCCACAGAGGCAAGCCCCCTCCACGGGCGCCCCGGCCGCCCGCCACGGCGGAGGCCGACGCCCGGCCACGGCGCCTCCATCCACTCTGTTAGGGGAAAACTCCCCGGCGCCGGGGCCGCCGGCCGCGCCCCATCTTCGCGGCTCTTTTTCCGGGTGGCCGCGCCATGCCCCGAGCGAGAAAGGACCCTGCTCCACGCGGCACTGGGCGCTGACCAGGGCTGCCCAACGCCGGCCAATTCTCACGAGCGTTCTGCCCAAATCGATCCCGATTTGGGCAGAACGCTCGTGAGAATTGGCCGGAAAACGCCCGGCGAACACACCTCGGGCACCACAGGGCCGCAGGGCCGCCCCCCCGCGGCCCTGTCTGGGATCGCGTGTCGTCGCGGTCCGGCACCGCCAGGAGGAGCTCCGGGAGGCGGGCCCCAGGGTGGCCGACGCCTCCCGCTCCTCTGCCTCCGGGGGTCCCCTCCCTGGCGCCGGCCGCCGGGGCCGGGCCAGCCCCGAAAGCCGGGCCCGGGCCCGGGCCTGCTTGCTCAAACTTCCGTTGCCAGGGGCCTGAGCCTGGGGGCCTCCGCATGGGGAAACCTGAGTCCCGCGCCACGAGTCCCCCCGACCGTCCCGGCGACAACGGCACCTTTCGCGGCTTCATCCCAGCCGTGGAGTGAGAGATCACTCCGTTCCCCCACAGAGGCCAGCCCCCACCACGGGCGCCCGGCCGCCCGCCACGGCGGAGGCGGACGCCCGGCCACGGCGCCTCCATCCACTCTGCTCGGGTAAAACTCCCCGGCGCCGGGGCGGCCGGCCGCGCCCCATCTTCGCGGCTCATTTTCCGGGTGGCCACGCCATGCCCCAAGCGAGAAAGGGCCCTGCTCCACGCGGCACTGGGCGCTGACCAGGGCTGCCCAACGCCGGCCAATTCTCACGAGCGTTCTGCCCAAATCGATCCCGATTTGCTCAGCCTTCCGTTGCCAGGGTCCTGAGCCTGGGGGCCTCCGCATGGGGAACCCTGAGTCCCGCGCCACGAGTCCCCCCGACCGTCCCGGCGACAAGGGCACCTTTCGCGGCTTCGTCCCAGCCGTGGATTGAGAGATCACACCGTTCCCCCACAGGGGCCAGCCCCCTCCACGGGCGCCCCAGTCGCCCGCCACGGCGCCTCCATCCACTCTACTCGGGGAAAACTCCCAGGCGCAGGGGCCGCCGGCCGCGCCCCATCGTCGCGGCTCGTTTTCCGGGTGGCCGTGCCATGCCCCGAGCGAGAAAGGGCCCTGCTCCACGCGGAACTGGGCGCTGACCAGGGCTGCCCAACGCCGGCCAATTCTCACGAGCGTTCTGCCCAAATCGATCCCAATTTGGGCAGAAAGCTCATGAGAATTGGCCGGACAACGCCTGGCGAACACACTTCGGGCACCACAGGGCCGCAGGTCCGCCCTCCCCGGGGCCCTGTCCGGGATCGCGTGTCGTCGCGTTCCGGCACCGCCAGGGGGAGCTCCGGGAGGCGAGCCCCAGGGAGGCCGCCGCCTCCCGCTCCTCAGCCTCCGGGGGTCCCCTCTCTGGCGCCAGCAGCTGGGGCCGGGCCAGCCCCGAAAGCCGGGCCCGGGCCCGGGCCTGCTTGCTCAGCCTTCGGTTGCCAGGGGCCTGAGCCTGGGGGCCTCCACATGGGGAACCCTGCGTCCCGTGCCACGAATCCCCCGAACGTCCCGGCGACAACGGCACCTTTCGCGGCTCCGTCCCAGCCGTGGAGGGAGAGATCAATCCGTTCCCCCACAGGGGCCAGCCCCCTCCACGGGCGCCACGGCCCCCCGCCACGGTGGAGGCGGACACCCGGCCACGGCACCTCCATCCACTATGCTCGGGGCAAAATCCCCGGCGCCGGGGCCGCCGGCCACGCCCCATCGTCGCGGCTCGTTTTCCGGTTGGCCGCGCCATGCCCCGAGCGAGAAAGGGCCCTGCTCCACGCGGAACTGGGCGCTCACCAGGGCTGACCAACGCCGGCCCATTCTCACGAGCGTTCTGCCCAAATCGATCCCGATTTGGGCAGAACGCTCGTGAGAATTGGCCGGAAAACGCCCGGCGAACACGCTTCGGGCACCACAGGGCCGCCGGGCCGCCCCCCCAGGGCCCTGTCCGTGATCGCGTGTCGTCGCGTTCCGGCACCGCCAGGAGGAGCTCCGGGAGGCAGGCCCCGGGGAGGCCGAAGCCTCCCGCTCCTCAGCCTCTGGGGGTCCCTCCCCGGCACCGGCAGCCGGGGCCGGGCCAGCCCCGAAAGCCGGGCCCGGGCCCGGGCCTGCTTGCTCAGCCTTCCGTTTCCAGTGTCCTGAGCCTGGGGGCCTCCCCACCGGGAACCCTGCGTCCCGCGCCACGAGTCCCCCGACCGTCCCGGCGACAACGGCACCTACGCGGCTTCGTCCCAGCCGTGGAGTGAGAGATCCATCCGTTCCCCCACGGAGGCCAGCCCCCTCCATGAGCGCCCCGGACGCCCGCCACGGCGGAGGCGGACCCCAGGCCACGGCGCCTCCATCAACTCTGCTCGGGGAAACCACCCCGGCGCCGGGGCCGCCCGCCGCGCCCCATCGTCGCGGCTCGTTTTCCGGGTGGCCGCGCCATGCCCCGAGCGAGAAAGGGCCCTGTTCCACGTGGCCCTTGGCGCTGACCAGGGCTGCCCAAGGCCGGCCAATTCTCACGAGCGTTCTGCCCAAATCGATCCCGATTTGGGCAGAACGCTCGTGAGAATTGGCCGGAAAACGCCCGGCGAACACACTTCGGGCACCAGAGGGCCGCAGGGCCGCCCCCCCCGGTGCCCTGTCCGTGATCGCGTGTCGTCGCATACCGTCACCGCCAGGAGGAGCTCCGGGAGGCGGGCCCCGGGGAGGCCGACGCCTCCCGCTCCTCAGCCTCTGGGGTTCCCCTCCCTGGCGCCTGCAGCTGGGGCCTGGCTTGCCCCGAAAGCCGGGCCCGGGCCCGGGCCTGCTTGCTCAGCGTTCCGTTGCCAGGGGCCTGAGCCTGGGGGCCTCCGCATGGGGAAACCTGAGTCCCGCCCACGAGTCCCCCCGACCGTCCCAGCGACAACGGCACCTTTCGCGGCTTCGTCCCAGCCGTGGAGTGAGAGATCACTCCGTTCCCCCACAGAGGCCAGCCCCCTCCACGGGCACCACGGCCGCCCGCCACGGCGGAGGCGGACGCCCGACCACGGCGCCTCCATCCACTCTGCTCAGGGAAAACTCCACGGCGCCGGGGCCGCCGGCCGCGCCCCATCGTCGCGGCTCGTTTTCCGGGTGGCCGCGCCATGCCCCGAGCGAGAAAGGGCCCTGCTCCACGCGGCCCTGGGCGCTGACCAGGGCTGCCCAACGCCGGCCAATTCTCACGAGCGTTCTGCCCGATTTGGGCAGAACGCTCGTGAGAATTGGCCGGAAAACGCCCGGCGAACACACTTCGGGCACTAGAGGGCCGCAGGGCCGCCCCCCCGGGGCCCTGTCCGGGATCGCGTGTCGTCGTGTTCCGGCACCGCCAGGAGGAGCTCCGGGAGGCGGGCCCCGGGGAGGCCGACGCCTCCCGCTCCTCAGCCTCTGGGGTTCCCCTCCCTGGCGCCTGCAGGTGGGGCCGGGCCAGCCCCGAAAGCCGGGCCCGGGCCCGGGCCTGCTTGCTCAGCCTTCCGTTGCCAGGGGCCTGAGCCTTGGGGCCTCCGCATGGGGAACCCTGAGTCCCGCGCCACGAGTCCCCCCGACCGTCCCGGCGACAACGGCACCTTTCGCGGCGTCGTCCCAGCCGTGGAGTGAGAGATCACTCCGTTCCCCCACAGAGGCCAGCCCCCTCCACGGGCGCCCCGGCCGCCCGCTACGGCGGAGGCGGACGCCCGGCCACGGCGCCTCCATCCACTCTGCTCGGGGAAAACTCCCCGGCGCCGGGGCCGCCGGCCGCGCCCCATTGTCGCGGCTCCTTTTCCGGGTGGCCGCGCCATGCCCCGAGCGAGAAAGGGCCCTGCTCCACGCGGCCCTGGGCGCTGACCAGGGCTGCCCAACGCCGGCCAATTCTCACGAGCGTTCAGCCCAAATCGATCCCGATTTGGGCAGAACGCTTGTGAGAACTGGCCGGAAAACGCCCGGCGAACACACTTCGGGCACCAGAGGGCCGCAGGGCCGCCCCCCCGGGGCCCTGTCCGGGATCGCGTTTCATCGCGTTCCGGCACCGCCAGTAGAAGCTCCGGGAGGCGGGCCCCGGGGAGGCCGACGCCTCCCGCTCCTCAGCCTCTGGGGGTCCACGCCCTGCGCCGGCCGCTGGGGCCGGGCCAGCCCCGAAATCCGGGCCCGGGCCCGGGCCTGCTTGCCCAGCCTTCAGTTGCCAGGGGCCTGAGCCTGGGGACCCCGCATGGGGAACCCTGAGTCCCGCGCCACGAGTCCCCCCGACCGTCCCGGCGACGACGGCACCTTTCGCGGCTTCGTCCCAGCCGTGGAGTGAGAGATCACTCCGTTCCCCCACAGAGGCCAGCCCCCTCCACGGGCGCCCCGGCCGCCCGCCACGGCGGAGGCGGACGCCCGGCCACGGCGCCTCCATCCACTCTGCTCGGGGAAAACTCCCCGGCGCCGGGGCCGCCGGCCGCGCCCCATCGTCGCGGCTCGTTTTCCGGGTGGCCGCGACATGCCCCGAGCGAGAAGGGGCCTGCTCCACGCGAAAGTGGGCGCTGACCAGGGCTGCCCAACCCCGGCCAATTCTCACGAACGTTCTGCCCAAATCGATCCCGATTTGGGCAGAACGCTCGTGAGAATTGGCCGGAAAACGCCCGGCGAACACACTTCGGGCACCACAGGGCGCAGGGCCGCCCCCCCGGGGCCTTGTCCGGGATCGAGGGTCGTCGCGTTCCGGCAACGCCAGGAGGAGCTCCGGGAGGCGGGCCCCGGGGAGGCCGACGCCTCCCGCTCCTCAGCCTCCGGGGGTCCCCTCCCTGGCGCCGGCCGCCGGGGCCGGGCCAGACCCGGAAGCCGGGCCCGGGCCCGGGCCTGCTTGCTCAAACTTCCGTTGCCAGGGGCCTGAGCCTGGGGGCCTCCGCATGGGGAACCCTGAGTCCCGCGCCACGAGTCCCCCCGACCGTCCCGGCGACAACGGCAACTTTCGCGGCTTCGTCCCAGCCGTGGAGTGAGAGATCACTCCGTTCCCCCCAGAGGCCAGCCCCCTCCACGGGCGCCCCGGCCGCCCGCCACAGCGGAGTGGGAAGCCCGGCCACGGCGCCTCCATCCACTCTGCTCGGGGAAAACTCCCCGGCGCCGGGGCCGCCGGCCGCGCCCCATCTTTGCGGCTCGTTTTCCGGGTGGCCGCGACATGCCCCGAGTGAGAAAGGGCCCTGCTCCACGTGGCCCTGGGCGCTGACCAGGGCTGCCCAACGCCGGCCAATTCTCACGAGCGTTCTGCCCAAATCGATCCCGATTTGCGCAGAACGCTCGTGAGAATTGGCCGGAAAACGCCCGGTGAACACACTTCGGGCACCAGAGGGCCGCAGGGCCGCCCCCCCGGGGCCCTGTCCGGGATCGCGTGTCGTCGCGTTCCGGCACCGCCAGGAGGAGCTCTGGGAGGCGGGCCCCGTGGAGCCCGACGCCTCCCGCACCTCAGCCTTCGGGGGTCCCCTCCCTGGCGCCGGCCGGCGGGGCCGGGCCAGCCCCGGAAGCCGGGCCCGGGCCCGGGCCTGCTTGCTCAGCCTTCCGTTGCCAGGGGCCTGAGCCTGGGGGCCTCCGCATGGGGAACCCTGAGTCCCGCGCCACGAGTCCCCCCGACCGTCCCGGCGAAAACGGCACCTTTCGCGGCTTTGTCCCAGCCGTGGAGTGAGAGATCACTCCGTTCCCCCACAGAGGCCAGCCCCCTCCACGGGCGCCCGGCCGCCCGCCACGGCGGAGGCGGACGCCCGGCCATGGCGCCTCCATCCACTCCGCTCGGGGAAAACTCCCAGGCGCCGGGGCCGCCGGCCGCGCCCCATCGTCGCGGCTCGTTTTCCGGGTGGCCGCGCCATGCCCCGAATGAGAAAGGGCCCTGCTCCACGCGGCACTGGGCCCTGACCAGGGCTGCCCAACGCGGCCAATTCTCACGAGCGTTCTGCCCAAATCGATCCCGATTTGGGCAGAACGCTCGTGAGAATTGGCCGGAAAACGCCCGGCGAACACACTTCGGGCACCAGAGGGCCGCAGGGCCGCCCCCCCGGGGCCCTGTCCAGGATCGCGTGTCGTCTCGTTCCAGCACCGCCAGGAGGAGCACCGAGAGGCGGGCCCCGGGGAGGCCGACGCCTCCCGCTCCTCAGCCTCCGGGGGTCCCCTCCCTGGCGCCGGCCGCTGGGGCCGGGCCAACCCCAAACGCCGGGCCCGGGCCCGGGCCTGCTTGCTCAGCCTTCCGTTGCCAGGGGCCTGAGCCTGGGGGCCTCCGCATGGGGAACCCTGAGTCCCGCGCCACGAGTCCCCCCGACCGTCCCAGCGACAACGGCACCGTTCGCGGCTTCGTCCCAGCCGTGGAGTGAGAGATCACTCCGTTCCCCCACAGAGGCCAGCCCCCTCCACGGGCGCCCGACCGCCCGCCACGGCGGAGGCGGACGCCCGGCCACGGCGCCTCCATCCACTCTGCTCGGGGAAAACTCCCCGGCGCCGGGGCCGCCGGCCGCACCCCATCACGCGGCTCATTTTCCGGCTGGCCGCGCCATGCCCCGAGCGAGAAAGGGCCCTGCTCCACGCGGCCCTGGGCGCTGACCAGGGCTGCCCAACGCCGGCCAATTCTCACGAGCGTTCTGCCGAAATCAATCCCGATTTGGGTAGAACGCTCGTGAGAATTGGCCCGAAAACGCCCGGCGAACACACTTCGGGCACCAGAGGGCCGCAGGGCCGCCCCCCCGGGGCCCTGTCCGGGATCGCGTGTCGTCGCGTTCCGGCACCGCCAGGAGGAGCTCCGGGAGGCGGGCCCCGGGGAGGCCGACGCCTCCCGCTCCTCAGCCTCCGGGGGTCCCCTCCCTGGCGCCGGCCGCTGGGGCCGGGCCAGCCCCGAAACCCGGGCCCGGGCCCGGGCCTGCTTGCTCAGCCTTCCGTTGCCAGGGGCCTGAGCCTGGGGGCCTCCGCATGGGGAACCCTGAGTCCCGCGCCACGAGTCCCCCCGACCGTCCCGGCGACGACGGCAACGTTCGCGGCTTCGTCCCAGCCGTGGAGTGAGAGATCACTCCGTTCCCCCACAGAGGCCAGCCCCCTCCACGGGCGCCCCGGCCGCTCGCCACGGCGGAGGCGGACGCCCAGCCGCGGCGCCTCCATCCACTCTGCTCGGGGAAAACTCCCCGGCGCCGGGGCCGCCGGCCACGCCCCATCGTCGCGGCTCGTTTTCCGGGTGGCCACGACATGCCCCGAGCGAGAAAGGGCCCTGTTCCACGCGGCCCTGGGCGCTGACAAGGGCTGCCCAACGCCGGCCAATTCTCACGAGCGTTCTGCCCAAATCGATCCCGATTTGGGCAGAACGCTCGTGAGAATTGGCCGGAAAACGCCCGGCGAACACACTTCGGGCACCAGAGGGCCGCAGGGCCGCCCCCCCCGGGGCCCTGTCCGGGATCGCGTGTCGTCGCGTTCCGGCACCGCCAGGAGGAGCTCCGGGAGGCAGGCCGCGCGGAGGCCGACGCCTCCCGCTCCTCAGCCTCCGGGGGTCCCCTCCCTGGCGCCGGCCGCTGGGGCCGGGCCAGCCCCAAAAGCCGGGCCAGGGCCCGGGCCTGCTTGCTCAGCCTTCCGTTGCCAGGGGCCTGAGCCTGGGGGCCTCCGCATGGGGAACGCTGAGTCCCGCGCCACGAGTCCCCCGACCGGCCCGGCGACGACGGCACCTTTCGCGGCTTCGTCCTAGCCACGGAGTGAGAGACCAGTCCGTTTCCCCACAGAGGCCAGCCCCCTCCAGGGGCGCCCCGGCCGCCCGCCACGGCGGAGGCGGACGCCCGGCCACGGCGACTCCATCCACTCTGCTCGAGGAAAACTCCCCGGCACCGCGGCTGCCGGCCGCGCCCCATCGTCGCGGCTCGTTTTCCGTGTGGCCGCGACATGCGCCAAGCGAGAAAGGGCTCTGCTCCACGCGGAACTGGGCGCTGACCAGGGCTGCCCAATGCCGGCCAATTCTCACGAGCGTTCTGCCCAAATCGATCCCGATTTGGGCAGAACGCTCGTGAGAATTGGCCGGAAAATGCCCGGCGAACACACTTCGGGCACCACAGGGCCGCAGGGCGGCCCCCCCCCCCGGGGCCCTGTCCGGGATCGCGTGTCGTCGCGTTCCGGCACCGCTAGGAGGAGCTCCGTGAGTCGTGCCGCGGGGAGGCCGACGCCTCCCGCTCCTCAGCCTCCGGGGTTCCCCTCCCTGGCGCCGGCAGCTGGGGCCGGGCCAGCCCCGAAAGCCGGGCCCGGGCCCAGGACTGCTTGCTCAGCCTTCCGTTGCCAGGGACCTGAGCCTGGGGGCCTCCCCATGGGGAACCCTGAGTCCCGCGCCACGAGTCCCCCGACCGTCCCGGCGACAACGGCACCTTTCGCGGCTTCGTCCTAGCCGCGGAGTGAGAGACCAGTCCGTTTCCCCACAGAGGCCAGCCCCTCCAGGGGCGCCCCGGCCGCCCGCCACGGCGGAGGCGGACGCCCGGCCACGGCGACTCCATCCACCTTGCTCGAGGAAAACTCCCCGGGACCGCGGCTGCCGGCCGCGCCCCATCGTCGAGGCTCGTTTTCGGGGTGGCCGCGACATGCGCCAAGCGAGAAAGGGCCCTGCTCCACGCGGAACTGGGCGCTGACCAGGGCTGCCCAACGCCGGCCAATACTCACGAGCAGAATGCTAGTGAGAATGGCCGGAAAACGCCCGGCGAAAAACTTCGGGAAACACAGGGCCGCAGGACGGCCCCCCCGTGGCCCTGTCCGGGATCGCGTATCGTCGCGTTCCGGCACCGCCAGGAGGAGCTCCGGGAGGCGTGCCCCGGGGAGGCCGACGCCTCCCGCTCCTCAGCCTCCGGGGGTCCCCTCCCTAGCGCCGGCAGCTGGGGCCGTGCCAGCCCCGAAAGCCGGGCACGGGCCCGGGCCTGCTTGCTCAGACTTCCGTTGCCAGGGGCCTGAGCCTGGGGGCCTCCCCATGGGGAACCCTGAGTCCCGCGCCACGAGTCCCCCGACCATCCCGGCGACAACGGCACCTTTCGCGGCTTCGTCCTAGGCGCGGAGTGAGAGACCAGTCCGTTTCCCCACAGAGGCCAGCCCCTCCAGGGGCGCCCCGGCCGCCCGACACGGCGGAGGCGGACGCCCGGCCACGGCGACTCCATCCACTCTGCTCGAGGAAAACTCCCCGGCACCGCGGCTGCCGGCCGCGCCCCATCGTCGCGGCTCGTTTTCCGTGTGGCCGCGACATGCGCCAAGCGAGAAAGGGCCCTGCTCCACGCGGAACTGGGCGCTGACCAGGGCTGCCCAACGCCGGCCAATTCTCACGAGCGTTCTGCCCAAATCGATCCCGATTTGGGCAGAACGCTCGTGAGAATTGGCCGGAAAATGCCCGGCGAACACACTTCGGGCGCCACAGGGCCGCAGGGCGGCCCCCCCCCCCCGGGGCCCTGTCCGGGATCGCGTGTCGTCGCGTTCCGGCACCGCTAGGAGGAGCTCCGTGAGTCGTGCCGCGGGGAGGCCGACGCCTCCCGCTCCTCAGCCTCCGGGGTTCCCCTCCCTGGCGCCGGCAGCTGGGGCCGGGCCAGCCCCGAAAGCCGGGCCCGGGCCCAGGACTGCTTGCTCAGCCTTCCGTTGCCAGGGGCCTGAGCCTGGGGGCCTCCCCATGGGGAACCCTGAGTCCCGCGCCACGAGTCCCCCGACCGTCCCGGCGACAACGGCACCTTTCGCGGCTTCGTCCTAGCCGCGGAGTGAGAGACCAGTCCGTTTCCCCACAGAGGCCAGCCCCCTCCAGGGGCGCCCCGGGCGCCCTCCACGGCGGAGGCGGACCCCCCTGCACGGCGCCTCCATCCACTCTGCTCGGGGAAAACTCCCCGGCGCCGCGGCTGCCAGCCGCGCCCCATCGTCGCGGCTCGTTTTCCGGGTGGCCGCTACATGCCCCGAGCGAGAAAGGGCCCTTCTCCACGCGGAACTGGGCGCTGACCAGTGCTGCCCAACGCCGGCCAATACTCACGAGCAGAATGCTAGTGAGAATTGGCCGGAAAACTCCCGGCGAACACACTTCGGGCACCACAGGGCCGCAGGGCCGCCCCCCCCGGGGCCCTGTCCGGGACCGCGTGTCGTCGCGTTCCGGCACCGCCAGGAGGAGCTCCGGGAGGCGTGCCGCGGGGAGGCCGACGCCTCCCGCTCCTCAGCCTCCGGGGGTCGCCTCCCTGGCGCCGGCAGCTGGGGCCGGGCCAGCCACGAAAGCCGGGCCCGAGCCCGGGCCTGCTTGCTCAGCCTTCCGTTGCCAGGGGCCTGAGCCTGGGGGCCTCCGCATGGGGAACACTGGGTCCCGCGCCACGAGTCCCCCCGACCGTCCCGGCGACAACGGCACCTTTCGCGGCTTCGTCCCAGCCGTGGAGTGAGAGATCACTCCGTTTCCCCACAGAGGCCAGCCCCCTCCACGGGCGCCCCGGCCGCCCGCCACGGCGGAGGCGGACGCCCGGCCACGGCGCCTCCATCCACTCTGCTCGGGGAAAACTCCCCGGCGCCGGGGCCGCCGGCCGCGCCCCATCGTCGCGGCTCGTTTTCCGGGGGGCCGCGCCATGCCCCGAGCGAGAAAGGGCCCTGCTCCACGCGGCACTGGGCGCTGACCAGGGCTACCAAAGGCCGGCCAATTCTCACGAGCGTTCTGCCCAAATCGATCCCGATTTGGGCAGAACGCTCGTGAGAATTGGCCGGAAAACGCCCGGCGAACACACTTCGGGCACCACAGGGCAGCAGGGCCGCCCCCCCAGGGCCCTGTCCGGGATCGCGTGTCGTCGCGTTCCGGCACCGCCAGGAGGAGCTCCGGGAGGCGGGCCCCGGGGAGGCCGACGCCTCCCGCTCCTCAGCCTCCGGGTGTACCCTCCCTGGCGCCGGCCGCTGGGGCCGGGCCAGTCCCGAAAGCCGGGCCCGGGCCCGGGCCTGCTTGCTCAGCCTTCCGTTGCCAGAGGCCTGAGCCTGGGGGCCTCCGCATGGGGAACCCTGTGTCTCGCGCCACGAGTCCCCCCGACCGTCCCGGCGACAATGGCACCTTTCGCGGCTTCGTCCCAGCCGTGGAGTGAGAGATCACTCCGTTCCCCCACAGAGGCCAGCCCCCTCCACGGGCACCCCATCCGCCCGCCACGGCGGAGGCGGACACACGGCCACGGCGCCTCCATCCACTCTGCTCGGGGAAAACTCCCCGGCGCCGGGGACGCCGTCCGCGCCCCATCGTCGCGGCTCGTTTTCCGGGTGGCCGCGCCATGCCCCGAGCGAGAAAGGGCCCTGCTCCACGCGGCCCTGGGCGCTGACCAGGGCTGCCCAACGCCGGCCAATTCTCACGAGCGTTCTGCCCAAATCGATCCCGATTTGGGCAGAACGCTCGTGAGAATTGGCCGGAAAACGCCCGGCGAACACACTTCGGGCACCACAGGGCAGCAGGGCCGCCCCCCCGGGGCCCTGTCCGGGATCGCGTGGCGTCGCGTTCCGGCACCGCCAGGAGGAGCTCCGGGAGGCGGGCCCCGGGGAGGCCGACGCCTCCCGCTTCTCAGCCTCCGGGTTTACCCTCCCTGGCACCGGCCGCTGGGGCCGGGCCAGTCCCGAAAGCCGGGCCCGGGCCCGGGCCTGCTTGCTCAGCCTTCCGTTGCCAGAGGCCTGAGCCTGGGGGCCTCCGCATGGGGAACCCTGTGTCTCGCGCCACGAGTCCCACCGACCGTCCCGGCGACTACGGCACCTTTCGCGGCTTCGTCCCAGCCGTGGAGTGAGAGATCACTCCGTTCCCCCACAGAGGCCAGCCCCCTCCAGGGGCGCCCCGGGCGCCCGCCACGGCGGAGGCGGACCCCCCTGCACGGCGCCTCCATCCACTCTGCTCGGGGAAAACTCCCCGGCTCCGCGGCTGCCAGCCGCGCCCCATCGTCGCGGCTCGTTTTCCGGGTGGCCGCGACATGCCCCGAGCGAGAACGGGCCCTGCTCCACGCGGAACTGGGCGCTGACCAGGGCTGCCCAACGCCGGCCAATACTCACGAGCAGAATGCTAGTGAGAATTGGCCGGAAAACGCCCGGCGAACACACTTCGGGCACCACAGGGCCGCAGGGCGGCACCCCCGGGGCCCTGTCCGGGATCGCGTGTCGTCGCGTTCCGGCACCGCCGGGAGGAGCTCCGGGAGGCGGGCCCCGGGGCGGCCGACGCCTCCCACTCCTCAGCCTCCGGGGGTCCCCTCTCTGGCGCCGGCAGCTGGGGCCGGGCCAGCCCCGAAAGCCGGGCCCGGGCCCGGGCCTGCTTGCTCAGCCTTCCGTTGCCAGGGGCCTGAGCCTGGGGGCCTCCCCATGGGGAAATCTGAGTCCCGCGCCACGAGTTCCCCGACCGTACCGGCCACAACGGCACCTTTCGCGGCTTCGTCCTAGCCACGGAGTGAGAGACCAGTCCGTTTCCCCACAGAGGCCAGCCCCCTCCAGGGGTGCCCCGGCCGCCCGCCACGGCGGAGGCGGACGCCCGGCCACGGCGCCTGCATGCACTCTGCTCGGGGAAAACTCCCCGGCGCCGCGTCTGCCGGCCGCGCCCCATCGTCGCGGCTCGTTTTCCGGGTGGCCGCGGCATGCCCCGAGCGAGAAAGGGCCCTGTTCCACGCGGAACTGGGCGCTGACCAGGGCTGCCCAATGCCGGCCAATTCTCACGAGCGTTCTGCCCAAATCGATCCCGATTTGGGCAGAACGCTCGTGAGAATTGGCCGGAAAACGCCCGGCGAACACACTTCGGGCACCACAGGGCCGCAGGGCGGCCCCCGCGGGGCCCTGTCCGGGATCGCGAGTCGTCGCGTTCCGGCACCGCCGGGAGGAGCTCCGGGAGGCGGGCCCCGTGGAGGCCGACGCCTCCCGCTCCTCAGCCTCCGGGGGTCCCCTCCCTGGCGCCAGCAGCTGGAGCCGGGCCAGCCCCGAAAGCCGGGCCCGGGCCCGGGCCTGCTTGCTCAGCCTTCCGTTGCCAGGGGCCTGAGCCTGGGGGCCTCCCCATTGGGAACCCTGAGTCCCGCGCCACGAGTCCCCCGACCGTCCCGGCGACAACGGCACCTTTCACGGCTTGGTCCTAGCCGCGGAGTGAGAGACCAGTCCGTTTCCCCACAGAGGCCAGCCCCCTCCAGGGGCGCCCCAGCCGCCCGCCACGGCGGAGGCGGACGCCCGGCCACGGCGCCTCCATGCACTCTGCTCGGGGAAAACTCCCCGGCGCCGCGGCTGCTGGACGCGCCCCATCGTCGCGGCTCGTTTTCCGGGTGGCCGCGACATGCCCCGAGCGAGAAAGGGCCCTGCTCCACGCGGAACTGGGCGCTGACCAGGGCTGCCCAACGCCGGCCAATTCTCACGAGCGTTCTGCCCAAATCGATCCCGATTTGGGCAGAACGCTCGTGAGAATTGGCCGGAAAACGCCCGGCGAACACACTTCGGGCACCACAGCGCCGCAGGGCGGCCCCCCCGGGGCCCTGTCCGGGATCGCGGGTCGTCGCGTTCCGGCAACGCCGGGAGGAGCTCCGGGAAGCGGGACCCGGGGAGGCCGACGCCTCCCGCTCCTCAGCCTCCGGGGGTCCCCTCCCTGGCGCCGGCAGCTGGGGCCGGGCCAGCCCCGAAAGCCGGGCCCGGGACCGGGCCAGCTTGCTCAGCCTTCCGTTGCCAGGGGCCTGAGCCTGGGGGCCTCCCCATGGGGAACCCTGAGTCCCGCGCCACGAGTCCCCCGACCGTCCCGGCGAAAACGGCACCTTTCGCGGCTTCGTCCTAGCCGCGGAGTCAGAGACCAGTCCGTTTCCCCACAGAGGCCAGCCCCCTCCAGGGGCGCCCCGGTCGCCTGCCACGGCGGAGGGGGACGCCCGGCCACGGCGCCTCCATGCACTCTGCTCGGGGAAAACTCCCCGGCGCCGCGGCTGCCGGCCGCGCCCCATCGTCGCGGCTCGTTTTTCGGGTGGCCGCGACATACCCCGAGCGAGAAAGGGCCCTGCTCCACGCGGAACTGGGCGCTGACCAGGGCTGCCCAACGCCGGCCAATTCTCACGAGCGTTCTGCCCAAATCGATCCCGATTTGGGCAGAACGCTCATGAGAATTGGCCGGAAAACGCCCGGCGAACACACTTCGGGTACCACAGGGCCGCAGGACGGCACCCCCGGGGCCCTGTCCGGGATCGCGGGTCGTCGCGTTCCGGCACCGCCGGGAGGAGCTCCGGGAGGCGGGCCCCGGGGAGGCCGACGCCTCCCGCTCCTCAGCTTCCGGGGGTCCCCTCCCTGGCGCCGGCAGCTGGGGCCGGGCCGGCCCCGAAAGCCGGGCCCGGGCCCTGGCCTGCTTGCTCAGCCTTCCGTTGCCAGGGGCCTGAGCCTGGGGGCCTCCCCATGGGGAACCCTGAGTCCCGCGCCACGAGTCCCCCGACCGTCCCGGCGACAACGGCACCTTTCGCGGCTTCTTCCTAGCCGCGGATTGAGAGACCAGTCCGTTTCCCCACAGAGGCCAGCCCCCTCCAGGGGCGCCCCGGGCGCCCTCCACGGCGGAGGCGGACGGGCGGCCACGGCGCCTCCATCCACTCTGCTCGGGGAAAACTCCCCGGCGCCGTGGCTGCCGATCGCGCCCCATCGTCACGGCTCGTTTTCCGGGTGGCCGTGACATGCCCCGCGCGAGAGAGGGCCCTGCTCCACGCAGAACTGGGCGCTGACCAGGGCTGCCCAACCCCGGCCAATTCTCACGAGCGTTCTGCCCAAATCGATCGCAGAACGCTCGTGAGAATTGGCCGGAAAAGGCCCGGCGAACACACTTCGGGCACCACAGGGCCGCAGGGCCGCCCCCCCCCGGGGCCCTGTCCGGGATCGCGTGTCGTCGCGTTCCGGCACCGCCAGGAGGAGCTCCGGGAAGCGTGCCGCGGGGAGGCCGAAGCCTCCCGCTCCTCAGCCTCCGGGGGTCCCCTCCCTGGCGCCGGCAGCTGGGGCCGTGCCAACCCTGAAACCCGGGCCCGGGCCCGGGCCTGCTTGCTCAGCCTTCCGTTGCCAGGGGCCTGAGCCTGGGGGCCTCCCCATGGGGAACCCTGAGTCCCCCACCACGAGTCCCCCGACCGTCCCGGCGACAACGGCACCTTTCGCGGCTTCGTCCTAGCCGCGGAGTGAGAGACTAGTCCGTTTCCCCACAGAGGCCAGCCCCCTCCAGGGGCGCCCCTGCCGCCCGCCACGGCGGAGGCGGACGCCCGGCCACGGCGCCTCCATCCACTCTGCTCGGGGAAAACTCCCCGGCGCCGCGGCTGCCGGCCGCGCCCCATCGTCGCGGCTCGTTTTCCGGGTGGCCGCAACATGCCCCGAGCGAGAAAGGGCCCTGCTCCACGCGGAACTGGGCGCTGACCAGGGCTGCCCAACGCCGGCCAATTCTCACGGGCGTTCTGCCCAAATCGATCCTGATTTGGGCAGAAAGCTCGTGAGAATTGGCCGGAAAACGCCCGGCGAACACACTTCGGGCACCACAGGGCCGCAGGGCCGCCCCCCCCGGGGCCCTGTCTGGGACCGCGTGTCGTCGCGTTCCGGCACCGCCAGGAGGAGCTCCGGGAGGTGTGCCGCGGGGAGGCCGACGCCTCCCACTCCTCAGTCTCCGGGGGTTCCCTCCCTGGCGCCGGCAGCTGGGGCCGGGCCAGCCCCGAAAGCAGGGCCCGGGCCCGGGACTGCTTGCTCAGCCTTCCGTTGCCAGGGGCCTGAGCCTGGGGGCCTCCCCATGGGGAACCCTGAGTCCCGCGCCACGAGTCCCCCGACCGTCCCGGCGACAACGGCACCTTTCGCGGCTTCGTCCTAGCCGCGGAGTGAGAGACCAGTCCGTTTCCCCATAGAGGCCAGCCCCCTCCAGGGGCGCCCCGGCCGCCCGCCACGGCGGAGGCGGACGCCCGGCCACGGCGCCTCCATCCACTCTGCTCGGGGAAAACTCCCCGGCGACGCGGCTCGTTTTCCGGGTGGCCGCGACATGCCCCGAGCGAGAAAGGGCCCTGCTCCACGTGGAACTGGGCGCTGACCAGGGCTGCCCAACGCCGGCCAATTCTCACGAGCGTTCTGCCCAATTCGATCCCGATTTGGGCAGAACGCTCGTGAGAATTGGCCGGAAAACGCCCGGCGAACACACTTCGGGCACCACAGGGCGGCAGGGCCGCCCCCCCCGGGGCCCTGTCCGGGACCGCGTGTCGTCGCGTTCCGGCACCGCCAGGAGGAGCTCCGGGAGGCGTGCCGCGGGGAGGCCGACGCCTCCCGCTCCTCAGCCTCCGGGGGTTCCCTCCCTGGCGCCGGCAGCTGGGGCCGGGCCAGCCCCGAAAGCCGGGCCCGGGCCCGGGCCTGCTTGCTCAGCCTTCCGTTGCCAGGGGCCTGAGCCTGGGGGCCTCCCAATGGGGAACCCTGAGTCCCGCGCCACTAGTCCCCCGACCGTACCGGCGACAACGGCACCTTTCGCGGCTTCGTCCTAGCCGCGGTGTGAGAGAGCAGTCCATTTCCCCACAGAGGACAGCCCCTCCAGGGGCGCCCCGGCCGCCCGCCACGGCGGAGGCGGACGCGCGGCCACGGCGCCTCCATCCACTCTGCTCGGGGAAAACTCCCCGGCGCCGTGGCTGCCGATCGCGCCCCATCGTCACGGCTCGTTTTCCGGGTGGCCGTGACATGCCCCGCGCGAGAGAGGGCCCTGCTCCACGCAGAACTGGGCGCTGACCATGGCTGCCCAACGCCGGCCAATTCTCACGAGCGTTCTGCCCAAATCGATCCCGATTTGGGCAGAACGCTCGTGAGAATTGGCCGGAAAACGCCTGGCGAACCCACTTCGGCACCACAGGGCAGCAGGGCGGCCTCCCCCGGGGCCATGTCCGGGATCGCGTGTCGTCGCGTTCCGGCACCGCTACGAGGAGCTCCGGAAGTCGTGCCGCGGGGAGGCCGAGGCCTCCCGCTCCTCAGCCTCCGGGGTTCCCCGCCCTGGCGCCGGCAGCTGGGGCCAGGCCAGCCCCGAAAGCCGGGCCCGGGCCTGGGCCTGCTTGCTCAGCCTTCCGTTGCCAGGGGCCTGAGCCTGGGGGCCTCCCCATGAGGAACCCTGAGTCCCGCGCCACGAGTCCCCCGACCGTCCCGGCGACAACGGCACCTTTCGCGGCTTCGTCCTAGCCGCGGAGTGAGAGACCAGTCCGTTTCCCCACAGAGGCCAGCCCCTCCAGGGGCGCCCCGGCCGCCCGCCACGGCGGAGGCGGACGCCCGGCCACGGCGACTCCATCCACCTTGCTCGAGGAAAACTCCCCGGGACCGCGGCTGCCGGCCGCGCCCCATCGTCGAGGCTCGTTTTCGGGGTGGCCGCGACATGCGCCAAGCGAGAAAGGGCCCTGCTCCACGCGGAACTGGGCGCTGACCAGGGCTGCCCAACGCCGGCCAATTCTCACGAGCGTTCTGCCCAAATCGATCCCGATTTGGGCAGAACGCTCGTGAGAATTGGCCAGAAAACGCCCGGCGAACACACTTCGGGCACCACAGGGCCGCAGGGCGGCCCCCCCCCGGGACCCTGTCCGGGATCGCGTGTCGTCGCGTTCCGGCACCGCTAGGAGGAGCTCCGGGAGTCGTGCCACGGGGAGGCCGACGCCTCCCGCTCCTCAGCCTCCGGGGTCCCCGCCCTGGCGCCGGCAGCTGGGGCCGGGCCAGCCCCGAAAGCCGGGCCCGGGCCCGGGCCTGCTTGCTCAGCCTTCCGTTGCCAGGGGCCTGAGCCTGGGGGCCTCCCCATGGGGAACCCTGAGTCCCGCGCCACTAGTCCCCCGACCGTCCCGGCGACAACGGCACCTTTCGCGGCTTCGTCCTAGCCGCGGTGTGAGAGAGCAGTCCGTTTCCCCACAGAGGACAGCCCCCTCCAGGGGCGCCCCGGCCGCCCGCCACGGCGGAGGCGGACGCGCGGCCACGGCGCCTCCATCCACTCTGCTCGGGGAAAACTCCCCGGCGCCGTGGCTGCCGATCGCGCCCCATCGTCACGGCTCGTTTTCCGGGTGGCCGTGACATGCCCCGCGCGAGAGAGGGCCCTGCTCCACGCAGAACTGGGCGCTGACCAGGGCTGCCCAACCCCGGCCAATTCTCACGAGCGTTCTGCCCAAATCGATCGCAGAACGCTCGTGAGAATTGGCCGGAAAAGCCCCGGCGAACACACTTCGGGCACCACAGGGCCGCAGGGCCGCCCCCCCCCGGGGCCCTGTCCGGGATCGCGTGTCGTCGCGTTCCGGCACCGCCAGGAGGAGCTCCGGGAAGCGTGCCGCGGGGAGGCCGAAGCCTCCCGCTCCTCAGCCTCCGGGGGTCCCCTCCCTGGCGCCGGCAGCTGGGGCCGGGCCAACCCCGAAACCCGGGCCCGGGCCCGGGCCTGCTTGCTCAGCCTTCCGTTCCCAGGGGCCTGAGCCTGGGGGCCTCCCCATGGGGAACCCTGAGTCCCCCGCCACGAGTCCCCCGACCGTCCCGGCGACAACGGCACCTTTCGCGGCTTCGTCCTAGCCGCGGAGTGAGAGACTAGTCCGTTTCCCCACAGAGGCCAGCCCCCTCCAGGGGCGCCCCTGCCGCCCGCCACGGCGGAGGCGGACGCCCGGCCACGGCGCCTCCATCCACTCTGCTCGGGGAAAACTCCCCGGCGCCGCGGCTGCCGGCCGCGCCCCATCGTCGCGGCTCGTTTTCCGGGTGGCCGCAACATGCCCCGAGCGAGAAAGGGCCCTGCTCCACGCGGAACTGGGCGCTGACCAGGGCTGCCCAACGCCGGCCAATTCTCACGGGCGTTCTGCCCAAATCGATCCTGATTTGGGAAGAAAGCTCGTGAGAATTGGCCGGAAAACGCCCGGCGAACACACTTCGGGCACCACAGGGCCGCAGGGCCGCCCCCCCCGGGGCCCTGTCTGGGACCGCGTGTCGTCGCGTTCCGGCACCGCCAGGAGGAGCTCCGGGAGGTGTGCCGCGGGGAGGCCGACGCCTCCCGCTCCTCAGTCTCCGGGGGTTCCCTCCCTGGCGCCGGCAGCTGGGGCCGGGCCAGCCCCGAAAGCCGGGCCCGGGCCCGGGACTGCTTGCTCAGCCTTCCGTTGCCAGGGGCCTGAGCCTGGGGGCCTCCCCATGGGGAACCCTGAGTCCCGCGCCACGAGTCCCCCGACCGTCCCGGCGACAACGGCACCTTTCGCGGCTTCGTCCTAGCCGCGGAGTGAGAGACCAGTCCGTTTCCCCACAGAGACCAGCCCCCTCCAGGGGCGCCCCGGCCGCCCGCCACGGCGGAGGCGGACGCCCGGCCACGGCGCCTCCATCCACTCTGCTCGGGGAAAACTCCCCGGCGACGCGGCTCGTTTTCCGGGTGGCCGCGACATGCCCCGAGCGAGAAAGGGCCCTGCTCCACGTGGAACTGGGCGCTGACCAGGGCTGCCCAACGCCGGCCAATTCTCACGAGCGTTCTGCCCAATTCGATCCCGATTTGGGCAGAACGCTCGTGAGAATTGGCCGGAAAACGCCCGGCGAACACACTTCGGGGACCACAGGGCGGCAGGGCCGCCCCCCCCGGGGCCCTGTCCGGGACCGCGTGTCGTCGCGTTCCGGCACCGCCAGGAGGAGCTCCGGGAGGCGTGCCGCGGGGAGGCCGACGCCTCCCGCTCCTCAGCCTCCGGGGGTTCCCTCCCTGGCGCCGGCAGCTGGGGCCGGGCCAGCCCCGAAAGCCGGGCCCGGGACCGGGACTGCTTGCTCAGCCTTCCGTTGCCAGGGGCCTGAGCCTGGGGGCCTCCCCATGGGGAACCCTGAGTCCCGCGCCACTAGTCCCCCGACCGTCCCGGCGACAACGGCACCTTTCGCGGCTTCGTCCTAGCCGCGGAGTGAGAGACCAGTCCGTTTCCCCATAGAGGCCAGCCCCCTCCAGGGGCGCCCCGGCCGCCCGCCACGGCAGAGGCGGACGCCCGGCCACGGCACCTCCATCCACTCTGCTCGGGGAAAACTCCCCGGCGCCGCGGCTGCCGGCCGCGCCCCATCGTCGCGGCTCGTTTTCCGGGTGGCTGCGACATGCCCCGAGCGAGAAAGGGCCCTGTTCCACGCGGCACTGGGCGCTGACCAGGGCTGCCCAACGTCAGCCAATTCTCACGAGCGTTCTGCCCAAATCGATCCCGATTTGGGCAGAACGCTCGTGAGAATTGGCCGGAAAAAGCCCGGCGAACACACTTCGGGCACCACAGGGCCGCAGGGCCGCCCCCCCCGGGGCCCTGTCCGGGATCGCGTGTCGTCGCTTTCCGGCACCGCCAGGAGGAGCTCCGGGAGGCGTGCCGCGGGGAGGCAGACGCCTCCCGCTCCTCAGCCTCCGGGGGTCCCCGCCCTGGCGCCGGCAGCTGGGGCCGGGCCAGCCCCGAAAGCCTGGCCCGGGCCCGGGCCTGCTTGCTCAGCCTTCCGTTGCCAGGGGCCTGAGCCTGGGGGCCTCCCCATGGGGAACCCTGAGTCCCGCGCCACTAGTCCCCCGACCGTCCCGGCGACAACGGCACCTTTCGCGGCTTCGTCCTAGCCGCGGTGTGAGAGAGCAGTCCGTTTCCCCACAGAGGACAGCCCCCTCCAGGGGCGCCCCGGCCGCCCGCCACGGCGGAGGCGGACGCGCGGCCACGGCGCCTCCATCCACTCTGCTCGGGGAAAACTCCCCGGCGCCGTGGCTGCCGATCGCGCCCCATCGTCCCGGCTCGTTTTCCGGGTGGCCGTGACATGCCCCGCGCGAGAGAGGGCCCTGCTCCACGCAGAACTGGGCGCTGACCAGGGCTGCCCAACCCCGGCCAATTCTCACGAGCGTTCTGCCCAAATCGATCGCAGAACGCTCGTGAGAATTGGCCGGAAAAGGCCCGGCGAACACACTTCGGGCACCACAGGGCCGCAGGGCCGCCCCCCCCGGGGCCCTGTCCGGGATCGCGTGTCGTCGCGTTCCGGCACCCGCCAGGAGGAGCTCCGGGAAGCGTGCCGCGGGGAGGCCGAAGCCTCCCGCTCCTCAGCCTCCGGGGGTCCACTCCCTGGCGCCGGCAGCTGGGGCCGGGCCAACCCCGAAACCCGGGCCCGGGCCCGGGCCTGCTTGCTCAGCCTTCCGTTGCCAGGGGCCTGAGCCTGGGGGCCTCCCCATGGGGAACCCTGAGTCCCCCGCCACGAGTCCCCCCGACCGTCCCGGCGACAACGGCACCTTTCGCGGCTTCGTCCTAGCCGCGGAGTGAGAGACTAGTCCGTTTCCCCACAGAGGCCAGCCCCCTCCAGGGGCGCCCCTGCCGCCCGCCACGGGGGAGGCGGACGCCCGCCCACGGCGCCTCCATCCACTCTGCTCGGGGAAAACTCCCCGGCGCCGCGGCTGCCGGCCGCGCCCCATCGTCGCGGCTCGTTTTCCGGGTGGCCGCAACATGCCCCGAGCGAGAAAGGGCCCTGCTCCACGCGGAACTGGGCGCTGACCAGGGCTGCCCAACGCCGGCCAATTCTCACGGGCGTTCTGCCCAAATCGATCCTGATTTGGGCAGAAAGCTCGTGAGAATTGGCCGGAAAACGCCCGGCGAACACACTTCGGGCACCACAGGGCCGCAGGGCCGCCCCCCCCGGGGCCCTGTCTGGGACCCGCGTGTCGTCGCGTTCCGGCACCGCCAGGAGGAGCTCCGGGAGGTGTGCCGCGGGGAGGCCGACGCCTCCCGCTCCTCAGTCTCCGGGGGTTCCCTCCCTGGCGCCGGCAGCTGGGGCCGGGCCAGCCCCGAAAGCCGGGCCCGGGCCCGGGACTGCTTGCTCAGCCTTCCGTTGCCAGGGGCCTGAGCCTGGGGGCCTCCCCATGGGGAACCCTGAGTCCCGCGCCACGAGTCCCCCGACCGTCCCGGCGACAACGGCACCTTTCGCGGCTTCGTCCTAGCCGCGGAGTGAGAGACCAGTCCGTTTCCCCATAGAGGCCAGCCCCCTCCAGGGGCGCCCCGGCCGCCCGCCACGGCGGAGGCGGACGCCCCGGCCACGGCGCCTCCATCCACTCTGCTCGGGGAAAACTCCCCGGCGACGCGGCTCGTTTTCCCGGGTGGCCGCGACATGCCCCGAGCGAGAAAGGGCCCTGCTCCACGTGGAACTGGGCGCTGACCAGGGCTGCCCAACGCCGGCCAATTCTCACGAGCGTTCTGCCCAATTCGATGATCCCGATTTGGGCAGAACGCTCGTGAGAATTGGCCGGAAAACGCCCGGCGAACACACTTCGGGCACCACAGGGCGGCAGGGTCGCCCCCCCCGGGGCCCTGTCCGGGACCGCGTGTCGTCGCGTTCCGGCACCGCCAGGAGGAGCTCCGGGAGGCGTGCCGCGGGGAGGCCGACGCCTCCCGCTCCTCAGCCTCCGGGGGTTCCCTCCCTGGCGCCGGCAGCTGGGGCCGGGCCAGCCCCGAAAGCCGGGCCCGGGCCCGGGCCTGCTTGCTCAGCCTTCCGTTGCCAGGGGCCTGAGCCTGGGGGCCTCCCCATGGGGAACCCTGAGTCCCGCGCCACTAGTCCCCCGACCGTTCGGCGACAACGGCACCTTTCGCGGCTTCGTCCTAGCCGCGGTGTGGGAGAGCAGTCCGTTTCCCCACAGAGGACAGCCCCCTCCAGGGGCGCCCCGGCCGCCCGCCACGGCGGAGGAGGACGCGCGGCCACGGCGCCTCCATCCACTCTGCTCGGGGAAAACTCCCCGGCGCGTGGCTGCCGATCGCGCCCCATCGTCACGGCTCGTTTTCCGGGTGGCCGTGACATGCCCCGCGCGAGAGAGGGCCCTGCTCCACGCAGAACTGGGCGCTGACCAGGGCTGCCCAACCCCGGCCAATTCTCACGAGCGTTCTGCCCAAATCGATCCCGATTTGGGCAGAACGCTCGTGAGAATTGGCCGGAAAACGCCTGGCGAACCCACTTCGGCACCACAGGGCAGCAGGGGGGCCTCCCCCGGGGCCATGTCCGGGATCGCGTGTCGTCGCGTTCCGGCACCGCTAGGAGGAGCTCCGGAAGTCGTGCCGCGGGGAGGCCGAGGCCTCCCGCTCCTCAGCCTCCGGGGTTCCCCGCCCTGGCGCCGGCAGCTGGGGCCAGGCCAGCCCCGAAAGCCGGGCCCGGGCCTGGGCCTGCTTGCTCAGCCTTCTGTTGCCAGGGGCCTGAGCCTGGGGGCCTCCCCATGAGGAACCCTGAGTCCCGCGCCACGAGTCCCCCGACCGTCCCGGCGACAACGGCACCTTTCGCGGCTTCGTCCTAGCCGCGGAGTGAGAGACCAGTCCGTTTCCCCACAGAGGCCAGCCCCTCCAGGGGCGCCCCGGCTGCCCGCCACGGCGGAGGCGGACGCCCGGCCACGGCGACTCCATCCCACCTTGCTCGAGGAAAACTCCCCGGGACCGCGGCTGCCGGCCGCGGCCCATCGTCGAGGCTCGTTTTCGGGGTGGCCGCGACATGCGCCAAGCGAGAAAGGGCCCTGCTCCACGCGGAACTTGGCGCTGACCAGGGCTGCCCAACGCCGGCCAATTCTCACGAGCGTTCTGCCCAAATCGATCCCGATTTGGGCAGAACGCTCGTGAGAATTGGCCAGAAAACGCCCGGCGAACACACTTCGGGCACCACAGGGCCGCAGGGCGGCCCCCCCCCGGGACCCTGTCCGGGATCGCGTGTCGTCGCGTTCCGGCACCGCTAGGAGGAGCTCCGGGAGTCGTGCCACGGGGAGGCCGACGCCTCCCGCTCCTCAGCCTCCGGGGGTCCCCGCCCTGGCGCCGGCAGCTGGGGCCGGGCCTGCCCCGAAAGCCGGGCCCGGGCCCGGGCCTGCTTGCTCAGCCTTCCGTTGCCAGGGGCCTGAGCCTGGGGGCCTCCCCATGGGGAACCCTGAGTCCCGCGCCACTAGTCCCCCCGACCGTCCCGGCGACAACGGCACCTTTCGCGGCTTCGTCCTAGCCGCGGTGTGAGAGAGCAGTCCGTTTCCCCACAGAGGCCAGCCCCCTCCAGGGGCGCCCCGGCCGCCCGCCACGGCGGAGGCGGACGCGCGGCCACGGCGCCTCCATCCACTCTGCTCGGGGAAAACTCCCCGGCGCCGTGGCTGCCGATCGCGCCCCATCGTCACGGCTCGTTTTCCGGGTGGCCGTGACATGCCCCGCGCGAGAGAGGGCCCTTGCTCCACGCAGAACTGGGCGCTGACCAGGGCTGCCCAAACCCGGCCAATTCTCACGAGCGTTCTGCCCAAATCGATCGCAGAACGCTCGTGAGAATTGGCCGGAAAAGGCCCGGCGAACACACTTCGGGCACCACAGGGCCGCAGGGCCGCCCCCCCCGGGGCCCTGTCCGGGATCGCGTGTCGTCGCGTTCCGGCACCGCCAGGAGGAGCTCCGGGAAGCGTGCCGCGGGGAGGCCGAAGCCTCCCGCTCCTCAGCCTCCGGGGGTCCCCTCCCTGGCGCCGGCAGCTGGGGCCGGGCCAACCCCGAAACCCGGGCCCGGGCCCGGGTCTGCTTGCTCAGCCTTCCGTTCCCAGGGGCCTGAGCCTGGGGGCCTCCCCATGGGGAACCCTGAGTCCCCCGCCACGAGTCCCCGACCGTCCCGGCGACAACGGCACCTTTCGCGGCTTCGTCCTAGCCGCGGAGTGAGAGACTAGTCCGTTTCCCCACAGAGGCCAGCCCCCTCCAGGGGCGCCCCTGCCGCCCGCCACGGCGGAGGCGGACGCCCGGCCACGGCGCCTCCATCCACTCTGCTCGGGGAAAACTCCCCGGCGCCGCGGCTGCCGGCCGCGCCCCATCGTCGCGGCTCGTTTTCCGGGTGGCCGCAACATGCCCCGAGCGAGAAAGGGCCCTGCTCCACGCGGAACTGGGCGCTGACCAGGGCTGCCCAACGCCGGCCAATTCTCACGGGCGTTCTGCCCAAATCGATCCTGATTTGGGCAGAAAGCTCGTGAGAATTGGCCGGAAAACGCCCGGCGAACACACTTCGGGAACCACAGGGCCGCAGGGCCGCCCCCCCCGGGGCCCTGTCTGGGACCGCGTGTCGTCGCGTTCCGGCACCGCCAGGAGGAGCTCCGGGAGGTGTGCCGCGGGGAGGCCGACGCCTCCCGCTCCTCAGTCTCCGGGGGTTCCCTCCCTGGCGCCGGCAGCTGGGGCCGGGCCAGCCCCGAAAGCCGGGCCCGGGCCCGGGACTGCTTGCTCAGCCTTCCGTTGCCAGGGGCCTGAGCCTGGGGGCCTCCCCATGAGGAACCCTGAGTCCCGCGCCACGAGTCCCCCGACCGTCCCGGCGACAACGGCACCTTTCGCGGCTTCGTCCTAGCCGCGGACTGAGAGACCAGTCCGTTTCCCCATAGAGGCCAGCCCCCTCCAGGGGCGCCCCGGCCGCCCGCCACGGCGGAGGCGGACGCCCGGCCACGGCGCCTCCATCCACTCTGCTCGGGGAAAACTCCCCGGCGACGCGGCTCGTTTTCCGGGTGGCCGCGACATGCCCCGAGCGAGAAAGGGCCCTGCTCCACGCGGCACTGGGCGCTGACCAGGGCTACCCAAGGCCGGCCAATTCTCACGGGCGTTCTGCCCAAATCGATCCCGATTTGGGCAGAACGCTCGTGAGAATTGGCCGGAAAAAGCCCGGCGAACACACTTCGGGTACCAGAGGGACGCAGGGCCGCCCCCCCGGGGCCCTGTCCGGGATCGCGTGTCGTCGCGTTCCGGCACCGCCAGGAGGAGCTCCGGGAGGCGGGCCCCGGGAGGCCGACGCCTCCCGCTCCTCAGCCTCCGGGTGTCCCCTCCCTGGCGCCGGCCGCTGGGGCCGGGCCAGCCCCGAAAGCCGGGCCCGTGCCCGGGCCTGCTTGCTCAGCCTTCCGTTGCCAGGGGCCTGAGCCTGGGGGCCTCCGCATGGGGAACCCTGAGTCCCGCGCCACGAGTCCCCCCGACCGTCCCGGCGACATCGGCACCTTTCGCGGCTTCGTCCCAGCCGTGGAGTGAGAGATCACTCCGTTCCACCACAGAGGCCAGCCCCCTCCACGGGCGCCCCGGCCGCCTGCCACGGCGGAGGCGGACGCCCGGCCACGGCGCCTCCATCCACTCTGCTCGGGGAAAACTCCCCGGCGCCGGGGCCCACGGCCGCGCCCCATCGTCGCAGCTCGTTTTCTGGGTGGCCGCGCCATGCACCGAGCGAGAAAGGGCCCTGCTCCACGCGGAACTTGGCGCTGACCAGGGCTGCCCAACGCCGGCCAATTCTCACGTGCGTTCTGCCCAAATCGATCCCGATTTGGGCAGAACCCTCGTGAGAATTGGCCGGAAAACGCCCGGCGAACACACTTCGGGCACCACAGGGCAGCAGGGCCGCCCCCCCAGGGCCCTGTCCGGGATCGCGTGTCGTCGCGTTCCGGCACCGCCAGGAGGAGCTCCGGGAGGCGGGCCCCGGGGAGGCCGGCGCCTCCCGCTCCTCAGCCTCCGGGTGTACCCTCCCTGGCGCCCTCCGCTGGGGCCGGGCCAGTCCCGAAAGCCGGGCCCGGGCCCGGGCCTGCTTGCTCAGCCTTCCGTTGCCAGAGGCCTGAGCCTGGGGGCCTCCGCATGGGGAACCCTGTGTCTCGCGCCACGAGTACCCCGGACCGTCCCGGCGACTACGGCACCTTTCGCGGCTTCGTCCCAGCCGTGGAGTGAGAGATCACTCCGTTCCCCCACAGAGGCCAGCCCCCTCCACGGGCGCCCAGTCCGCCCGCCACGGCGGAGGCGGACGCCCGGCCACGGCGCCTCCATCCACTCTGCTCGGGGAAAACTCCCCGGCGCCGGGGCCGCCGGCCGCGCCCCATCGTCGCGGCTCGTTTTCTGTGTGGCCGCGCCATGCCCCGAGCGAGAAAGGGCCCTGCTCCACGCGGCCCTGGGCGCTGACCAGGGCTGCCCAACGCCGGCCAATTCTCACGAGCGTTCTGCCCAAATCGATCCCGATTTGCTCAGCCTTCCGTTGCCAGGGTCCTGAGCCTGGGGGCCTCCGCATGGGGAACCCTGAGTCCCGCGCCACGAGTCCCCCCGACCGTCCCGGCGACAAGGGCACCTTTCGCGGCTTCGTCCCAGCCGTGGATTGAGAGATCACACCGTTCCCCCACAGGGGCCAGCCCCCTCCACGGGCGCCCCAGTCGCCCGCCACGGCGCCTCCATCCACTCTACTCGGGGAAAACTCCCAGGCGCAGGGGCCGCCGGCCGCGCCCCATCGTCGCGGCTCGTTTTCCGGGTGGCCGTGCCATGCCCCGAGCGAGAAAGGGCCCTGCTCCACGCGGAACTGGGCGCTGACCAGGGCTGCCCAACGCCGGCCAATTCTCACGAGCGTTCTGCCCAAATCGATCCCAATTTTCGCAGAAAGCTCGTGAGAATTGGCCGGACAACGCCTGGCGAACACACTTTGGGCACCACAGGGCCGCAGGTCCGCCCTCCCCGGGGCCCTGTCCGGGATCGCGTGTCGTCGCGTTCCGGCAACGCCAGGGGGAGATCCGGGAGGCGAGCCCCAGGTAGGCCGCCGCCTCCCGCTCCTCAGCCTCCGGGGGTCCCCTCTCTGGCGCCAGCAGCTGGGGCCGGGCCAGCCCCGAAAGCCGGGCCCGGGCCCGGGCCTGCTTGCTCAGCCTTCGGTTGCCAGGGGCCTGAGCCTGGGGGCCTCCACATGGGGAACCCTGCGTCCCGTGCCACGAATCCCCCGAACGTCCCGGCGACAACGGCACCTTTCGCGGCTCCGTCCCAGCCGTGGAGGGAGAGATCAATCCGTTCCCCCACAGGGGCCAGCCCCCACCACGGGCGCCACGGCCCCCCGCCACGGTGGAGGCGGACACCCGGCCACGGCACCTCCATCCACTATGCTCGGGGCAAAATCCCCGGCGCCGGGGCCGCCGGCCGCGCCCCATCGTCGCGGCTCGTTTTCCGGTTGGCCGCGCCATGCCCCGAGCGAGAAAGGGCCCTGCTCCACGCGGAACTGGGCGCTCACCAGGGCTGACCAACGCCGGCCCATTCTCACGAGCGTTCTGCCCAAATCGATCCCGATTTGGGCAGAACGCTCGTGAGAATTGGCCGGAAAACGCCCGGCGAACACGCTTCGGGCACCACAGGGCCGCCGGGCCGCCCCCCCAGGGCCCTGTCCGTGATCGCGTGTCGTCGCGTTCCGGCACCGCCAGGAGGAGCTCCGGGAGGCAGGCCCCGGGGAGGCCGAAGCCTCCCGCTCCTCAGCCTCTGGGGGTCCCTCCCCGGCGCCGGCAGCCGGGCCGGGCCAGCCCCGAAAGCCGGGCCCGGGCCCGGGCCTGCTTGCTCAGCCTTCCGTTTCCAGTGTCCTGAGCCTGGGGGCCTCCCCACCGGGAACCCTGCGTCCCGCGCCACGAGTCCCCCGACCGTCCCGGCGACAACGGCACCTACGCGGCTTCGTCCCAGCCGTGGAGTGAGAGATCCATCCGTTCCCCCACGGAGGCCAGCCCCCTCCATGAGCGCCCCGGACGCCCGCCACGGCGGAGGCGGACCCCAGGCCACGGCGCCTCCATCAACTCTGCTCGGGGAAACCACCCCGGCGCCGGGGCCGCCCGCCGCGCCCCATCGTCGCGGCTCGTTTTCCGGGTGGCCGCGCCATGCCCCGAGCGAGAAAGGGCCCTGTTCCACGTGGCCCTTGGCGCTGACCAGGGCTGCCCAAGGCCGGCCAATTCTCACGAGCGTTCTGCCCAAATCGATCCCGATTTGGGCAGAACGCTCGTGAGAATTGGCCGGAAAACGCCCGGCGAACACACTTCGGGCACCAGAGGGCCGCAGGGCCGCCCCCCCGGTGCCCTGTCCGTGATCGCGTGTCGTCGCATACCGTCACCGCCAGGAGGAGCTCCGGGAGGCGGGCCCCGGGGAGGCCGACGCCTCCCGCTCCTCAGCCTCTGGGGTTCCCCTCCCTGGCGCCTGCAGCTGGGGCCTGGCTAGCCCCGAAAGCCGGGCCCGGGCCCGGGCCTGCTTGCTCAGCCTTCCGTTGCCAGGGGCCTGAGCCTGGGGGCCTCCGCATGGGGAAACCTGAGTCCCGCCCACGAGTCCCCCCGACCGTCCCAGCGACAACGGCACCTTTCGCGGCTTCGTCCCAGCCGTGGAGTGAGAGATCACTCCGTTCCCCCACAGAGGCCAGCCCCCTCCACGGGCGCCCCGGCCGCCCGCCACGGCGGAGGCGGACGCCCGGCCACGGCGCCTCCATCCACTCTGCTCGGGGAAAACTCCCCGGCGCCTGGGCCGCCGGCCGCGCCCCATCGTCGCGGCTCGTTTTCCGGGTGGCCGCGCCATGCCCCGAGCGAGAAAGGGCCCTGCTCCACGCGGCCCTGGGCGCTGACCAGGGCTGCCCAACGCCGGCCAATTCTCACGAGCGTTCTGCCCAAATCGATCCCGATTTGGGCAGAACGCTCGTGAGAATTGGCCGGAAAACGCCCGGCGAACACACTTCGGGCACCACAGGGCCGCAGGGCCGCCCCCCCCGGGGCCCTGTCCGGGATCGCGTGTCGTCGCGTTCCGGCACCGCCAGGAGGAGCTCCGGGAGGCGGGCCGCGCGGAGGCCGACGCCTCCCACTCCTCAGCCTCCGGGGGTCCCCTCCCTGGCGTCGGCCGCTGGGGCCGGGCCAGCCCCGAAAGCCGGGCCCGGGCCCGGGCCTGCTTGCTCAGCCTTCCGTTGCCAGGGGCCTGAGCCTGGGGGCCTCCGCATGGGGAACCCTGAGTCCCGCGCCACGAGTCCCCCGACCGTTCCGGCGACGACGGCACCTTTCGCGGCTTCGTCCCAGCCGTGGAGTGAGAGATCACTCCGTTCCCCCACAGAGGCCAGCCCCCTCCACGGGCGCCCCGGCCGCCCGCCACGGTGGAGGCGGACGCCCGGCCACGGCGCCTCCATCCACTCTGCTCGGGGAAAACTCCCCGGCGCCGGGGCCGCCGGCCGCGCCCCATCGTCGCGGCTCGTTTTCCGGGTGGCCGCGACATGCCCCGAGCGAGAAGGGGCCTGCTCCACGCGAAAGTGGGCGCTGACCAGGGCTGCCCAATGCTGGCCAATTCTCACGAACGTTCTGCCCAAATCGATCCCGATTTGGGCAGAACGCTCGTGAGAATTGGCCGGAAAACGCCCGGCGAACACACTTCGGGCACCACAGGGCGCAGGGCCGCCCCCCCGGGGCCTTGTCCGGGATCGAGGGTCGTCGCGTTCCGGCACCGCCAGGAGGAGCTCCGGGAGGCGGGCCCCGGGGAGGCCGACGCCTCCCGCTCCTCAGCCTCCGGGGGTCCCCTCCCTGGCGCCGGCCGCCGGGGCCGGGCCAGACCCGGAAGCCGGGCCCGGGCCCGGGCCTGCTTGCTCAAACTTCCGTGGCCAGGGGCCTGAGCCTGGGGGCCTCCGCATGGGGAACCCTGAGTCCCGCGCCACGAGTCCCCCCGACCGTCCCGGCGACAACGGCACCTTTCGCGGCTTCGTCCCAGCCGTGGAGTGAGAGATCACTCCGTTCCCCCCAGAGGCCAGCCCCCTCCACGGGCGCCCCGGCCGCCCGCCACGGCGGAGTGGGAAGCCCGGCCACGGCGCCTCCATCCACTCTGCTCGGGGGAAAACTCCCCGGCGCCGGGGCCGCCGGCCGCGCCCCATCTTTGCGGCTCGTTTTCCGGGTGGCCGCGACATGCCCCGAGTGAGAAAGGGCCCTGCTCCACGTGGCCCTGGGCGCTGACCAGGGCTGCCCAACGCCGGCCAATTCTCACGAGCGTTCTGCCCAAATCGATCCCGATTTGTGCAGAACGCTCGTGAGAATTGGCCGGAAAATGCCCGGTGAACACACTTCGGGCACCAGAGGGCCGCAGGGCCGCCCCCCCGGGGCCCTGTCCGGGATCGCGTGTCGTCGCGTTCCGGCACCGCCAGGAGGAGCTCTGGGAGGCGGGCCCCGTGGAGCCCGACGCCTCCCGCACCTCAGCCTTCGGGGGTCCCCTCCCTGGCGCCGGCCGGCGGGGCCGGGCCAGCCCCGGAAGCCGGGCCAGGGCCCGGGCCTGCTTGCTCAGCCTTCCGTTGCCAGGGGCCTGAGCCTGGGGGCCTCCGCATGGGGAACCCTGAGTCCCGCGCCACGAGTCCCCCCGACCGTCCCGGCGAAAACGGCACCTTTCGCGGCTTCGTCCCAGCCGTGGAGTGAGAGATCACTCCGTTCCCCCACAGAGGCCAGCCCCCTCCACGGGCGCCCCGGCCGCCCGCCACGGCGGAGGCGGAAGCCCGGCCACGGCGCCTCCATGCACTCAGCTCGGGGAAAGTCCCCGGCGCCGGGGCCGCCGGCCGCGCCCCATCGTCGTGGCTCGTTTTCCGGGTGGCCGCGACATGCCACGAGCGAGAAAGGGCCCTGCTCCACGCGGCACTGGGCGCTGACCAGGGCTCCCCAACGCCGGCCAATTCTCACGAGCGTTCTGCCCAAATCGATCCCGATTTGGGCAGAACGCTCGTGAGAATTGGCCGGAAAACGCCCGGCGAACACACTTCGGGCACCAGAGGGCCGCAGGGCCGCCCCCCAAAGGCCCTGTCCGAGATCGCGTGTCGTCTCGTTCCGGCACCGCCAGGAGGAGCTCCGGGAGGCGGGCCCCGGGGAGGCCGACGCCTCCCGCTCCTCAGCTTCCGGGGGTCCCCTCCCTGGCGCCGGCCGCCGGGGCCGGGCCAGCCCCGAAAACCGGGACCGGGCCCGGGCCTGCTTGCTCAGCCTTCCGTTGCCAGGGGCCTGAGCCTGGGGGCCTCCGCATGGGGAACCCTGAGTCCCGCGCCACGAGTCCCCCCGACCGTCCCGGCGACAACGGCACCTTTCGCGGCTTCGTCCCAGCCGTGGAGTGAGAGATCACTCCGTTCCCCCACAGAGGCCAGCCCCCTCCACGGGCGCCCGGCCGCCCGCCACGGCGGAGGCGGACGCCCGGCCATGGCGCCTCCATCCACTCTGCTCGGGGAAAACTCCCAGGCGCCGGGGCCGCCGGCCGCGCCCCATCGTCGCGGCTCGTTTTCCGGGTGGCCACGCCATGCCCCGAATGAGAAAGGGCCCTGCTCCACGCGGCACTGGGCCCTGACCAGGGCTGCCCAACGCGGCCAATTCTCACGAGCGTTCTGCCCAAATCGATCCCGATTTGGGCAGAACGCTCGTGAGAATTGGCCGGAAAACGCCCGGCGAACACACTTCGGGCACCAGAGGGCCGCAGGGCCGCCCCCCCGGGGCCCTGTCCAGGATCGCGTGTCGTCTCGTTCCGGCACCGCCAGGAGGAGCACCGAGAGGCGGGCCCCGGGGAGGCCGACGCCTCCCGCTCCTCAGCCTCCGGGGGTCCCCTCCCTGGCGCCGGCCGCTGGGGCCGGGCCAACCCCAAACGCCGGGCCCGGGCCCGGGCCTGCTTGCTCAGCCTTCCGTTGCCAGGGGCCTGAGCCTGGGGGCCTCCGCATGGGGAACCCTGAGTCCCGCGCCACGAGTCCCCCCGACCGTCCCAGCGACAACGGCACCGTTCGCGGCTTCGTCCCAGCCGTGGAGTGAGAGATCACTCCGTTCCCCCACAGAGGCCAGCCCCCTCCACGGGCGCCCGACCGCCCGCCACGGCGGAGGCGGACGCCCGGCCACGGCGCCTCCATCCACTCTGCTCGGGGAAAACTCCCCGGCGCCGGGGCCGCCGGCCGCACCCCATCGTCGCGGCTCATTTTCCGGCTGGCCGCGCCATGCCCCGAGCGAGAAAGGGCCCTGCTCCACGCGGCCCTGGGCGCTGACCAGGGCTGCCCAACGCCGGCCAATTCTCACGAGCGTTCTGCCGAAATCAATCCCGATTTGGGCAGAACGCTCGTGAGAATTGGCCCGAAAACGCCCGGCGAACACACTTCGGGCACCAGAGGGCCGCAGGGCCGCCCCCCCGGGGCCCTGTCCGGGATCGCGTGTCGTCGCGTTCCGGCACCGCCAGGAGGAGCTCCGGGAGGCGGGCCCCGGGGAGGCCGACGCCTCCCGCTCCTCAGCCTCCGGGGGTCCCCTCCCTGGCGCCGGCCGCTGGGGCCGGGCCAGCCCCGAAACCCGGGCCCGGGCCCGGGCCTGCTTGCTCAGCCTTCCGTTGCCAGGGGCCTGAGCCTGGGGGCCTCCGCATGGGGAACCCTGAGTCCCGCGCCACGAGTCCCCCCAACCGTCCCGGCGACGACGGCAACTTTCGCGGCTTCGTCCCAGCCGTGGAGTGAGAGATCACTCCGTTCCCCCACAGAGGCCAGCCCCCTCCACGGGCGCCCCGGCCGCTCGCCACGGCGGAGGCGGACGCCCAGCCGCGGCGCCTCCATCCACTCTGCTCGGGGAAAACTCCCCGGCGCCGGGGCCGCCGGCCACGCCCCATCGTCGCGGCTCGTTTTCCGGGTTGCCGCGACATGCCCCGAGCGAGAAAGGGCCCTGTTCCACGCGGCCCTGGGCGCTGACAAGGGCTGCCCAACGCCGGCCAATTCTCACGAGCGTTCTGCCCAAATCGATCCCGATTTGGGCAGAACGCTCGTGAGAATTGGCCGGAAAACGCCCGGCGAACACACTTCGGGCACCAGAGGGCCGCAGGGCCGCCCCCCCGGGGCCCTGTCCGGGATCGCGTGTCGTCGCGTTCCGGCACCGCCAGGAGGAGCTCCGGGAGGCAGGCCGCGCGGAGGCCGACGCCTCCCGCTCCTCAGCCTCCGGGGGTCCCCTCCCTGGCGCCGGCCGCTGGGGCCGGGCCAGCCCCGAAAGCCGGGCCAGGGCCCGGGCCTGCTTGCTCAGCCTTCCGTTGCCAGGGGCCTGAGCCTGGGGGCCTCCGCATGGGGAACCCTGAGTCCCGCGCCACGAGTCCCCCGACCGGCCCGGCGACGACGGCACCTTTCGCGGCTTCGTCCCAGCCGTGGAGTGAGAGATCACTCCGTTCCCCCACAGAGGCCAGCCCCCTCCACGGGCGCACCGGCCGCCCGCCACGGCGGAGGCGGACGCCCGGCCACGGCGCCTCCATCCACTCTGCTTGGGGAAAACTCCCCGGCGCCGGGGCCGCCGGCCGCGCCCCATCGTCGCGGCTCGTTTTCCGGGTGGCCGCGACATGCCACGAGCGAGAAAGGGCCCTGCTCCACGCGGCACTGGGCGCTGACCAGGGCTGCCCAACGCCGGCCAATTCTCACGAGCGTTCTGCCCAAATCGATCCCGCAACGGCACCTTTCGCGGCTTCGTACCAGCCGTGGAGTGAGAGATCACTCCGTTCCCCCACAGAGGCCAGCCCCCTCCACGGGCGCCCGGCCGCCCGCCACGGCGGAGTGGGAAGCCCGGCCACGGCGCCTCCATCCACTCTGCTCGGGGAAAACTCCCCGGCGCCGGGGCCGCCGGCCGCGCCCCATCGTAGCGGCTCGTTTTCCGGCTGGCCGCGCCATGCCCCGAGCGAGAAAGGGCCCTGCTCCACGCGAAAGTGGGCGCTGACCAGGGCTGCCCAATGCTGGCCAATTCTCACGAACGTTCTGCCCAAATCGATCCCGATTTGGGCAGAACGCTCGTGAGAATTGGCCGGAAAACGCCCGGCGAACACAATTCGGGCACCACAGGGCGCAGGGCCGCCCCCCCGGGGCCTTGTCCGGGATCGAGGGTCGTCGCGTTCCGGCACCGCCAGGAGGAGCTCCGGGAGGCGGGCCCCGGGGAGGTCGACACCTCCCGCTCCTCAGCCTCCGGGGGTCCCCTCCCTGGCGCCGGCCGCCGGGGCCGGGCCAGCCCCGGAAGCCGGGCCCGGGCCCGGGCCTGCTTGCTCAAACTTCCGTTGCCAGGGGCCTGAGCCTGGGGGCCTCCGCATGGGGAACCCTGAGTCCCGCGCCACGAGTCCCCCCGACCGTCCCGGCGACAACGGCACCTTTCGCGGCTTCGTCCCAGCCGTGGAGTGAGAGATCACTCCGTTCCCCCCCAGAGGCCAGCCCCCTCCACGGGCGCCCCGGCCGCCCGCCACGGCGGAGTGGGAAGCCCGGCCACGGCGCCTCCATCCACTCTGCTCGGGGAAAACTCCCCGGCGCCGGGGCCGCCGGCCGCGCCCCATCTTTGCGGCTCGTTTTCCGGGTGGCCGCGACATGCCCCGAGTGAGAAAGGGCCCTGCTCCACGTGGCCCTGGGCGCTGACCAGGGCTGCCCAACGCCGGCCAATTCTCACGAGCGTTCTGCCCAAATCGATCCCGATTTGGGCAGAACGCTCGTGAGAATTGGCCGGAAAACGCCCGGTGAACACACTTCGGGCACCAGAGGGCCGCAGGGCCGCCCCCCCGGGGCCCTGTCCGGGATCGCGTGTCGTCGCGTTCCGGCACCGCCAGGAGGAGCTCTGGGAGGCGGGCCCCGTGGAGCCCGACGCCTCCCGCACCTCAGCCTTCGGGGGTCCCCTCCCTGGCGCCGGCCGTCGGGGCCGGGCCAGCCCCGGAAGCCGGGCCCGGGCCCGGGCCTGCTTGCTCAGCCTTCCGTTGCCAGGGGCCTGAGCCTGGGGGCCTCCGCATGGGGAACCCTGAGTCCCGCGCCACGAGTCCCCCCGACCGTCCCGGCGAAAACGGCACCTTTCGCGGCTTCGTCCCAGCCGTGGAGTGAGAGATCACTCCGTTCCCCCACAGAGGCCAGCCCCCTCCACGGGCGCCCCGGCCGCCCGCCACGGCGGAGGCGGAAGCCCGGCCACGGCGCCTCCATGCACTCAGCTCGGGGAAAGTCCCCGGCGCCGGGGCCGCCGGCCGCGCCCCATCGTTGCGGCTCGTTTTCCGGGTGGCCGCGACATGCCACGAGCGAGAAAGGGCCCTGCTCCACGCGGCACTGGGCGCTGACCAGGGCTGCCCAACGCAGGCCAATTCTCACGAGCGTTCTGCCCAAATCGATCCCGATTTGGGCAGAACGCTCGTGAGAATTGGCCGGAAAACGCCCGGCGAACACACTTCGGGCACCAGAGGGCCGCAGGGCCGCCCCGCCGGGGCCCTGTCCGGGATCGCGTGTCGTCGCGTTCCGGCACCGCCAGGAGGAGCTCCGGGAGGCGGGCCCCGGGGAGGCCGACGCCTCCCGCTCCTCAGTCTCCGGGGGTCCCCTCCCTGGCGCCGGCCGCTGGGGCCGGGCCAGCCCCGAAACCCGGGCCCGGGCCCGGGCCTGCTTGCTCAGCCTTCCGTTGCCAGGGGCCTGAGCCTGGGGGCCTCCGCATGGGGAACCCTGAGTCCCGCGCCACGAGTCCCCCCGACCGTCCCGGCGACGACGGCAACTTTCGCGGCTTCGTCCCAGCCGTGGAGTGAGAGATCACTCCGTTCCCCCACAGAGGCCAGCCCCCTCCACGGGCGCCCCGGCCGCTCGCCACGGCGGAGGCGGACGCCCAGCCGCGGCGCCTCCATCCACTCTGCTCGGGGAAAACTCCCCGGCGCCGGGGCCGCCGGCCACGCCCCATCGTCGCGGCTCGTTTTCCGGGTGGCCGCGACATGCCCCGAGCGAGAAAGGGCCCTGTTCCACGCGGCCCTGGGCGCTGACAAGGGCTGCCCAACGCCGGCCAATTCTCACGAGCGTTCTGCCCAAATCGATCCCGATTTGGGCAGAACGCTCGTGAGAATTGGCCGGAAAACGCCCGGCGAACACACTTCGGGCACCAGAGGGCCGCAGGGCCGCCCCCCCGGGGCCCTGTCCGGGATCGCGTGTCGTCGCGTTCCGGCACAGCCAGGAGGAGCTCCGGGAGGCAGGCCGCGCGGAGGCCGACGCCTCCCGCTCCTCAGCCTCCGGGGGTCCCCTCCCTGGCGCCGGCCGCTGGGGCCGGGCTAGCCCCGAAAGCCGGGCCAGGGCCCGGGCCTGCTTGCTCAGCCTTCCGTTGCCAGGGGCCTGAGCCTGGGGGCCTCCGCATGGGGAACCCTGAGTCCCGCGCCACGAGTCCCCCGACCGTCCCGGCGACGACGGCACCTTTCGCGGCTTCGTCCCAGCCGTGGAGTGAGAGATCACTCCGTTCCCCCACAGAGGCCAGCCCCCTCCACGGGCGCCCCGGCCGCCCGCCACGGCGGAGGCGGACGCCCGGCCACGGCGCCTCCATCCACTCTGCTCGGGGAAAACTCCCCGGCGCCGGGGCCGCCGGCCGCGCCCCATCGTCGCGGCTCGTTTTCCCGGGTGGCCGCGACATGCCACGAGCGAGAAAGGGCCCTGCTCCACGCGGCACTGGGCGCTGACCAGGGCTGCCCAACGCCGGCCAATTCTCACGAGCGTTCTGCCCAAATCGATCCCGCAACGGCACCTTTCGCGGCTTCGTCCCAGCCGTGGAGTGAGAGATCACTCCGTTCCCCCACAGAGGCCAGCCCCCTCCACGGGCGCCCGGCCGCCCGCCACGGCGGAGTGGGAAGCCCGGCCACGGCGCCTCCATCCACTCTGCTCGGGGAAAACTCCCCGGCGCCGGGGCCGCCGGCCGCGCCCCATCGTAGCGGCTCGTTTTCCGGCTGGCCGCGCCATGCCCCGAGCGAGAAAGGGCCCTGCTCCACGCGAAAGTGGGCGCTGACCAGGGCTGCCCAATGCTGGCCAATTCTCACGAACGTTCTGCCCAAATCGATCCCGATTTGGGCAGAACGCTCGTGAGAATTGGCCGGAAAACGCCCGGCGAACACACTTCGGGCACCACAGGGCGCAGGGCCGCCCCCCCGGGGCCTTGTCCGGGATCGAGGGTCGTCGCGTTCCGGCACCGCCAGGAGGAGCTCCGGGAGGCGGGCCCCGGGGAGGCCGACGCCTCCCGCTCCTCAGCCTCCGGGGGTCCCCTCCCTGGCTCCGGCCGCCGGGGCCGGGCCAGCCCCGGAAGCCGGGCCCGGGCCTGCTTGCTCAAACTTCCGTTGCCAGGGGCCTGAGCCTGGGGGCCTCCGCATGGGGAACCCTGAGTCCCGCGCCACGAGTCCCCCCGACCGTCCCGGCGACAACGGCACCTTTCGCGGCTTCGTCCCAGCCGTGGAGTGAGAGATCACTCCGTTCCCCCCCAGAGGCCAGCCCCCTCCACGGGCGCCCCGGCCGCCCGCCACGGCGGAGTGGGAAGCCCGGCCACGGCGCCTCCATCCACTCTGCTCGGGGAAAACTCCCCGGCGCCGGGGCCGCCGGCCGCGCCCCATCTTTGCGGCTCGTTTTCCGGGTGGCCGCGACATGCCCCGAGTGAGAAAGGGCCCTGCTCCACGTGGCCCTGGGCGCTGACCAGGGCTGCCCAACGCCGGCCAATTCTCACGAGCGTTCTGCCCAAATCGATCCCGATTTGGGCAGAACGCTCGTGAGAATTGGCCGGAAAACGCCCGGTGAACACACTTCGGGCACCAGAGGGCCGCAGGGCCGCCCCCCCGGGGCCCTGTCCGGGATCGCGTGTCGTCGCGTTCCGGCACCGCCAGGAGGAGCTCTGGGAGGCGGGCCCCGTGGAGCCCGACGCCTCCCGCACCTCAGCCTTCGGGGGTCCCCTCCCTGGCGCGGGCCGGCGGGGCCGGGCCAGCCCCGGAAGCCGGGCCCGGGCCCGGGCCTGCTTGCTCAGCCTTCCGTTGCCAGGGGCCTGAGCCTGGGGGCCTCCGCATGGGGAACCCTGAGTCCCGCGCCACGAGTCCCCCCGACCGTCCCGGCGAAAACGGCACCTTTCGCGGCTTCGTCCCAGCCGTGGAGTGAGAGATCACTCCGTTCCCCCACAGAGGCCAGCCCCCTCCACGGGCGCCCCGGCCGCCCGCCACGGCGGAGGCGGAAGCCCGGCCACGGCGCCTCCAGGCACTCAGCTCGGGGAAAGTCCCCGGCGCCGGGGCCGCCGGCCGCGCCCCATCGTCGCGGCTCGTTTTCCGGGTGGCCGCGACATGCCACGAGCGAGAAAGGGCCCTGCTCCACGCGGCACTGGGCGCTGACCAGGGCTGCCCAACGCCGGCCAATTCTCACGAGCGTTCTGCCCAAATCGATCCCGATTTGGGCAGAACGCTCGTGAGAATTGGCCGGAAAACGCCCGGCGAACACACTTCGGGCACCAGAGGGCCGCAGGGCCGCCCCCCCAAGGCCCTGTCCGGGATCGCGTGTCGTCTCGTTCCGGCACCGCCAGGAGGAGCTCCGGGAGGCGGGCCCCGGGGAGGCCGACGCCTCCCGCTCCTCAGCTTCCGGGGGTCCCCTCCCTGGCGCCGGCCGCCGGGGCCGGGCCAGCCCCGAAAACCGGGCCCGGGCCCGGGCCTGCTTGCTCAGCCTTCCGTTGCCAGGGGCCTGAGCCTGGGGGCCTCCGCATGGGGAACCCTGAGTCCCGCGCCACGAGTCCCCCCGACCGTCCCGGCGACAACGGCACCTTTCGCGGCTTCGTCCCAGCCGTGGAGTGAGAGATCACTCCGTTCCCCCACAGAGGCCAGCCCCCTCCACGGGCGCCCGGCCGCCCGCCACGGCGGAGGCGGACGCCCGGCCATGGCGCCTCCATCCACTCCGCTCGGGGAAAACTCCCAGGCGCCGGGGCCGCCGGCCGCGCCCCATCGTCGCGGCTCGTTTTCCGGGTGGCCGCGCCATGCCCCGAATGAGAAAGGGCCCTGCTCCACGCGGCACTGGGCCCTGACCAGGGCTGCCCAACGCGGCCAATTCTCACGAGCGTTCTGCCCAAATCGATCCCGATTTGGGCAGAACGCTCGTGAGAATTGGCCGGAAAACGCCCGGCGAACACACTTCGGGCACCAGAGGGCCGCAGGGCCGCCCCCCCGGGGCCCTGTCCAGGATCGCGTGTCGTCTCGTTCCGGCACCGCCAGGAGGAGCACCGAGAGGCGGGCCCCGGGGAGGCCGACGCCTCCCGCTCCTCAGCCTCCGGGGGTCCCCTCCCTGGCGCCGGCCGCTGGGGCCGGGCCAACCCCTAACGCCGGGCCCGGGCCCGGGCCTGCTTGCTCAGCCTTCCGTTGCCAGGGGCCTGAGCCTGGGGGCCTCCGCATGGGGAACCCTGAGTCCCGCGCCACGAGTCCCCCCGACCGTCCCGGCGACAACGGCACCGTTCGCGGCTTCGTCCCAGCCGTGGAGTGAGAGATCACTCCGTTCCCCCACAGAGGCCAGCCCCCTCCACGGGCGCCCGACCGCCCGCCACGGCGGAGGCGGACGCCCGGCCACGGCGCCTCCATCCACTCTGCTCGGGGAAAACTCCCCGGCGCCGGGGCCGCCGGCCGCACCCCATCGTCGCGGCTCATTTTCCGGCTGGCCGCGCCATGCCCCGAGCGAGAAAGGGCCCTGCTCCACGCGGCCCTGTGCGCTGACCAGGGCTGCCCAACGCCGGCCAATTCTCACGAGCGTTCTGCCGAAATCGATCCCGATTTGGGCAGAACGCTCGTGAGAATTGGCCCGAAAACGCCCGGCGAACACACTTCGGGCACCAGAGGGCCGCAGGGCCGCCCCCCCGGGGCCCTGTCCGGGATCGCGTGTCGTCGCGTTCCGGCACCGCCAGGAGGAGCTCCGGGAGGCGGGCCCCGGGGAGGCCGACGCCTCCCGCTCCTCAGCCTCCGGGGGTCCCCTCCCTGGCGCCGGCCGCTGGGGCCGGGCCAGCCCCGAAACCCGGGCCCGGGCCCGGGCGTGCTTGCTCAGCCTTCCGTTGCCAGGGGCCTGAGCCTGGGGGCCTCCGCATGGGGAACCCTGAGTCCCGCGCCACGAGTCCCCCCGACCGTCCCGGCGACGACGGCACCTTTCGCGGCTTCGTCCCAGCCGTGGAGTGAGAGATCACTCCGTTCCCCCACAGAGGCCAGCCCCCTCCACGGGCGTCCCGGCCGCTCGCCACGGCGGAGGCGGACGCCCAGCCGCGGCTCCTCCATCCACTCTGCTCGGGGAAAACTCCCCTGCGCCGGGGCCGCCGGCCACGCCCCATCGTCGCGGCTCGTTTTCCGGGTGGCCGCGACATGCCCCGAGCGAGAAAGGGCCCTGTTCCACGCGGCCCTGGGCGCTGACAAGGGCTGCCCAACGCCGGCCAATTCTCACGAGCGTTCTGCCCAAATCGATCCCGCAACGGCACCTTTCGCGGCTTCGTCCCAGCCGTGGAGTGAGAGATCACTCCGTTCCCCCACAGAGGCCAGCCCCCTCCACGGGCGCCCGGCCGCCCGCCACGGCGGAGGCGGACGCCCGGCCACGGCGCCTCCATCCACTCTGCTCGGGGAAAACTCTCCGGCGCCGGGGCCGCCGGACGCGCCCCATCGTCGCGGCTCGTTTTCCGGCTGGCCGCGCCATGCCCCGAGCGAGAAAGGGCCCTGCTACACGCGGCCCTGGGCGCTGACCAGGGCTGCCCAACGCCGGCCAATTCTCACGAGCGTTCTGCCCAAATCGATCCCGATTTGGGCAGAACGCTCGTGAGAATTGGCCGGAAAACGCCCGGCAAGCACATTTCGGGCACCAGTGGGCCGCAGGGCCGCCCCCCCGGGGCCCTGTCCGGGATCGCGTTTCATCGCGTTCCGGCACCGCCAGGAGAAGCTCCGGGAGGCGGGCCCCGGGGAGGCCGACGCCTCCCGCTCCTCAGCCTCCGGGGGTCCACTCCCGGCGCCGGCCGCTGGGGCCGGGCCAGCCCCGAAAGCCGGACCCGGGCCCGGGCCTGCTTGCACAGCCTTCCGTTGCCAGGGGCCTGAGCCTGGGGGCCCCACATGGGGAACCCTCAGTCCAGCGCCACGAGTCCCCCCGACCGTCCCGGCTACAACGGCACCTTTCGCGGCTTCGTCCCAGCCGTGGAGTGAGAGAACACTCCGTTCCCCCACAGAGGCCAGCCCCCTCCACGGGCGCCCCGGCCGCCCGCCACGGCGGAGGCGGACGCCCGGCCACGGCGCCTCCATCCACTCTGCTCGGGGAAAACTCCCCGGCGCCGGGGCCGCCGGCCGCGCCCCATCGTCGCGGCTCGATTTCCGGGTGGCCGCGCCATGCCCCGAGCGAGAAAGGGCCCTGCTCCACGCGGCGCATGGCGCTGACCAGGGCTGCCCAACGCCGGCCAATTCTCACGAGCGTTCTGCCCAAATCGATCCCGATTTGGGCAGAACGCTCGTGAGAATTGGCCGGAAAACGCCCGGCGAACACACTTCGGGCACCACAGGGCCGCGGGACGCCCCCCCGGGGCCCTGTCCGGGATCGCGTGTTGTCGCGGTCCGGCACCGCCAGGAGGAGCTCCGGGAAGCGGGCCCCGGGGAGGCCGACGCCTCCCGCTCCTCAGCCTCCGGGGGTCCACTCCCTGGCGCCGGCCGCTGGGGCCGGGCCAGCCACGAAACCCGGGCCTGGGCCCGGGCCTGCTTGCTCAGCCTTCCGTTTCCAGGGGCCTGAGCCTGGGGGCCTCCGCATGGGGAACCCTGAGTCCCGCGCCACGAGTCCCCCCCGACCGTCCCGGCAACGACGGCACCTTTCGCGGCTTCGTCCCATCCGTGGAGTGAGAGATCACTCCGTTCCCCCACAGAGGCCAGCCCCCTCCACGGGCGCCCGGCCGCCCGCCACGGCGGAGGCCGACACCCGGCCTCGGCGCCTCCATGCACTCTGCTCGGGGATAACTCCCCGGCGCCGGGGCCGCCGGCCGCGCCCCATCGTCGCGGCTCGTTTTCCGGCTGGCCGCGCCATGCCCTGAGCGAGAAAGGGCCCTGCTCCACGCGGCCCTGGGCGCTGACCAGGGCTGCCCAACGCCGGCCAATTCTCACGAGCGCTCTGCCCAAATCGATCCCGATTTGGGTAGAACGCTCGTGAGAATTGGCCGGAAAACGCCCGGCGAACACACTTCGGGCACCAGAGGGCCGCAGGGTCGCCCCCCCGGGGCCCTGTCCGGGGTCGCGTGTCGTCGCGTTCCGGCACCGCCAGGAGAAGCTCCGGGAGGCGGGCCCCAGGGAGGTCGACGCCTCCCGCTCCTCAGGCTCTGGGGGTCCACTCCCTGCGCCGGCCGCTGTGGCCGGGTCAGCCCCGAAAGCCGGGCCCGGGCCCGGGCCTGCTTGCCCAGCCTTCCGTTGCCAGGGGCCTGAGCTTGGGGGCCCCGCATGGGGAACACTGAGTCCCGCGCCTCCAGTCCCACCGACCGTCCCGGCGACAACGGCACCTTTCGCGGCTTCGTCCCAGCAGTGGAGTGAGAGATCACTCCGTTCCCCCACAGAGGCCAGCCCCCTCCACGGGCGCCCCGGCCGCCCTCCACGGCGGAGGCGGACGCCCGGCCACGGCGCCTCCATCCACTCTGCTCGGGGAAAACTCCCCGGCGCCGGGGCCGCGGGCCGCGCCCCATCGTCGCGGCTCGTTTTCCGGGTGGCCGCGCCATGCCCCGAGCGAGGAAGGGCCCTGCTCCACGCGGCACTGGGCGCTGACAAGGGCTGCCCAACGCCGGCCAATTCTCACGAACGTTCTGCCCAAATCGATCACGATTTGGGAAGAACGCTCGTGAGAATTGGCCGGAAAACGCCCGGCGAACACACTTCGGGCACCACAGGGCCGTGGGCCGCCCCCCCGGAGCCCTGTCCGGGATCGCGTGTTGTCGCGGTCCGGCACCGTCAGGAGGAGCTCCGGGAAGCGGGCCCCGGTGAGGCCGACGCCTCCCGCTCTTCAGCCTCCGGGGGTTCCCTCCCTGGCGCCGGACGCCGGGGCCGGGCCAGCCCCGAAAGCCGGGCCCGGGCCCGGGCCTGCTTGCTCAAACTTCCGTTGCCAGGGGCCTGAGCCTGGGGGCCTCCGCATGGGGAACTCTGAGTCCCGCGCCACGAGTCCCCCCGACCGTCCCGGCGACAACGGCACCTTTCGCGGCTTCGTCCCAGCCGTGGAGTGAGAGATCACTCCGTTCCCCCACAGAGGCCAGCCCCCTCCACGGGCGCCCCGGCCGCCCGCCACGGCGGAGGCCGACGCCCGGCAACGGCGCCTCCATCTACTCTGTTCGGGGAAAACTCCCCGGCGCCGGGGCCGCCGGCCGCGCCCCATCGTCGCGGCTCGTTTTCCGGGTGGCCGCGCCATGCCCCGAATGAGAAAGGGCCCTGCTCCACGCGGCACTGGGCCCTGACCAGGGCTGCCCAACGCGGCCAATTCTCACGAGCGTTCTGCCCAAATCGATCCCGATTTGGGAAGAACGCTCGTGAGAATTGGCCGGAAAACGCCCGGCGAACACACTTCGGGCACCAGAGGGCCGCAGGGCCGCCCCCCCGGGGCCCTGTCCGGGATCGCGTGTCGTCGCGTTCCGGCACCGCCAGGAGGAGCTCCGGGAAGCGGGCCGCGCGGAGGCCGACGCCTCCCGCTCCTCAGCCTCCGGGGGTCCCCTCCCTGGCGCCGGCCGCTGGGGCCGGGCCAGCCCCGAAAGCCGGGCCAGGGCCCGGGCCTGCTTGCTCAGCCTTCCGTTGCCAGGGGCCTGAGCCTGGGGGCCTCCGCATGGGGAACCCTGAGTCCCGCGCCACGAGTCCCCCGACCGTCCCGGCGACGACGGCACCTTTCGCGGCTTCGTCCCAGCCGTGGAGTGAGAGATCACTCCGTTTCCCCACAGAGGCCAGCCCCCTCCACGGGCGCCCCGGCTGCCCGCCACGGCGGAGTGGGAAGCCCGGCCACGGCGCCTCCATCCACTCTGCTCGGGGAAAACTCCCCGGCGCCGGGGCCGCCGGCAGCGCCCCATCTTTGCGGCTCGTTTTCCGGGTGGCCGCGACATGCCCCGAGTGAGAAAGGGCCCTGCTCCACGTGGCCCTGGGCGCTGACCAGGGCTGCCCAACGCCGGCCAATTCTCACGAGCGTTCTGCCCAAATCGATCCCGATTTGGGCAGAACGCTCGTGAGAATTGGCCCGAAAACGCCCGGCGAACACACTTCGGGCACCAGAGGGCCGCAGGGCCGCCCCCCCGGGGCCCTGTCCGGGATCGCGTGTCGTCGCGTTCCGGCACCGCCAGGAGGAGCTCCGGGAGGCGGGCCCCGGGGAGGCCGACGCCTCCCGCTCCTCAGCCTCCGGGGGTCCCCTCCCTGGCGCCAGCCGCTGGGGCCGGGCCAGCCCCGAAACCCGGGCCCGGGCCGGGGCCTGCTTGCTCAGCCTTCCGTTGCCAGGGGCCTGAGCCTGGGGGCCTCCGCATGGGGAACCCTGAGTCCCGCGCCACGAGTCCCCCCGACCGTCCCGGCGACGACGGCACCTTTCGCGGCTTCGTCCCAGCCGTGGAGTGAGAGATCACTCCGTTCCCCCACAGAGGCCAGCCCTCTCCACGGGTGCCCCGGCCGCTCGCCACGGCGGAGGCGGACGCCCAGCCGCGGCGCCTCCATCCACTCTGCTCGGGGAAAACTCCCCGGCGCCGGGGCCGCCGGCCACGCCCCATCGTCGCGGCTCGTTTTCCGGGTGGCCGCGACATGCCCCGAGCGAGAAAGGGCCCTGTTCCACGCGGCCCTGGGCGCTGACCAGGGCTGCCCAACGCCGGCCAATTCTCACGAGCGTTCTGCCCAAATCGATCCCGATTTGGGCAGAACGCTCGTGAGAATTGGCCGGAAAACGCCCGGCGAACACACTTCGGGCACCAGAGGGCCGCAGGGCTGCCCCCTCGGGGCCCTGTCCGGGATCGCGTGTCGTCGCGTTCCGGCACCGCCAGGAGGAGCTCCGGGAGGCGGTCCCCGGGGAGGCCGAGCCTCCCGCTCCTCAGCCTCCGGGGGTCCCCTCCCTGGCGCCGGCCGCTGGGGCCGGGCCAGCCCCGAAAGCCGGGCCCTGGCCCGGGCCTGCTTGCTCAGCCTTCCGTTGCCAGGGGCCTGAGCCTGGGGGCCTCCGCATGGGGAACCCTGAGTCCCGCGCCACGAGTCCCCCGGACCGTCCCGGCCACAACGGCACCTTTCGGGGCTTCGTCCCAGCCGTGGAGTGAGAGATCACTCCGTTCCCCCACAGAGGCCAGCCCCCTCCACGGGCGCCCCGGCGGCCCGCCACGGCGGAGGCGGACGCCCGGCCACGGCGCCTCCATCCACTCTACTCGGGGAAAACTCCCCGGCGCCGGGGCCGCCGGCCGTTCCCCATCGTCGCGGCTCGTTTTCCGGGTGGCCGCGACATGCGCCGCGCGAGAAAGGGCCCTGCTCCACGCGGCACTGGGCGCTGACCAGGGCTGCCCAACGCCGGCCAATTCTCACGAGCGTTCTGCCCAAATCGATCCCGATTTGGGCAGAACGCTCGTGAGAATTGGCCGGAAAACGCCCGGCGAACACACTTCGGGCACCACAGGGCCGCAGGGCCGCCCCCCCCGGGCCCTGTCCGGGATCACGTGTCGTCGCGTTCCGGCACCGCCAGGAAGAGCTCCGGGAGGCGGTCCCCGGGGAGGCCGAGCCTCCCGCTCCTCAGCCTCCGGCGGTCCCCTCCCTGGCGCCGGCCGCTGGGGCCGGGCCAGCCCCGAAAGCCGGGCCCGGGCCCGGGCCTGCTTGTTCAGCCTTCCGTTGCCAGGGGCCTGTGCCTGGGGGCCTCCGCATGGGGAACCCTGAGTCGCGCGCCACGAGTCCCCCCTACCGTCCCGGCGACCACGGCACCTTTCGCGGCTTCGTCCCAGCTGTTGAGTGTGAGATCACTCCGTTCCCCCACAGAGGCCAGCCACCTCCACGGGCGCCCCGGCCGCCCTCCACGGCGGAGGCGGACACCCGGCCACGGCGCCTCCATCCACTCTGCTCGGGGAAAACTCCCCGGCGCCGGGGCCGCCGGCCGCGCCCCATCGTCGCGGCTCGTTTTCCGGGGGGCCGCGACATGCCCCGAGCGAGAAAGGGCCCTGCTCCACGCGTCACTGGGCGCTGACCAGGGCTGCCCAACGCCGGCCAATTCTCACGAGCGTTCTTCCCAAATCGATCCCGATTTTGGCAGAACGCTCGTGAGAATTGGCTGGAAAACGCCCGGCGAACACACTTCGGGCACCACAGGGCCGCAGGGCCGCCCCCCCGGGACCCTGTCCGGGATCGCGTGTCGTCGCGTTCCCGCACCGCCAGGAGGAGCTCCGGGAGGCGGGCCCCGGGGAGGCCGACGCCTCCCGCTCCTCAGCCTCCGGGGGTCCCCTCCCTGGCGCCGGCCGCTGGGGCCGGGCCAGCCCCGAAAGCCGGGCCCGGGCCCGGGCCTGCTTGCTCAGCCTTCCGTTGCCAGGGGCCTGAGCCTGGGGGCCTCCGCATGGGGAACCCTGAGTCCCGCGCCACGAGTCCCCCCGACCGTCCCGGCGACCACGGCACCTTTCGCGGCTTCGTCCCAGCCGTGGAGTGAGAGATCACTCCGTTCCCCCACAGAGGCCAGCCCCCTCCACGGGCGCCCCGGCGGCCCGCAACGGCGGAGGCGGACGCCCGGCCACGGCGCCTCCATCCACTCTGCTCCGGGAAAACTCCCCAGCGCCGGGGCCGCCGGCCGTGCCCCATCGTCACGGCTCGTTTTCCGGGTGGCCGCGACATGCGCCGCGCGAGAAAGGGCCCTGCTCCACGCGGCACTGGGCGCTGACCAGGGCTGCCAAACGCCGGCCAATTCTCACGAGCGTTCTGCCCAAATCAATCCCGATTTGGGCAGAACGCTCGTGAGAATTGGCCGGAAAACGCCCGGCGAACACACTTCGGGCACCACAGGGCCACAGGGCCGCCCCCCCGGGGCCCTGTCCGGGATCGCGTGTCGTCGCGTTCCGGCACCGCCAGGAGGAGCTCCGGGAGGCCGGCCCCGGGGAGGCCGACGCCTCCCGCTCCTCAGCCTCCGGGGGTCCCCTCCCTGGCGCCGGCCGCTGGGGCCGGGCCAGCCCCGAAAGCCGGGCCCGGGCCCGGTCCTGCTTGTTCAGCCTTCCGTTGCCAGGGGCCTGTGCCTGGAGGCCTCCGCATGGGGAACACTGAGTCCCGCGCCACGAGTCCCCCCGACCGTCCCGGCGACAACGGCACCTTTCGCGGCTTCGTCCCAGCCGTGGAGTGAGAGATCACTCCGTTCCCCCACAGAGGCCAGCCCCCTCCACGGTTGCCCCGGCCACCAGCCACGGCGGAGGCGGACGCCCGGCCACGGAGCCTCCATCCACTCTGCTTGGGGAAACCTCCCCGGCGCCAGGGCCGCCGGCCGCGCCCCATCGTCGCGGCTCGTTTTCCGGGTGGCCGCGCCATGCCCCAAGCGAGAAAGGGCCCTGCTCCACGCGGCACTGGGCTCTGACCAGGGCTGCCCCACGCCGGCCAATTCTCACGAGCGTTCTGCCCTAATCGATCCCGAATTGGGCAGAACGCTCGTGAGAATTGGCCGGAAAACGCCCGGCGAACACACTTCGGGCACCAGAGGGCCGCAGGGCCGCCCCCCCGGGGCCCTGTCCGGGATCGCGTGTCGTCGCGTTCCGGCACCGCCAGGAGGAGCTCCGGGAGGCGGGCCCCGGGGAGGCCGATGCCTCCCGCTGCTCAGCCTCCGGGGGTCCCCCCCCTGGCGCCTGCCGCTGGGGCCGGGCTAGCCCCGAAAGCCGGGTTGGGCCCGGGCCTGCTTGCTCAGCCTCCCATGCCAGGGGCCTGAGCCTGGGGGCCTCCGCATGGGGAACCCTGAGTACCGCGCCACGAGTCCCCCCGACCGTCCCGGCGACAACGGCACCTTTCGCGGCTTCGTCCCAGCCGTGGAGTGAGAGATCACTCCGTTCCCCACAGAGGCCAGGCCCCTCCACGGGCGCCCCGGCCGCCCGCCACGGCGGAGGCGGACGCCCGGCCACGGCGCCTCCATCCACTCTGCTCGGGGAAAACTCCCCGGCGCCGGGGCCGCCGGCCGCGCCCCATCGTCGCGGCTCGTTTTCCGGGTGGCCGCGCCATGTCCCGAGCGAGAAAGGGCCCTGCTCCACGCGGCCCTGGGCGCTGACCAGGGCTGCCCAACGCCGGCCAATTCTCACGAGCGTTCTGCCCAAATCGATCCCGATTTGGGCAGAACGCTCGTGAGAATTGGCCGGAAAACGCCCGGCGAACACACTTCGGGCACCAGAGGGCCGCAGGGCCGCCCCCCCGGGGCCCTGTCCGGGATCGCGTGTCATCGCGTTCCGGCACCGCCGGGAGGATCTCCGGGAGGCGTGACCCGGGGAGGCCGACGCCTCCCGCTCCTCAGCCTCCGGGGGTCCCCTCCCTGGCGCCAGCCCCTGGGGCCGGGCCAGCCCCGAAATCCGGGCCCGGGCCCGGGCCTGCTTGCTCAGCCTCCCGTTGCCAGGGGCCTGAGCCTGGGGGCCTCCGCATGGGGAACCCTGAGTCCCGCGCCACGAGTCCCCCCGACCGTCCCGGCAACAACAGCAACTTTCGCGGGTTCGTCCCAGCCGTGGAGTGAGAGATCACTCCGTTCCCCCACAGAGGCCAGCCCCCTCCACGGGCGCCCCGGCCGCCCGCCACGGCGGAGGCGGACGCCCGGCCACGGCGCCTCCATCCACTCTGCTCGGGGAAAACTCCCCGGCGCCGGGGCCGCCGGCCGCGCCCCATCGTCGCGGCTCGTTTTCCGGGTGGCCGCGCCATGCCCCGAGCGAGAAAGGGCCCTGCTCCACGCGGCCCTGGGAGCTGACCAGGGCTGCCCAACGCCGGCCAATTCTCACGAGCGTTCTGCCCAAATCGATCCCGATTTGGGCAGAACGCTCGTGAGAATTGGCCGGAAAACGCCCGGCGAACACACTTCGGGCACCAGAGGGCCGCAGGGCCGCCCCCCCGGGGCCCTGTCCGGGATCGCGTGTCGGCGCGTTCCGGCACCGCCAGGAGGAGCTCCGGGAGGCGGGCCCCGGGGAGGCCGACGCCTCCCGCTCCTCAGCCTCCGGGGGTCCCCTCCCTGGCGCCGGCCGCTGGGGCCGGGCCAGCCCCGAAAGCCGGGCCCGGGCCCGGGCCTGCTTGCTCAGCCTTCCGTTGCCAGGGGCCTGAGCCTGGGGGCCTCCGCATGGGGAACCCTGAGTCCCGCGCCACGAGTCCCCCCGACCGTCCCGGCGACCACGGCACCTTTCGCGGCTTCGTCCCAGCCGTGGAGTGAGAGATCACTCTGTTCCCCCACAGAGGCCAGCCCCCTCCACGGGCGCCCCGGCCGCCCGCCACGGCGGAGGCGGACGCCCGGCCACGGCGCCTCCATCCACTCTGCTCGGGGAAAACTCCCCGGCGCCGGGGCCGCCGGCCGCGCCCCATGGTCGCGGCTCGTTTTCCGGGTGGCCGCGCCATGCCCCGAGCGAGAAAGGGCCCTGCTCCACGCGGCCCTGGGCGCTGACCAGGGCTGCCCAACGCCGGCCAATTCTCACGAGCGTTCTGCCCAAATCGATCCCGATTTGGGCAGAATGCTCGTGAGAATTGGCCGGGAAAACGCCCGGCGAACACACTTCGGGCACCAGAGGGCCGCAGGGCCGCCCCCCCGGGGCCCTGTCCGGGATCGCGTGTCATCGCGTTCCGGCACCGCCGGGAGGATCTCCGGGAGGCGTGACCCGGGGAGGCCGACGCCTCCCGCTCCTCAGCCTCCGGGGGTCCCCTCCCTGGCGCCAGCCCCTGGGGCCGGGCCAGCCCCGAATTCCGGGCCCGGGCCCGGGCCTGCTTGCTCAGCCTCCCGTTGCCAGGGGCCTGAGCCAGGGGGCCTCCGCATGGGGAACCCTGAGTCCCGCGCCACGAGTCCCCCCGACCGTCCCGGCAACAACAGCAACTTTCGCGGCTTCGTCCCAGCCGTGGAGTGAGAGATCACTCCGTTCCCCCACAGAGGCCAGCCCCCTCCACGGGCGCCCCGGCCGCCCGCCACGGCGGAGGAGGACGCCCGGCCACGGCGCCTCCATCCACTCTGCTCGGGGAAAACTCCCCGGTGGCGCGTCTGCCGGCCGCGCCCTATCGTCGCGGCTCATTTTCCGGGTGGCCGCGACATGCCCCGAGCGAGAAAGGGCACTGCTCCACGCGGAACTGGGCTCTGACCAGGGCTGCCCAACGCCGGCCAATTCTCACGAGCGTTCTGCCCAAATCGATCCCGATTTGGGCAGAACGCTCGTGAGAATTGGCCGGAAAACGCCCGGCGAACACACTTCGGGCACCACAGGGCCGCAGGGCCGCCCCCCCCGGGCCCTGTCCGGGATCACGTGTCGTCGCGTTCCGGCACCGCCAGGAAGAGCTCCGGGAGGCGGTCCCCGGGGAGGCCGAGCCTCCCGCTCCTCAGCCTCCGGCGGTCCCCTCCCTGGCGCCGGCCGCTGGGGCCGGGCCAGCCCCGAAAGCCGGGCCCGGGCCCGGGCCTGCTTGTTCAGCCTTCCGTTGCCAGGGGCCTGTGCCTGGGGGCCTCCGCATGGGGAACACTGAGTCGCGCGCCACGAGTCCCCCCTACCGTCCCGGCGACCACGGCACCTTTCGCGGCTTCGTCCCAGCTGTTGAGTGTGAGATCACTCCGTTCCCCCACAGAGGCCAGCCACCTCCACGGGCGCCCCGGCCGCCCTCCACGGCGGAGGCGGACACCCGGCCACGGCGCCTCCATCCACTCTGCTCGGGGAAAACTCCCCGGCGCCGGGGCCGCCGGCCGCGCCCCATCGTCGCGGCTCGTTTTCCGGGGGGCCGCGACATGCCCCGAGCGAGAAAGGGCCCTGCTCCACGCGGCACTGGGCGCTGACCAGGGCTGCCCAACGCCGGCCAATTCTCACGAGCGTTCTGCCCAAATCGATCCCGATTTGGGCAGAACGCTCGTGAGAATTGGCCGGAAAACGCCCGGCGAACACACTTCGGGCACCACAGGGCCGCAGGGCCGCCCCCCCCGGGCCCTGTCCGGGATCACGTGTCGTCGCGTTCCGGCACCGCCAGGAAGAGCACCGGGAGGCGGTCCCCGGGGAGGCCGAGCCTCCCGCTCCTCAGACTCCGGCGGTCCCCTCCCTGGCGCCGGCCGCTGGGGCCGGGCCAGCCCCGAAAGCCGGGCCCGGGCCCGGGCCTGCTTGTTCAGCCTTCCGTTGCCAGGGGCCTGTGCCTGGGGGCCTCCGCATGGGGAACCCTGAGTCCCGCGCCACGAGTCCCCCCGACCGTCCCGGCGACCACGGCACCTTTCGCGGCTTCGTCCCAGCTGTTGAGTGTGAGATCACTCCGTTCCCCCACAGAGGCCAGCCCCCTCCACGGGCGCCCCGGCCGCCCTCCACGGCGGAGGCGGACACCCGGCCACGGCGCCTCCATCCACTCTGCTCGGGGAAAACTCCCCGGCGCCGGGGCCGCCGGCCGCGCCCCATCGTCGCGGCTCGTTTTCCGGGGGGCCGCGACATGCCCCGAGCGAGAAAGGGCCCTGCTCCACGCGGCACTGGGCGCTGATCAGGGCTGCCCAACGCCGGCCAACTCTCACGAGCGTTCTGCCCAAATCGATCCCGATTTGGGCAGAACGCTCGTGAGAATTGGCCGGAAAACGCCCGGCGAACACACTTCGGGCACCAGAGGGCTGCAGGGCCGCACCCCCGGGGCCGTGTCCGGGATCGTGAGTCGTCGCGTTCCGGCACCGCCAGGAGGAGCTCCGGGAGGCGGGCCCCGGGGAGGCCGACGCCTCCCGCTCCTCAGCCTCCGGGGGTTCCGTCCCTGGCGCCGGCCGCTGGGGCCGGGTCAGCCCCGAAAGCCGGGCCCGGGCCCGGTACTGCTTGCTCAGCCTTCCGTTGCCAGGGGCCTGAGCCTGGGGGCCTCCGCATGGGGAACCCTGAGTCCCGCGCCACGAGTCCCCCCGACCGTCCCGGCGACCACGGCACCTTTCGCGGCTTCGTCCCAGCCGTGGAGTGAGAGATCACTCCGTTCCCCCACAGAGGCCAGCCCCCTCCACGGGCGCCCCGGCCGCCCGCCACGGCGGAGGCGGACGCCCGGCCACGGCGCCTCCATCCACTCTGCTCGGGGAAAACTCCCCGGCGCCGGGGCCGCCGGCCGAGCCCCATCGTCGCGGCTCGTTTTCCGGGTGGCCGCGCCATGCCCCGAGCGAGAAAGGGCCCTGCTCCACGCGGCCCTGGGCGCTGACCAGGGCTGCCCAACGCCGGCCAATTCTCACGAGCGTTCTGCCCAAATCGATCCCGATTTGGGCAGAACGCTCGTGAGAATTGGCCGGAAAACGCCCGGCGAACACTCTTCGGGCACCAGAGGGCCGCAGGGCCGCCCCCCCCGGGGCCCTGTCCGGGATCGCGTGTCGTCGCGTTCCGGCACCGCCAGGAGAGCTCCGGGAGGCGGGCCCCGGGGAGGCCGACGCCTCCCGCTCCTCAGCCTCCGCGGGTCCCCTCCCTGGCGCCGGCCGCTGGGGCCGGGTCAGCCCCGAAAGCCGGGCCCGGGCCCGGGCCTGCTTGCTCAGCCTTCCGTTGCCAGGGGCCTGAGGCTGGGGGCCTCCGCATGGGGAACCCTGAGTCCCGCGCCACGAGACCACCGACCGTCCCGGCGACCACGGCACCTTTCGCGGATTCGTCCCAGCCGTGGAGTGAGAGATCACTCCGTTCCCCCACAGAGGCCAGCCCCCTCCACGGGCGCCCCGGCGGCCCGCCACGGCGGAGGCGGACGCCCGGCCACGGCGCCTCCATCCACTCTGCTCGGGGAAAACTCCCCGGCGCCGGGGCCGCCGGCCGCGCCCCATCGTCGCGGCTCGTTTTCCGAGTGGCCGCGCCATGCCCCGAGCGAGAAAGGGCCCTGCTCCACGCGGCCCTGGGCGCTGACCAGGGCTGCCCAACGCCGGCCAATTCTCACGAGCGTTCTGCCCAAATCGATCCCGATTTGGGCAGAACGCTCGTGAGAATTGGCCGGAAAACGCCCGGCGAAAACACTTCGGGCACCAGAGGGCCGCAGGGCTGCCCCCCCGGGGCCCTGTCCGGGATCGCGTGTCGGCGCGTTCCGGCACCGCCAGGAGGAGCTCCGGGAGGCGGGCCCCGGGGAGGCCGACGCCTCCCGCTCCTCAGCCTCCGGGGGACCCCTCCCTGGCGCCGGCCGCTGGGGCCGGGCCAGCCCCGAAAGCCGGGCCCGGGCCCGGGCCTGCTTGCTCAGCCTTCCGTTGCCAGGGGCCTGAGCCTGGGGGCCTCCGCATGGGGAACCCTGAGTCCCGCGCCACGAGTCCCCCCGACCGTCCCGGCGACCACGGCACCTTTCGCGGCTTCGTCCCAGCCGTGGAGTGAGAGATCACTCCGTTCCCCCACAGAGGCCAGCCCCCTCCACGGGCGCCCCGGCGGCCCGCAACGGCGGAGGCGGACGCCCGGCCACGGCGCCTCCATCCACTCTGCTCCGGGAAAACTCCCCAGCGCCGGGGCCGCCGGCCGTGCCCCATCGTCACGGCTCGTTTTCCGGGTGGCCGCGACATGCGCCGCGCGAGAAAGGGCCCTGCTCCACGCGGCACTGGGCGCTGACCAGGGCTGCCAAACGCCGGCCAATTCTCACGAGCGTTCTGCCCAAATCAATCCCGATTTGGGCAGAACGCTCGTGAGAATTGGCCGGAAAACGCCCGGCGAACACACTTCGGGCACCACAGGGCCACAGGGCCGCCCCCCCCGGGGCCCTGTCCGGGATCGCGTGTCGTCGCGTTCCGGCACCGCCAGGAGGAGCTCCGGGAGGCCGGCCACGGGGAGGCCGACGCCTCCCGCTCCTCAGCCTCCGGGGGTCCCCTCCCTGGCGCCGGCCGCTGGGGCCGGGCCAGCCCCGAAAGCCGGGCCCGGGCCCGGTCCTGCTTGTTCAGCCTTCCGTTGCCAGGGGCCTGTGCCTGGAGGCCTCCGCATGGGGAACACTGAGTCCCGCGCCACGAGTCCCCCCGACCGTCCCGGCGACAACGGCACCTTTCGCGGCTTCGTCCCAGCCGTGGAGTGAGAGATCACTCCGTTCCCCCACAGAGGCCAGCCCCCTCCACGGTTGCCCCGGCCACCAGCCACGGCGGAGGCGGACGCCCGGCCACGGAGCCTCCATCCACTCTGCTTGGGGAAACCTCCCCGGCGCCAGGGCCGCCGGCCGCGCCCCATCGTCGCGGCTCGTTTTCCGGGTGGCCGCGCCATGCCCCAAGCGAGAAAGGGCCCTGCTCCACGCGGCACTGGGCTCTGACCAGGGCTGCCCCACGACGGCCAATTCTCACGAGCGTTCTGCCCTAATCGATCCCGAATTGGGCAGAACGCTCGTGAGAATTGGCCGGAAAACGCCCGGCGAACACACTTCGGGCACCAGAGGGCCGCAGGGCCGCCCCCCCGGGGCCCTGTCCGGGATCGCGTGTCGTCGCGTTCCGGCACCGCCAGGAGGAGCTCCGGGAGGCGGGCCCCGGGGAGGCCGATGCCTCCCGCTGCTCAGCCTCCGGGGGTCCCCCCCCTGGCGCCTGCCGCTGGGGCCGGGCTAGCCCCGAAAGCCGGGTTGGGCCCGGGCCTGCTTGCTCAGCCTCCCATGCCAGGGGCCTGAGCCTGGGGGCCTCCGCATGGGGAACCCTGAGTACCGCGCCACGAGTCCCCCCGTCCGTCCCGGCGACAACGGCACCTTTCGCGGCTTCGTCCCAGCCGTGGAGTGAGAGATCACTCCGTTCCCCACAGAGGCCAGGCCCCTCCACGGGCGCCCCGGCCGCCCGCCACGGCGGAGGCGGACGCCCGGCCACGGCGCCTCCATCCACTCTGCTCGGGGAAAACTCCCCGGCGCCGGGGCCGCCGGCCGCGCCCCATCGTCGCGGCTCGTTTTCCGGGTGGCCGCGCCATGTCCCGAGCGAGAAAGGGCCCTGCTCCACGCGGCCCTGGGCGCTGACCAGGGCTGCCCAACGCCGGCCAATTCTCACGAGTGTTCTGCCCAAATCGATCCCGATTTGGGCAGAACGCTCGTGAGAATTGGCCGGAAAACGCCCGGCGAACACACTTCGGGCACCAGAGGGCCGCAGGGCCGCCCCCCCGGGGCCCTGTCCGGGATCGCGTGTCATCGCGTTCCGGCACCGCCGGGAGGATCTCCGGGAGGCGTGACCCGGGGAGGCCGACGCCTCCCGCTCCTCAGCCTCCGGGGGTCCCCTCCCTGGCGCCAGCCCCTGGGGCCGGGCCAGCCCCGAAATCCGGGCCCGGGCCCGGGCCTGCTTGCTCAGCCTCCCGTTGCCAGGGGCCTGAGCCTGGGGGCCTCCGCATGGGGAACCCTGAGTCCCGCGCCACGAGTCCCCCCGACCGTCCCGGCAACAACAGCAACTTTCGCGGGTTCGTCCCAGCCGTGGAGTGAGAGATCACTCCGTTCCCCCACAGAGGCCAGCCCCCTCCACGGGCGCCCCGGCCGCCCGCCACGGCGGAGGCGGACGCCCGGCCACGGCGCCTCCATCCACTCTGCTCGGGGAAAACTCCCCGGCGCCGGGGCCGCCGGCCGCGCCCCATCGTCGCGGCTCGTTTTCCGGGTGGCCGCGCCATGCCCCGAGCGAGAAAGGGCCCTGCTCCACGCGGCCCTGGGCGCTGACCAGGGCTGCCCAACGCCGGCCAATTCTCACGAGCGTTCTGCCCAAATCGATCCCGATTTGGGCAGAACGCTCGTGAGAATTGGCCGGAAAACGCCCGGCGAACACACATCGGGCACCAGAGGGCCGCAGGGCCGCCCCCCCGGGACCCTCTCCGGGATCGCGTGTCGGCGCGTTCCGGCACCGCCAGGAGGAGCTCCGGGAGGCGGGCCCCGGGGAGGCCGACGCCTCCCGCTCCTCAGCCTCCGGGGGTCCCTTCCCTGGCGCCGGCCGCTGGGGCCGGGCCAGCCCCGAAAGCCGGGCCCGGGCCCGGGCCTGCTTGCTCAGCCTTCCGTTGCCAGGGGCCTGAGCCTGGGGGCCTCCGCATGGGGAACCCTGAGTCCCGCGCCACGAGTCCCCCCGACCGTCCCGGCGACCACGGCACCTTTCGCGGCTTCGTCCCAGCCGTGGAGTGAGAGATCACTCTGTTCCCCCACAGAGGCCAGCCCCCTCCACGGGCGCCCCGGCCGCCCGCCACGGCGGAGGCGGACGCCCGGCCACGGCGCCTCCATCCACTCTGCTCGGGGAAAACTCCCCGGCGCCGGGGCCGCCGGCCGCGCCCCATGGTCGCGGCTCGTTTTCCGGGTGGCCGCGCCATGTCCCGAGTGAGAAAGGGCCCTGCTCCACGCGGCCCTGGGCGCTGACCAGGGCTGCCCAACGCCGGCCAATTCTCACGAGCGTTCTGCCCAAATCGATCCCGATTTGGGCAGAATGCTCGTGAGAATTGGCCGGAAAACGCCCGGCGAACACACTTCGGGCACCAGAGGGCCGCAGGGCCGCCCCCCCGGGGCCCTGTCCGGGATCGCGTGTCATCGCGTTCCGGCACCGCCGGGAGGATCTCCGGGAGGCGTGACCCGGGGAGGCCGACGCCTCCCGCTCCTCAGCCTCCGGGGGTCCCCTCCCTGGCGCCAGCCCCTGGGGCCGGGCCAGCCCCGAATTCCGGGCCCGGGCCCGGGCCTGCTTGCTCAGCCTCCCGTTGCCAGGGGCCTGAGCCAGGGGGCCTCCGCATGGGGAACCCTGAGTCCCGCGCCACGAGTCCCCCCGACCGTCCCGGCAACAACAGCAACTTTCGCGGCTTCGTCCCAGCCGTGGAGTGAGAGATCACTCCGTTCCCCCACAGAGGCCAGCCCCCTCCACGGGCGCCCCGGCCGCCCGCCACGGCGGAGGCGGACGCCCGGCCACGGCGCCTCCATCCACTCTGCTCGGGGAAAACTCCCCGGCGCCGGGGCCGCCGGCCGCGCCCCATCGTCGCGGCTCGTTTTCAGGGTGGCCGCGCCATGCCCCGAGCGAGAAAGGGCCCTGCTCCACGCGGCCCTGGGCGCTGACCAGGGCTGCCCAACGCCGGCCAATTCTCACGAGCGTTCTGCCCAAATCGATCCCGATTTGGGCAGAACGCTCGTGAGAATTGGCCGGAAAACGCCCGGCGAACACACTTCGGGCACCAGAGGGCCGCAGGGCCGCCCCCCCGGGGCCCTGTCCGGGATCGCGTGTCGGCGCGTTCCGGCACCGCCAGGAGGAGCTCCGGGAGGCGGGCCCCGGGGAGGCCGACGCCTCCCGCTCCTCAGCCTCCGGGGGTCCCCTCCCTGGCGCCGGCCGCTGGGGCCGGGCCAGCCCCGAAAGCCGGGCCCGGGCCCGGTCCTGCTTGCTCAGCCTTCCGTTGCCAGGGGCCTGAGCCTGGGGGCCTCCGCATGGGGAACCCTGAGTCCCGCGCCACGAGTTCCCCCGACCGTCCCGGCGACCACGGCACCTTTCGCGGCTTCGTCCCAGCCGTGGAGTGAGAGATCACTCTGTTCCCCCACAGAGGCCAGCCCCCTCCACGGGCGCCCCGGCCGCCCGCCACGGCGGAGGCGGACGCCCGGCCACGGCGCCTCCATCCACTCTGCTCGGGGAAAACTCCCCGGCGCCGGGGCCGCCGGCCGCACCCCATCGTCGCGGCTCGTTTTCCGGGTGGCCGCGCCATGTCCCGAGAGAGAAAGGGCCCTGCTCCACGCGGCCCTGGGCGCTGACCAGGGCTGCCCAACGCCGGCCAATTCTCACGAGCGTTCTGCCCAAATCGATCCCGATTTGGGCACAATGCTCGTGAGAATTGGCCGGAAAACGCCCGGCGAACACACTTCGGGCACCAGAGGGCCGCAGGGCCGCCCCCCCGGGGCCCTGTCCGGGATCGCGTGTCATCGCGTTCCGGCACCGCCGGGAGGATCTCCGGGAGGCGTGACCCGGGGAGGCCGACGCCTCCCGCTCCTCAGCCTCCGGGTGTCCCCTCCCTGGCGCCAGCCCCTGGGGCCGGGCCAGCCCCGAATTCCGGGCCCGGGCCCGGGCCTGCTTGCTCAGCCTCCCGTTGCCAGGGGCCTGAGCCTGGGGGCCTCCGCATGGGGAACCCTGAGTCCCGCGCCACGAGTCCCCCCGACCGTCCCGGCAACAACAGCAACTTTCGCGGTTTCGTCCCAGCCGTGGAGTGAGAGATCACTCCGTTCCCCCACAGAGGCCAGCCCCCTCCACGGGCGCCCCGGCCGCCCGCCACGGCGGAGGCGGACGCCCGGCCACGGCGCCTCCATCCACTCTGCTCGGGGAAAACTCCCCGGCGCCGGGGCCGCCGGCCGCGCCCCATCGTCGCGGCTCGTTTTCCGGGTGGCCGCGCCATGCCCCGAGCGAGAAAGGGCCCTGCTCCACGCGGCCCTGGGCGCTGACCAGGGCTGCCCAACGCCGGCCAATTCTCACGAGCGTTCTGCCCAAATCGATCCCGATTTGGGCAGAACGCTCGTGAGAATTGGCCGGAAAACGCCCGGCGAACACACTTCGGGCACCACAGGGCCGCAGGGCCGCCCCCCCGGGGCCCTGTCCGGGATTGCGTGTCGGCGCGTTCCGGCACCGCCAGGAGGAGCTCCGGGAGGCGGGCCCCGGGGAGGCCGACGCCTCCCGCTCCTCAGCCTCCGGGGGTCCCCTCCCTGGCGCCGGCCGCTGGGGCCGGGCCAGCCCCGAAAGCCGGGCCCGGGCCCGGTCCTGCTTGCTCAGCCTTCCGTTGCCAGGGGCCTGAGCCTGGGGGCCTCCGCATGGGGAACCCTGAGTCCCGCGCCACGAGTCCCCCGGACCGTCCCGGCCACAACGGCACCTTTCGGGGCTTCGTCCCAGCCGTGGAGTGAGAGATCACTCCGTTCCCCCACAGAGGCCAGCCCCCTCCACGGGCGCCCCGGCCGCCCGCCACGGCGGAGCCAGACGCCCGGCCACGGCGCCTCCATCCACTCTGCTCGGGGAAAACTCCCCGGCGCCGGGTCCGCCGGCCGCGCCCCATCGTCGCGGCTCGTTTTCCGGGTGGCCGCGACATACCCCGAGCGTGAAAGGGCCCTGCTCCACGCGGCACTGGGCGCTGACCAGGGCTGCCCAACGCCGGCCAATTCTCACGAGCGTTCTGCCCAAATCGATCCCGATTTGGGCAGAACGCTCGTGAGAATTGGCCGGAAAACGCCGGGCGAACAAACTTCGGGCACCAGAGGGCCGCAGGGCCGCCCCCCCGGGGCCCTGTCCGGGATCACGTGTCGTCGCGTTCCGGCACCGCCAGGAGGAGCTCCGGGAGGCGGGCCCCGGGGAGGCCGACGCCTCCCGCTCCTCAGCCTCCGGGTGTCCCCTCCCTGGCGCCGCCGCTGGGGCCGGGCCAGCCCCGAAAGCCGGGCCCGGACCCGGGCCTGCTTGCTCAGCCTTCCGTTGCCAGAGGACTGAGCCTGGGGGCCTCCGCATGGGGAACACTGAGTAACGCGCCACGAGTCCCCCCGACCGTCCCGGCGACAATGGCACCTTTCGCGGCTTCGTACCAGCAGTGGAGTGAGAGATCACTCCGTTCCCTCACAGAGGCCAGCCTCCTCCACGGGCACCCCGGCCGCCAGCCCCGGCGGAGGTGGACGCCCGGCCACGGCGCCTCCATCCACTCTGCTCGGGGAAAACTCCCCGGCGCCGGGGCCGCCGGCCGCGCCCCATCGTCGCGGCTCGATTTCCGGGTGGCCGCGACATGCCCCGAGCGAGAAAGGGCCCTGCTCCACGCGGCACTGGGCGCTGATCAGGGCTGCCCAACGCCGACAATTCTCACGAGCGTTCTGCCCAAATCGATCCCGATTTGGGCAGAACGCTCGTGAGAATTGGCAGGAAAACCCCAGGCGAACACACTTCGGGCACCAGAGGGCCGCAGGGCCGCCCCCCCCGGGCCCTGTCCGGGATCGCATGTCGTCGCGTTCCGGCACCGCCAGGAGGAACTCCGAGATGCGGGCCCCGGGGAGGCCGACGCCTCCCGCTCCTCAGCCTGCGGGGGTTCCCTCCCTGGCGCCGGACGCTGGGGCCGGGCCAGCCCCGAAAGCCGGGCCCGGGCCCGGTCCTGCTTGCTCAGCCTTCCGTTGCCAGGGGCCTGTGCCTGGGGGCCTCCGCATGGGGAACACTGAGTCCCGCGCCACCAGTCCCCCCGACCGTCCCGGCAACAACGGCACCTTTCGCGTCTTCGTCCCAGCCATGGAGTGAGAGTTCACTCCGTTCCCCCACAGTGGCCAGCCCCCTCCACGGGCGCCCCGGCCGCCCGCCCCGGCGGAGGTGGACGCCTGGCCACGGCGCCTCCATCCACTCTGCTCGGGGAAAACTCCCCGGCGCCGGGGCCGCCGGCCGCGCCCCATCGTCGCGGCTCGATTTCCGGGTGGCCGCGACATGACCCGAGCGAGAAAGGGCCCTGCTCCACGCGGCCCTGGGCGCTGACCAGGGCTGCCCAACGCCGGCCAATTCTCACGAGCGTTCTGCCCAAATCGATCCTGATTTGTGCAGAACGCTCGTGAGAATTGGCCGGAAAACGCCAGCCGAACACACTTCGGGCACCAGAGGGCCGCAGGGCTGCCCCCCCGGGGCCCTGTCCGGGATCGCGTGTCATCGCGTTCCGGCACCGCCAGGAGGAGCTCCGGTGGCGGGCCCCAGGGAGGCCGACGCCTCCCGCTCCTCAGCCTCTGGGGGTTCCCTCCCTGGCGACGGCCGCTGGGGCGGGGCCAGCCCCGAAAGCCGGGCCCGGGCCCGGTCCTGCTTGCTCAGCCTTCCGTTGCCAGCGGCCTGAGCCTGGAGCCTCCGCATGGGGAACCCTGAGTCCCGCGCCACGAGTCCCCCCGACCGTCCCGGCGACAACGGCACCTTTCGCGGCTTCGTCCCAGCTGTTGACTGTGAGATCACTCCGTTCCCCCACAGAGGCCAGCCCCCTCCACCGGCGCCCCGGCCGCCCTCCACGGCGGAGGCGGACACCCGGCCACGGCGCCTCCATCCACTCTGCTCGGGGAAAACTCCCCGGCGCCGGGGCCGCCGGCCGCGCCCCATCGTCGCGGCTCGTTTTCCGGGTGGCCGCGACATGCCCCGAGCGAGAAAGGGCCCTGCTCCACGCGGCACTGGGCGCTGATCAGGGCTGCCCAACGCCGACCAACTCTCACGAGCGTTCTGCCCAAATCGATCCCGATTTGGGCAGAACGCTCATGAGAATTGGCCGGAAAACGCCCGGCGAACACACTTCGGGCACCAGAGGGCTACAGGGCCGCCCCCCCGGGGCCGTGTCCGGGATCGCGAGTCGTCGCGTTCCGGCACCGCCAGGAGGAGCTCCGGGAGGCGGGCCCCGGGGAGGCCGACGCCTCCCGCTCCTCAGCCTCCGGGGGTCCCCTCCCTGGCGCCGGCCGCTGGGGCCGGGCCAGCCCCGAAAGCCGGGCCCGGGCCCGGGCCTGCTTGCTCAGCCTTCCGTTGCCAGGGGCCTGAGCCTGGGGGCCTCCGCATGGGGAACCCTGAGTCCCGCGCCACGAGTCCCCCCGACCGTCCCGGCGACAATGGCACCTTTCGCGGCTTCGTCCCAGCTGTAGAGTGAGAGATCACTCCTTTACCCCACAGAGGCCAGCCCCCTCCACGGGCGCCCCGGCGGCCGCCATGGCGGAGGCGGACGCCCTGCCACGGAGCCTCCATCCACTCTGCTCGGGGAAAACTCCCCGGCGCCGGGGTCGCCGGCCGCGCCCAATCGTCGCGGCTCGTTTTCCGGGTGGCCGCGCCATGCCCCGAGCGAGAAAGGGCCCTGTTCCACGCGGAACTGGGCGCTGACCAGGGCTGCCCAACTCCGGCCAATTCTCACGAGCGTTCTGCCCAAATCGATCCCGATTTGGGCAAAACGCTCATGAGAATTGGCCGGAAAACGCCCGGCAAACACACTTCGGGCACCAGAGGGCCGCAGGGCCGCCCTCCCGGGGCCCTGTCCGGGATCGTGTGTCGTCGCGTACCGGCACAGCCAGGAGGAGCTCCGGGAGGCGGGCCCCGGGGAGGCCGACGCCTCCCGCTCCTCAGCCTCTGGGTGTCCCCTCCCTGGCGCCGGCCGCTGGGGCGGGGCCAGCCCCGAAAGCCGGGCCCGGGCCCAGGCCTGCTTGCTCAGCCTCCGATGCCAGGGGCCTGAGCCTGGGGGCCTCCGCATGGGGAACCCTGAGTCCCGCGCCACGAGTCCCCCCGACCGTCCCGGCAACAACGGCAACTTTCGCGGCTTCGTCCCAGCCGTGGAGTGAGAGATCACTCCGTTCCCCCACAGAGGCCAGCCCCCTCCACGGGCGCCCCGGCCGCCCGCCACGGCGGAGGAGGACGCCCGGCCACGGCGCCTCCATCCCCTCTGCTCGGGGAAATCTCCCCGGCGCCGGGGATGCCGGCCGCGCCCCATCGTCGCGGCTCGTTTTCCGGGTGGCCGCGCCATGCCCCGAGCGAGAAAGGGCCCTGCTCCACGCGGCACTGGGCGCTGACCAGGGCTGCCCAACGCCGGCCAATTCTCACGAGCGTTCTGCCCAAATCGATCCCGATTTGGGCAGAACGCTCGTGAGAATTGGCCGGAAAACGCCCGGCGAACACACTTCGGGCACCAGAGGGCCGCAGGGACGCCCCCCCCGGGGCCCTGTCCGGGATCGCGTGTCGTCGCGTTCCGGCACAGCCAGGAGGAGCTCCGGGAGGCGGGCCCCGGGGACGCCGAAGCCTCCCGCTCCTCAGACTCCGGGGGTCCCTTCCCTGGCGCCGGCCGCTGGGGCCGGGCCAGCCCCGAAAGCCGGGCCCGGGCCCGGGCCTGCTTGCTCAGCCTTCCGTTGCCAGGGGCCTGAGCCTGGGGGCCTCCGCATGGGGAACCCTGAGTCCCGCGCCACGAGTCCCCCCGACCGTCCCGGCGACCACGGCACCTTTCGCGGCTTCGTCCCAGCCGTGGAGTGAGAGATCACTCCGTTCCCCCACAGAGGCCAGCCCCCTCCACGGGCGCCCCGGCCGCCCGCCACGGCGGAGGCGGACGCCCGGCCACGGCGCCTCCATCCACTCTGCTCGGGGAAAACTCCCCGGCGCCGGGGCCGCCGGCCGCGCCCCATCGTCGCGGCTCGTTTTCCGGGTGGCCGCGCCATGCCCCGAGCGAGAAAGGGCCCTGCTCCACGCGGCCCTGGGCGCTGACCAGGGCTGCCCAACGCCGGCCAATTCTCACGAGCGTTCTGCCCAAATCGATCCCGATTTGGGCAGAACGCTCGTGAGAATTGGCCGGAAAACGCCCGGCGAACACACTTCGGGCACCAGAGGGCCGCAGGGCCGCCCCCCCGGGGCCCTGTCCGGGATCGCGTGTCGGCGCGTTCCGGCACCGCCAGGAGGAGCTCCGGGAGGCGGGCCCCGGGGAGGCCGACGCCTCCCGCTCCTCAGCCTCCGGGGGTCCCCTCCCTGGCGCCGGCCGCTGGGGCCGGGCCAGCCCCGAAAGCCGGGCCCGGGCCCGGGACTGCTTGCTCAGACTTCCGTTGCCAGGGGCCTGAGCCTGGGGGCCTCCGCATGGGGAACCCTGAGTCCCGCGCCACGAGTCCCCCCGACCGTCCCGGCGACCACGGCACCTTTCGCGGCTTCGTCCCAGCCGTGGAGTGAGAGATCACTCCGTTCCCCCACAGAGGCCAGCCCCCTCCACGGGCGCCCCGGCCGCCCGCCACGGCGGAGGCGGACGCCCGACCACGGCGCCTCCATCCACTCTGCTCGGGGAAAACTCCCCGGCGCTGGGGCCCCCGGCCGCGCCCCATCGTCGCGGCTCGTTTTCCGGGTGGCCGCGCCATGCCCCGAGCGAGAAAGGGCCCTGCTCCACGCGGCCCTGGGCGCTGACCAGGGCTGCCCAACGCCGGCCAATTCTCACGAGCGTTCTGCCCAAATCGATCCCGATTTGGGCAGAACGCTCGTGAGAATTGGCCGGAAAACGCCCGGCGAACACACTTCGGGCACCAGAGGGCCGCAGGGCCGCCCCCCCCGGGGCCCTGTCCGGGATCGCGTGTCGTCGCGTTCCGGCACCGCCAGGAGGAGCTCCGGGAGGCGGGCCCCGGGGAGGCCGACGCCTCCCGCTCCTCAGCTTCCGGGGATCCCCTCCCTGGCGCCGGCCGCTGGGGCCGGGCCAGCCCCGAAAGCCGGGCCCGGGCCCGGGCCTGCTTGCTCAGCCTTCCGTTGCCAGGGGCCTGAGCCTGGGGGCCTCCGCATGGGGAACCCTGAGTCCCGCGCCACGAGTCCCCCCGACCGTCCCGGCGACCACGGCACCTTTCGCGGCTTCGTCCCAGCCGTGGAGTGAGAGATCACTCCGTTCCCCCACAGAGGCCAGCCCCCTCCACGGGCGCCCCGGCCGCCCGCCACGGCAGAGGCGGACGCCCGGCCACGGCGCCTCCATCCACTCTACTCGGGGAAAACTCCCCGGCGCCGGGGCCGCCGGCCGTTCCCCATCGTCGCGGCTCGTTTTCCGGGTGGCCGCGACATGCGCCGCGCGAGAAAGGGCCCTGCTCCACGCGGCACTGGGCGCTGACCAGGGCTGCCAAACGCCGGCCAATTCTCACGAGCGTTCTGCCCAAATCGATCCCGATTTGGGCAGAACGCTCATGAGAATTGGCCGGAAAACGCCCGGGGAACACACTTCGGGCACCAGAGGGCCGCAGGGCCGCCCCCCCGGGGCCCTGTCCGGGATCGCGTGTCATCGCGTTCCGGCACCGCCGGGAGGATCTCCGGGAGGCGTGACCCGGGGAGGCCGACGCCTCCCGCTCCTCAGCCTCCGGGGGTCCCCTCCCTGGCGCCAGTCCCTAGGGCCGGGCCAGCCCCGAAATCCGGGCCCCGGCCCGGGCCTGCTTGCTCAGCCTCCCGTTGCCAGGGGCCTGAGCCTGGGGCCTCGGCATGGGGAACCCTGAGTCCCGCGCCACGAGTCCCCCCGACCGTCCCGGTAACAACGGCAAATTTCGCGGCTTCGTCCCAGCCGTGGAGTGAGAGATCACTCCGTTCCCCCACAGAGGCCAGCCCCCTCCACGGGCGCCCCGGCCGCCCGCCACGGCGGAGGCGGACGCCCGGCCACGGCGCCTCCATCCACTCTGCTCGGGGAAAACTCCCCGGCGCCGGGGCCGCCGGCCGCGCCCCATCGTCATGGCTCGTTTTCCGGGTGGCCGCGCCATGCCCCGAGCGAGAAAGGGCCCTGCTCCACGCGGCCCTGGGCGCTGACCAGGGCTGCCCAACGCCGGCCCATTCTCACGAGCGTTCTGCCCAAAGTGATCCCGATTTGGGCAGAACGCTCGTGAGAATTGGCCGGAAAATGCCCGGCGAACACACTTCGGGCACCAGAGGGCCGCAGGGCCGCCCCCCCGGGGCCCTGTCCGGGATCGCGTGTCGTCGCGTTCCGGCACCGCCAGGAGGAGCTCCGAGAAGCGGGCCCCGGGGAGGCCGACGCCTCCCGCTCCTCAGCCTCCGGGGGTTCCGTCCCTGGCGCCGGCCGCTGGGGCCGGGCCAGCCCCGAAAGCCGGGCCCGAGCCCGGTCCTGCTTGCTCAGCCTTCCGTTGCCAGGGGCCTGAGCCTGGGGGCCACCGCATGGGGAACCCTGAGTCCCGCGCCACGAGTCCCCCCGACCGTCCCGGCCACAACGGCACCTTTCGGGGCTTCGTCCCAGCCGTGGAGTGAGAGATCACTCCGTTCCCCCACAGAGGCCAGCCCCCTCCACGGGCGCCCCAGTCGCCCGGCACGGCGGAGGCGGACGCCCGGCCACGGCGCCTCCATCAACTCTGCTCGGGGAAAACTCCCCGGCGCCGGGGCCGCCGGCTGCGCCCCATCGTCGTGGCTCGTTTTCCGGGTGGCCGCGACATACCCCGAGCGTGAAAGGGCCCTGCTCCACGCGGCCCTGGGCGCTGACCAGGGCTGCCCAACGCCGGCCAATTCTCACGAGCGTTCTGCCCAAATCGATCCCGATTTGGGCAGAACGCTCGTGAGAATTGGCCAGAAAACGCCCGGCGAACACACTTCGGGAACCACAGGGCCGCAGGGCCGCCCCCCCCGGGCCCTGTCCGGGATCACGTGTCGTCGCGTTCCGGCACCGCCAGGAAGAGCTCCGGGAGGCGGTCCCCGGGGAGGCCGAGCCTCCCGCTCCTCAGCCTCCGGCGGTCCCCTCCCTGGCGCCGGCAGCTGGGGCCGGGCCAGCCCCGAAAGCCGGGCCCGGGCCCGGGCCTGCTTGTTCAGCCTTCCGTTGCCAGGGGCCTGTGCCTGGGGGCCTCCGCATGGGGAACCCTGAGTCCCGCGCCACGAGTCCCCCCGACCGTCCCGGCGACCACGGCACCTTTCGCGGCTTCGTCCCAGCTGTTGAGTGTGAGATCACTCCGTTCCCCCACAGAGGCCAGCCCCCTCCATGGGCGCCCCGGCCGCCCTCCACGGCGGAGGCGGACACCCGGCCACGGCGCCTCCATCCACTCTGCTCGGGGAAAACTCCCCGGCGCCGGGGCCGCCGGCCGCGCCCCATCGTCGCGGCTCGTTTTCCGGGGGGCCGCGACATGCCCAGAGCGAAAAAGGGCCCTGCTCCACGCGGCACTGGGCGCTGATCAGGGCTGCCCAACGCCGGCCAACTCTCACGAGCATTCTGCCCAAATCGATCCCGATTTGGGCAGAACGCTCGTGAGAATTGGCCGGAAAACGCCCGGCGAACACACTTCGGGCACCAGAGGGCTGCAGGGCCGCCCCCCCGGGGCCGTGTCCGGGATCGCGAGTCGTCGCGTTCCGGCACCGCCAGGAGGAGCTCCGGGAGGCGGGCCCCGGGGAAGCCAACGCCTCCCGCTCCTCAGCCTCCGGGGGTTCCGTCCCTGGCGCCGGCCGCTGGGGCCGGGCCAGCCCCGAAAGCCGGGCCCGGGCCCGGTCCTGCTTGCTCAGCCTTCCGTTGCCAGGGGCCTGAGCCTGGGGGCCTCCGCATGGGGAACCCTGAGTCCCGCGCCACGAGTCCCCCCGACCGTCCCGGCCACAACGGAACCTTTCGGGGCTTCGTCCCAGCCGTGGAGTGAGAGATCACTCCGTTCCCCCACAGAGGCCAGCCCCCTCCACGGGCGCCCCAGTCGCCCGCCACGGCGGAGGCGGACGCCCGGCCACGGCGCCTCCATCCACTCTGCTCGGGGAAAACTCCCCGGCGCCGGGGCCGCCGGCATCGCCCCATCGTCGCGGCTCGTTTTCCGGGTGGCCGCGCCGTGCCCCGAGCGAGAAAGGGCCCTGCTCCACGCGGCCCTGGGCGCTGACCAGGGCTGCCCAACGCCGGCCAATTCTCACGAGCGTTCTGCCCAAATCGATCCCGATTTGGGCAGAACGCTCGTGACAATTTGCCGGAAAACGCCCGGCGAACACACTTCGGGCACCAGAGGGCCGCAGGGCCGCCCCCCGGGGCCCTGTCCGGGATCGCGTGTCGGCGCGTTCCGGCACCGCCAGGAGGAGCTCCGGGAGGCGGGCCCCGGGGAGGCCGACGCCTCCCGCTCCTCAGCCTCCGGGGGTCCCCTCCCTGGCCCCGGCCGCTGGGGCCGGGCCAGCCCCGAAAGCCGGGCCCGGGCCCGGGCCTGCTTGCTCAGCCTTCCGTTGCCAGGGGCCTGAGCCTGGGGGCCTCCGCATGGGGAACCCTGAGTCCCGCGCCACGAGTCCCACCGACCGTCCCGGCGACCACGGCACCTTTCGCGGCTTCGTCCCAGCCGTGGAGTGAGAGATCACTCCGTTCCCCCACAGAGGCCAGCCCCCTCCACGGGCGCCCCGGCCGCCCGCCACGGCGGAGGCGGACGCCCGGCCACGGCGCCTCCATCCACTCTGCTCGGGGAAAACTCCCCGGCGCCGGGGCCGCCGGCCGCGCCCCATCGTCGCGGCTCGTTTTCCGGGTGTCCGCGCCATGCCCCGAGCGAGAAAGGGCCCTGCTCCACGCGGAACAGGGCACTGACCAGGGCTGCCCAACGCCGGCCAATTCTCACGAGCGTTCTGCCCAAATCGATCCCGATTTGGGCAGATCGCTCGTGAGAATTGGCCGGAAAACGCCCGGCGAACACACTTCGGGCACCAGAGGGCCGCAGGGCCGCCCCCCCGGAGCCCTGACCAGGATCGCGTGTCGTCGCGTTCCGGCACCACCAGGAGGAGCTCCGGGAGGCGGGCCCCGGGGAGGCCGACGCCTCCCGCTCCTCAGCCTCCGGGGGTCCCCTCCCTGGCGCCTGCCGCTGGGGCCGGGCCAGCCCCGAAAGCCGGGCCCGGGTCCGGGCCTGCTTGCTCAGCCTTCCTTTGCCAGGGGTCTGAGCCTGGGGGCCTCCGCATGGGGAACCCTGAGTCCCGCGCCACGAGTCCCCCCAACCGTCCTGGCGACAACGGAACCTTTCGCGGCTTCGTCCCAGCCGTGGAGTGAGAGATCACTCCGTTCCCCCACAGAGGCCAGCCCCCTCCACGGGCGCCCCGGCGGCCCGCCACGGCGGAGGCGGACGCCCGGCCACGGCGCCGCCATCCACTCTGCTCGGGGAAAACTACCCTGCGCCCGGGCCGCCGGCCGCGCCCCATCGTCGCGGCTCGTTTTCCGGGTGGCCGCGACATGCCCCGAGCGAGAAAGGGCCCTGCTCCACGCGGCCCTGGGCGCTGACCAGGGCTGCCCAACGCCGGCCAATTCTCACGAGCGTTCTGCCCAAATCGATCCCGATTTGGGCAGAACGCTCGTGAGAATTGGCCGGAAAACGCCCGGCGAACACTCTTCGGGCACCAGAGGGCCGCAGGGCTGCCCCCCCGGGGCCCTGTCCGGGATCGCGTGTCGTCGCGTTCCGGCACCGCCAGGAGGAGCTCCGGGAGGCGGTCCCCGGGGAGGCCGAGCCTCCCGCTCCTCAGCCTCCGGGGGTCCCCTCCCTGGCGCCGGCCGCTGGGGCCGGGCCAGCCCCGAAAGCCGGGCCCTGGCCCGGGCCTGCTTGCTCAGCCTTCCGTTGCCAGGGGCCTGAGCCTGGGGGCCTCCGCATGGGGAACCCTGAGTCCCGCGCCACGAGTCCCCCGGACCGTCCCGGCCACAACGGCACCTTTCGGGGCTTCGTCCCAGCCGTGGAGTGAGAGATCACTCCGTTCCCCCACAGAGGCCAGCCCCCTCCACGGGCGCCCCGGCGGCCCGCCACGGCGGAGGCGGACGCCCGGCCACGGCGCCTCCATCCACTCTACTCGGGGAAAACTCCCCGGCGCCGGGGCCGCCGGCCGTTCCCCATCGTCGCGGCTCGTTTTCCGGGTGGCCGCGACATGCGCCGCGCGAGAAAGGGCCCTGCTCCACGCGGCCCTGGGCGCTGACCAGGGCTGCCCAACGCCGGCCAATTCTCACGAGCGTTCTGCCCAAATCGATCCCGATTTGGGCAGAACGCTCGTGAGAATTGGCCGGAAAACGCCCGGCGAACACTCTTCGGGCACCAGAGGGCCGCAGGGCCGCCCCCCCGGGGCCCTGTCCGGGATCGCGTGTCGTCGCGTTCCGGCACCGCCAGGAGAGCTCCGGGAGGCGGGCCCCGGGGAGGCCGACGCCTCCCGCTCCTCAGCCTCCGCGGGTCCCCTCCCTGGCGCCGGCCGCTGGGGCCGGGCCAGCCCCGACAGCCGGGCCCGGGCCCGGGCCTGCTTGCTCAGTCTTCCGTTGCCAGGGGCCTGAGCCTGGGGGCCTCCGCATGGGGAACCCTGAGTCCCGCGCCACGAGACCCCCGACCGTCCCGGCGACCACGGCACCTTTCGCGGCTTCGTCCCAGCCGTGGAGTGAGAGATCACTCCGTTCCCCCACAGAGGCCAGCCCCCTCCACGGGCGCCCCGGCCGCCCGCCACGGCGGAGGCGGACGCCCGGCCACGGCGCCTCCATCCACTCTGCTCGGGGAAAACTCCCCGGCGCCGGGGCCGCCGGCCGCGCCCCATCGTCGCGGCTCGTTTTCCGGGTGGCCGCGCCATGCCCCGAGCGAAAAAGGGCCCTGCTCCACGCGGCCCTGGGCGCTGACCAGGGCTGCCCAACGCCGGCCAATTCTCACGAGCGTTCTGCCCAAATCGATCCCGATTTGGGCAGAACGCTCGTGAGAATTGGCCGGAAAACGCCCGGCGAACACAGTTCGGGCACCACAGGGCCGCAGGGCCGCCCCCCCCGGGGCCCTGTCCGGGATCGCGTGTCGGCGCGTTCCGGCACCGCCAGGAGGAGCTCCGGGAAGCGGGCCCCGGGGAGGCCGACGCCTCCCGCTCCTCAGCCTCCGGGGTTCCCCTCCCTGGCGCCGGCCGCTGGGGCCGGGCCAGCCCCGAAACCCGGGCCCGGGCCCGGGCCTACTTGCTCAGCCTTCCGTTGCCAGGGGCCTGAGCCCGGGGGCCTCCGCATGGGGAACCCTGAGTCCCGCGCCACGAGTCCCCCCGACAGTCCCGGCGACCACGGCACCTTTCGCGGCTTCGTCCCAGCCGTGGAGTGAGAGATCACTCCGTTCCCCCACAGAGGCCAGCCCCCTCCATGGGCGCCCCGGCCGCCCGCCACGGCGGAGGCGGACGCCCGGCCACGGCGCCTCCATCCACTCTGCTCGGGGAAAACTTCCCGGAACGGGGCCGCCGGCCGCGCCCCATCGTCGCGGCTCGTTTTCCGGGTGGCCGCGCCATGCCCCGAGCGAGAAAGTTCCCTGCTCCACGCGGCCCTGGGCGCTGACCAGGGCTGCCCAACGCCGGCCAATTCTCACGAGCGTTCTGCCCAAATCGATCCCGATTTGGGCAGAACGCTCGTGAGAATTGGCCGGAAAACGCCCGGCGAACACACTTCGGGCACCAGAGGGCCGCAGGGCCGCCCCCCCCGGGGCCCTGTCCGGGATCGCGTGTCGTCGCGTTCCGGCACCGCCAGGAGGAGCTCCGGGAGGCGGGCCCCGGGGAGGCCGACGCCTCCCGCTCCTCAGCCTCCGGGGGTCCGCTCCCTGGCGCCGGCCGCTGGGGCCGGGCCAGCCCCGAAAGCCGGGCCCGGGCCCGGGCCTGCTTGCTCAGCCTTCCGTTGCCAGGGGCCTGAGCCTGGGGGCCTCCGCATGGGGAACCCTGAGTCCCGCGCCACGAGTCCCCCCGACCGTCCCGGCGACCACGGCAACTTTCGCGGCTTCGTCCCAGCCGTGGAGTGAGAGATCACTCCGTTCCCCCACAGAGGCCAGCCCCCTCCACGGGCGCCCCGGCCGCCCGCCACGGCGGAGGCGGACGCCCGGCCACGGCGCCTCCATCCACTCTGCTCGGGGAAAACTCCCCGGCGCCGGGGCCGCCGGCCGCGCCCCATCGTCGCGGCTCGTTTTCCGGGTGGCCGCGCCATGCCACGAGCGAGAAAGGGCCCTGCTCCACGCGGCCCTGGGCGCTGACCAGGGCTGCCCAACGCCGGCCAATTCTCACGAGCGTTCTGCCCAAATCGATCCCGATTTGGGCAGAACGCTCGTGAGAATTGGCCGGAAAACGCCCGGCGAACACACTTCGGGCACCAGAGGGCCGCAGGGCCGCCCCCCCGGGGCCCTGTCCGGGATCGCGTGTCGGCGCGTTCCGGCACCGCCAGGAGGAGCTCCGGGAGGCGGGCCCCGGGGAGGCCGACGCCTCCCGCTCCTCAGCCTCCGGGGGTCCCCTCCCTGGCGCCGGCCGCTGGGGCCGGGCCAGCCCCGAAAGCCGGGCCCGGGCCCGGGCCTGCTTGCTCAGCCTCCTATTCCAGGGGCCTGAGCCTGGGGGCCTCCGCATGGCGAACCCTGAGTCCCGCGCCACGAGTCCCCCCGACCGTCCCGGCCACAACGGCACCTTTCAGGGCTTCGTCCCAGCCGTGGAGTGAGAGATCACTCCGTTCCCCCACAGAGGCCAGCCCCCTCCACGGGCGTCCCGGCCGCCCGCCACGGCGGAGGCGGACGCCCGGCCACGGCGCCTCCATCCACTCTGCTCGGGGAAAACTCCCCGGCGCCGGGGCCGCCGGCCGCGCCCCATCGTCGCGGCTCGTTTTCCGGGTGGCCGCGCCATGCCCCGAGCGAAAAAGGGCCCTGCTCCACGCGGCCCTGGGCGCTGACCAGGGCTGCCCAACGCCGGCCAATTCTCACGAGCGTTCTGCCCAAATCGATCCCGATTTGGGCAGAACGCTCGTGAGAATTGGCCGGAAAACGCCCGGCGAACACAGTTCGGGCACCACAGGGCCGCAGGGCCGCCCCCCCGGGGCCCTGTCCGGGATCGCGTGTCGGCGCGTTCCGGCACCGCCAGGAGGAGCTCCGGGAAGCGGGCCCCGGGGAGGCCGACGCCTCCCGCTCCTCAGCCTCCGGGGGTCCCCTCCCTGGCGCCGGCCGCTGGGGCCGGGCCAGCCCCGAAAGCCGGGCCCGGGCCCGGGCCTACTTGCTCAGCCTTCCGTTGCCAGGGGCCTGAGCCTGGGGGCCTCCGCATGGGGAACCCTGAGTCCCGCGCCACGAGTCCCCCCGACCGTCCCGGCGACCACGGCACCTTTCGCGGCTTCGTCCCAGCCGTGGAATGAGAGATCACTCCGTTCCCCCACAGAGGCCAGCCCCCTCCATGGGCGCCCCGGCCGCCCGCCACGGCGGAGGCGGACGCCCGGCCACGGCGCCTCCATCCACTCTGCTCGGGGAAAACTTCCCGGAACGGGGCCGCCGGCCGCGCCCCATCGTCGCGGCTCGTTTTCCGGGTGGCCGCGCCATGCCCCGGGCGAGAAAGTTCCCTGCTCCACGCGGCCCTGGGCGCTGACCAGGGCTGCCCAACGCCGGCCAATTCTCACGAGCGTTCTGCCCAAATCGATCCCGATTTGGGCAGAACGCTCGTGAGAATTGGCCGGAAAACGCCCGGCGAACACACTTCGGGCACCAGAGGGCCGCAGGGCCGCCCCCCCGGGGCCCTGTCCGGGATCGCGTGTCGGCGCGTTCCGGCACCGCCAGGAGGAGCTCCGGGAGGCGGGCCCCGGTGAGGCCGACGCCTCCCGCTCCTCAGCCTCCGGGGGTCCCCTCCCTGGCGCCGGCCGCTGGGGCCGGGCCAGCCCCGAAAGCCGGGCCCGGGCCCGGGCCTGCTTGCTCAGCCTCCTATTCCAGGGGCCTGAGCCTGGGGGCCTCCGCATGGCGAACCCTGAGTCCCGCGCCACGAGTCCCCCCGACCGTCCCGGCCACAACGGCACCTTTCGGGGCTTCGTCCCAGCCGTGGAGTGAGAGATCACTCCGTTCCCCCACAGAGGCCAGCCCCCTCCACGGGCGTCCCGGCCGCCCGCCACGGCGGAGGCGGACGCCCGGCCACGGCGCCTCCATCCACTCTGCTCGGGGAAAACTCCCCGGCGCCGGGGCCGCCGGCCGCGCCCCATCGTCGCGGCTCGTTTTCCGTGTGGCCGCGACATACCCCGAGCGTGAAAGGGCCCTGCTCCACGCGGCACTGGGCGCTGACCAGGGCTGCCCAACGCCGGCCAATTCTCACGAGCGTTCTGCCCAAATCGATCCCGATTTGGGCAGAACGCTCGTGAGAATTGGCCGGAAAACGCCCGGCGAACACACTTCGGGCACCAGAGGGCCGCAGGGCCGCCCCCCCGGGGCCCTGTCCGGGATCACGTGTCGTCGCGTTCCGGCACCGCCAGGAGGAGCTCCGGGAGGCGGGCCCCGGGGAGGCCGACGCCTCCCGCTCCTCAGCCTCCGGGTGTCCCCTCCCTGGCGCCGCCGCTGGGGCCGGGCCAGCCCCGAAAGCCGGGCCCGGGCCCGGTCCTGCTTGCTCAGCCTTCCGTTGCCAGGGGCCTGTGCCTGGGGGCCTCCGCATGGGGAACACTGAGTCCCGCGTCACCAGTCCCCCCGACCGTCCCGGCAACAACGGCACCTTTCGCGTCTTCGTCCCAGCCGTGGAGTGAGAGTTCACTCCGTTCCCCCACAGTGGCCAGCCCCCTCCACGGGCGCCCCGGCCGCCCGCCCCGGCGGAGGTGGACGCCTGGCCACGGCGCCTCCATCCACTCTGCTCGGGGAAAACTCCCCGGCGCCGGGGCCGCCGGCCGCGCCCCATCGTCGCGGCTCGATTTCCGGGTGGCCGCGACATGACCCGAGCGAGAAAGGGCCCTGCTCCACGCGGCACTGGGCGCTGACCAGGGCTGCCCAACGCCGGCCAATTCTCACGAGCGTTCTGCGCAAATCGATCCTGATTTGTGCAGAACGCTCGTGAGAATTGGCCGGAAAACGCCAGCCGAACACACTTCGGGCACCAGAGGGCCGCAGGGCTGCCCCCCCGGGGCCCTGTACGGGATCGCGTGTCGTCGCGTTCCGGCACCGCCAGGAGGAGCTCCGGTGGCCGGCCCCGGGGAGGCCGACGCCTCCCGCTCCTCAGCCTCTGGGGGTTCCCTCCCTGGCGCCGGCCGCTGGGGCCGGGCCAGCCCCGAAAGCCGGGCCCGGGCCCGGTCCTGCTTGCTCAGCCTTCCGTTGCCAGCGGCCTGAGCCTGGGGGCCTCCGCATGGGGAACCCTGAGTCCCGCGCCACGAGTCCCCCCGACCGTCCCGGCGACAATGGCACCTTTCGCGGCTTCGTCCCAGCCGTAGAGTGAGAGATCACTCCTTTACCCCACAGAGGCCAGCCCCCTCCACGGGCGCCCCGGCGGCCGCCATGGCGGAGGCGGACGCCCTGCCACGGAGCCTCCATCCACTCTGCTCGGGGAAAACTCCCCGGCGCCGGGGTCGCCGGCCGCGCCCAATCGTCGCGGCTCGTTTTCCGGGTGGCCGCGCCATGCCCCGAGCGAGAAAGGGCCCTGTTCCACGCGGAACTGGGCGCTGACCAGGGCTGCCCAACTCCGGCCAATTCTCACGAGGGTTCTGCCCAAATCGATCCCGATTTGGGCAGAACGCTCATGAGAATTGGCCGGAAAACGCCCGGCAAACACACTTCGGGCACCAGAGGGCCGCAGGGCCGCCCTCCCGGGGCCCTGTCCGGGATCGTGTGTCGTCGCGTACCGGCACAGCCAGGAGGAGCTCCGGGAGGCGGGCCCCGGGGAGGCCGACGCCTCCCGCTCCTCAGCCTCTGGGTGTCCCCTCCCTGGCGCCGGCCGCTGGGGCCGGGCCAGCCCCGAAAGCCGGGCCCGGGCCCAGGCCTGCTTGCTCAGCCTCCGATGCCAGGGGCCTGAGCCTGGGGGCCTCCGCATGGGGAACCCTGAGTCCCGCGCCACGAGTCCCCCCGAGCGTCCCGGCAACAACGGCAACTTTCGCGGCTTCGTCCCAGCCGTGGAGTGAGAGATCACTCCGTTCCCCCACAGAGGCCAGCCCCCTCCACGGGCGCCCCGGCCGCCCGCCACGGCGGAGGCGGACGCCCGGCCACGGCGCCTCCATCCACTCTGCTCGGGGAAAACTCCCCGGCGCCGGGGCCGCCGGCCGCGCCCCATCGTCGCGGCTCGTTTTCCGGGTGTCCGCGCCATGCCCCGAGCGAGAAAGGGCCCTGCTCCACGCGGAACAGGGCACTGACCAGGGCTGCCCAACGCCGGCCAATTCTCACGAGCGTTCTGCCCAAATCGATCCCGATTTGGGCAGATCGCTCGTGAGAATTGGCCGGAAAACGCCCGGCGAACACACTTCGGGCACCAGAGGGCCGCAGGGCCGCCCCCCCGGAGCCCTGACCAGGATCGCGTGTCGTCGCGTTCCGGCACCACCAGGAGGAGCTCCGGGAGGCGGGCCCCGGGGAGGCCGACGCCTCCCGCTCCTCAGCCTCCGGGGGTCCCCTCCCTGGCGCCTGCCGCTGGGGCCGGGCCAGCCCCGAAAGCCGGGCCCGGGTCCGGGCCTGCTTGCTCAGCCTTCCTTTGCCAGGGGTCTGAGCCTGGGGGCCTCCGCATGGGGAACCCTGAGTCCCGCGCCACGAGTCCCCCCAACCGTCCTGGCGACAACGGAACCTTTCGCGGCTTCGTCCCAGCCGTGGAGTGAGAGATCACTCCGTTCCCCCACAGAGGCCAGCCCCCTCCACGGGCGCCCCGGCGGCCCGCCACGGCGGAGGCGGACGCCCGGCCACGGCGCCGCCATCCACTCTGCTCGGGGAAAACTACCCTGCGCCCGGGCCGCCGGCCGCGCCCCATCGTCGCGGCTCGTTTTCCGGGTGGCCGCGACATGCCCCGAGCGAGAAAGGGCCCTGCTCCACGCGGCCCTGGGCGCTGACCAGGGCTGCCCAACGCCGGCCAATTCTCACGAGCGTTCTGCCCAAATCGATCCCGATTTGGGCAGAACGCTCGTGAGAATTGGCCGGAAAACGCCCGGCGAACACACTTCGGGCACCAGAGGGCCGCAGGGCTGCCCCCCCGGGGCCCTGTCCGGGATCGCGTGTCGTCGCGTTCCGGCACCGCCAGGAGGAGCTCCGGGAGGCGGTCCCCGGGGAGGCCGAGCCTCCCGCTCCTCAGCCTCCGGGGGTCCCCTCCCTGGCGCCGGCCGCTGGGGCCGGGCCAGCCCCGAAAGCCGGGCCCTGGCCCGGGCCTGCTTGCTCAGCCTTCCGTTGCCAGGGGCCTGAGCCTGGGGGCCTCCGCATGGGGAACCCTGAGTCCCGCGCCACGAGTCCCCCGGACCGTCCCGGCCACAACGGCACCTTTCGGGGCTTCGTCCCAGCCGTGGAGTGAGAGATCACTCCGTTCCCCCACAGAGGCCAGCCCCCTCCACGGGCGCCCCGGCGGCCCGCCACGGCGGAGGCGGACGCCCGGCCACGGCGCCTCCATCCACTCTACTCGGGGAAAACTCCCCGGCGCCGGGGCCGCCGGCCGTTCCCCATCGTCGCGGCTCGTTTTCCGGGTGGCCGCGACATGCGCCGCGCGAGAAAGGGCCCTGCTCCACGCGGCCCTGGGCGCTGACCAGGGCTGCCCAACGCCGGCCAATTCTCACGAGCGTTCTGCCCAAATCGATCCCGATTTGGGCAGAACGCTCGTGAGAATTGGCCGGAAAACGCCCGGCGAACACTCTTCGGGCACCAGAGGGCCGCAGGGCCGCCCCCCCGGGGCCCTGTCCGGGATCGCGTGTCGTCGCGTTCCGGCACCGCCAGGAGAGCTCCGGGAGGCGGGCCCCGGGGAGGCCGACGCCTCCCGCTCCTCAGCCTCCGCGGGTCCCCTCCCTGGCGCCGGCCGCTGGGGCCGGGCCAGCCCCGACAGCCGGGCCCGGGCCCGGGCCTGCTTGCTCAGTCTTCCGTTGCCAGGGGCCTGAGCCTGGGGGCCTCCGCATGGGGAACCCTGAGTCCCGCGCCACGAGACCCCCGACCGTCCCGGCGACCACGGCACCTTTCGCGGCTTCGTCCCAGCCGTGGAGTGAGAGATCACTCCGTTCCCCCACAGAGGCCAGCCCCCTCCACGGGCGCCCCGGCCGCCCGCCACGGCGGAGGCGGACGCCCGGCCACGGCGCCTCCATCCACTCTGCTCGGGGAAAACTCCCCGGCGCCGGGGCCGCCGGCCGCGCCCCATCGTCGCGGCTCGTTTTCCGGGTGGCCGCGCCATGCCCCGAGCGAAAAAGGGCCCTGCTCCACGCGGCCCTGGGCGCTGACCAGGGCTGCCCAACGCCGGCCAATTCTCACGAGCGTTCTGCCCAAATCGATCCCGATTTGGGCAGAACGCTCGTGAGAATTGGCCGGAAAACGCCCGGCGAACACAGTTCGGGCACCACAGGGCCGCAGGGCCGCCCCCCCGGGGCCCTGTCCGGGATCGCGTGTCGGCGCGTTCCGGCACCGCCAGGAGGAGCTCCGGGAAGCGGGCCCCGGGGAGGCCGACGCCTCCCGCTCCTCAGCCTCCGGGGTTCCCCTCCCTGGCGCCGGCCGCTGGGGCCGGGCCAGCCCCGAAACCCGGGCCCGGGCCCGGGCCTACTTGCTCAGCCTTCCGTTGCCAGGGGCCTGAGCCTGGGGGCCTCCGCATGGGGAACCCTGAGTCCCGCGCCACGAGTCCCCCCGACCGTCCCGGCGACCACGGCACCTTTCGCGGCTTCGTCCCAGCCGTGGAGTGAGAGATCACTCCGTTCCCCCACAGAGGCCAGCCCCCTCCATGGGCGCCCCGGCCGCCCGCCACGGCGGAGGCGGACGCCCGGCCACGGCGCCTCCATCCACTCTGCTCGGGGAAAACTTCCCGGAACGGGGCCGCCGGCCGCGCCCCATCGTCGCGGCTCGTTTTCCGGGTGGCCGCGCCATGCCCCGAGCGAGAAAGTTCCCTGCTCCACGCGGCCCTGGGCGCTGACCAGGGCTGCCCAACGCCGGCCAATTCTCACGAGCGTTCTGCCCAAATCGATCCCGATTTGGGCAGAACGCTCGTGAGAATTGGCCGGAAAACGCCCGGCGAACACACTTCGGGCACCAGAGGGCCGCAGGGCCGCCCCCCCCGGGGCCCTGTCCGGGATCGCGTGTCGTCGCGTTCCGGCACCGCCAGGAGGAGCTCCGGGAGGCGGGCCCCGGGGAGGCCGACGCCTCCCGCTCCTCAGCCTCCGGGGGTCCGCTCCCTGGCGCCGGCCGCTGGGGCCGGGCCAGCCCCGAAAGCCGGGCCCGGGCCCGGGCCTGCTTGCTCAGCCTTCCGTTGCCAGGGGCCTGAGCCTGGGGGCCTCCGCATGGGGAACCCTGAGTCCCGCGCCACGAGTCCCCCCCGACCGTCCCGGCGACCACGGCAACTTTCGCGGCTTCGTCCCAGCCGTGGAGTGAGAGATCACTCCGTTCCCCCACAGAGGCCAGCCCCCTCCACGGGCGCCCCGGCCGCCCGCCACGGCGGAGGCGGACGCCCGGCCACGGCGCCTCCATCCACTCTGCTCGGGGGAAAACTCCCCGGCGCCGGGGCCGCCGGCCGCGCCCCATCGTCGCGGCTCGTTTTCCGGGTGGCCGCGCCATGCCACGAGCGAGAAAGGGCCCTGCTCCACGCGGCCCTGGGCGCTGACCAGGGCTGCCCAACGCCGGCCAATTCTCACGAGCGTTCTGCCCAAATCGATCCCGATTTGGGCAGAACGCTCGTGAGAATTGGCCGGAAAACGCCCGGCGAACACACTTCGGGCACCAGAGGGCCGCAGGGCCGCCCCCCCGGGGCCCTGTCCGGGATCGCGTGTCGGCGCGTTCCGGCACCGCCAGGAGGAGCTCCGGGAGGCGGGCCCCGGGGAGGCCGACGCCTCCCGCTCCTCAGCCTCCGGGGGTCCCCTCCCTGGCGCCGGCCGCTGGGGCCGGGCCAGCCCCGAAAGCCGGGCCCGGGCCCGGGCCTGCTTGCTCAGCCTCCTATTCCAGGGGCCTGAGCCTGGGGGCCTCCGCATGGCGAACCCTGAGTCCCGCGCCACGAGTCCCCCCGACCGTCCCGGCCACAACGGCACCTTTCAGGGCTTCGTCCCAGCCGTGGAGTGAGAGATCACTCCGTTCCCCCACAGAGGCCAGCCCCCTCCACGGGCGTCCCGGCCGCCCGCCACGGCGGAGGCGGACGCCCGGCCACGGCGCCTCCATCCACTCTGCTCGGGGAAAACTCCCCGGCGCCGCGGCTGCCGGCCGCGCCCCATCGTCGCGGCTCGTTTTCCGGGTGGCCGCGACATGCCCCGAGCGAGAAAGGGCCCTGCTCCACGCGGAACTGGGCGCTGACCAGGGCTGCCCAACGCCGGCCAATTCTCACGAGCGTTCTGCCCAAATCGATCCCGATTTGGGCAGAACGCTCGTGAGAATTGGCCGGAAGACGCCCGGCGAACACACTTCGGGCACCACAGGGCCGCAAGGCCGCCCCCCCGGGGCCCTGTCCGGGATCGCGTGTCGTCGCGATCCGGCACAGCCAGGAGGAGCTCCGTGAGGCTGGCGTGGGCAAGTCGACGCCTCGCGCTCCTCAGACTCTGGTGGTCCCCTCCCTTCGCTGGCAGCTGGGGCCGGGCCAGCCCCGAAAGCCGGGCCCGGGCCCGGGCCTGCTTGCTCAGCCTTCCGTTGTCAGTGGCCTGAGCCTGCGGGCCTCCCCATGGGGAACCCTGAGTCCCGCGCCACGAGTCCTCCGACCGTCCCGGCGCCATCGGCCCCTTTCGTGGCTGCGACACAGCTGTGGAGCGACAGATCTTTTTGTTCCCCCAGAGAGGCCAATCCCTTCCCGGGAGCCCCGGCCTCCCTCCAAGGCGGAGCCGGATGCCCGACCACAGACCCTCCATCAACTCTGCTCGGAGCAAGCTCTCCGGCTCTGAGGCCCCCGGCCGGGCCCCGTCGTCTCGGCGCGTTTTTGGGTGGCTGGGACATACCCCGAGTGAGAAAGGGTCCTGGGCCACGCGGAACAAGGCGGTCCCCATGGTTGTCCAACGCCAGCTAATTTTCATGAGCGCTCTGCCCAAATCGATCCCGATTTGATATGGACCCTCAACTCTATTGTGATATAATCGTCGAGAAATCAGGAAAAAATATTCAATGTAACAAAAGACATTCTCCTCAATCAATGGTGCTGGGGAAACTGGACAGCGATATGTAGAAGAATGAAACTCGACCATTCTCTTACACCATACACAATGATAAACTCGAACTCGATAAAGGAGCTCAACGTGAGACAGGATTCTCTCAGAATCCTAGAGGAGTACATAGGCAGTAACCTCTTCGATATCAGCCACAGCAACTTCTTTCAAGATATGTCTCCAAAGGCCAAGGAAACAAAAGCGAAAATGAACTTTTGGCACTTCATCAAGATCAAAAGCTTCTGCACAGCAAAGGGAACAGTCCACCAATCAAAAGGCAACCCACGGAATGGGAGAAGATATTTGTAAATGACAGTTCAGACAAAAGGTTGATATCCAGGATCTAGAAAGAACTTCTCAAACTCAACACACACAAAACAGATAATCATATCCAAAAATGGGCAGAAGATATGAACAGACACTCCTCCAACGAAGACATACAAATGGCTATCAGACACATGACAAAATGTTCATCATCACTAGCCATCAGGGAGATTCAAATGAAAACGACATTGAGATACCACCTGACACCAGTTAGAAAGGCCACAATTAGCAAGACAGGAAACAACGATTGTTGGAGAGGATGTGGAGAAAGGGGAACCCTCTTACACTGTTGGTGGGAATGCAAGTTGGTGCAGCCACTTTGGAGAACAGTGTGGAGATTCCTCCAGAAATTAAGAATAGAGCTTCCCTATGACCCTGCAATTGCACTGCTGGGTATTTACCCCAAAGATACAGATGTAGTGAAAAGAAGGGCCATCTGTACCCCAATGTTTATAGCAGCAAAGGCCTCGGTCGCCAAACTGTGGAAAGAACCAAGATGCCCTTCAATGGACGAATGGATAAGGAATATGTGGTCCATATACAAGATGGAGTATTATGCCTCCATCAGAAAGGATGAATACCAACTTTTGTAGCAATATGGATGGGACTGGAAGAGATTATGCTGAGTGAAATAAGTCAAGCAGAGAGAGTCAATTATCATATGGTTTCACTTATTTGTGGAGCATAACAAAGAACAAGGAGGACATGGGGAGATGGAGAGGAGAAGGAAGTTGTGGGAAATGGGAAGGGGAGGTGAACCATGAGAGACTACGGACTCTGAAAAAGAACCTGAGGGTCTTGAATGGGTGGGGAGTGGGAGGTTGGGAGAACAAGGTGGTGGGTATTAGGGAGGGCACGTGTTGCATGGAGCACTGGGTGTGGTGCAAAAATAAGGAATACTGTTACGCTGAAAAGAAATAATATAGATAGATAGATATTGAAAGTGAAAAAAAAAAGGAATGTGCTGAACCTACAGAGCAGAAGAAATCAGAATGCCTCCCTGACGCCACCCCCAATACCGGCGCCCCTGAGGAGCAGGAATGAGGAGTCTCACGGTCCTGCAGACTCACGTCCTCAACTCAGGCATCGGGATTGGTCATCACTGTGCCGGCAGATCCGGGCCGCCATGCCCCTGTGACCTAAACCTAACCCTCGGTTGGGCGTTCAGGCTTCAGTCCCCAGAGGACTGGCTCCCTAGCCCTCCAGACTGGGGACCCCATATTCCCAACGTAGGACTCTGGCTGCCACCCATGATGAAACTTGACCACATGGACCTTTGCAGAACGCTCCTTGCCGGAGAAACCTCCATGACCCCTAAAGCCAACCACATCTTCTGAGCACCCCCACACCACAATTCCTTAGCCTTACAGGCCGCCAGAACAATGCCCTCAGCCCAGCCCTCCAGAGAGCCTGAGTCCGTGCTGGCACATCAGGCCTGCCATTCTCCCAGGACCAAACCCTAAGCCTAGGTTGGGTGTTCAGGTTCTAGAACCCTGACACCCAATTCCACCCATGGGTGGGAGCATCAAACTGATGGCATGACTCAGCTTCTCAACCAGCAGGAGATTCGATTTGGTGCTCTCCAACACCCTCAGAGCCCTAGGAACCGGCCAAGCTGCCCTGAGGCCATTCCCGCCATCTTTGCACCTCCAGGCCAAAAACCCAGGGCCTGAGAAGCCTCCGGAGCCCTGCCCTCAACTCAGCCCTTCAGTGAGCCAATATCTGTGCTGGCAGATCCCACATGCCTTCTCCCTAAGACATAACCTTAACGCTAAGCCTAACCCTAATACTAACTCTAGCCCAGGTTGTGTGTTCAGGCATCCCTCCTCCATAGCCTGGTCCCCCAAACGGCCAGATGGGGGACCCCTGAGCTGCACCCCATAATTGCGCCTGATCCCAGGAGGAAACCCTGCCCTTTAGAAATGTGTTGAACCCGCAGAGCGGGAGAAACCTGCATGCCTCCCAGAGCCCACTGCCACTTCTGGCACACCCAAGGACCAGGAACCAGGACTCTCACAGTGCTACAGACTCGCGCCCTCAACTCAGGCATTGGGAAGCATCACCACAGCGCCATCAGATCGGGGCTGCCATGCCCTTACAACCCTACCCTAACCCTAGGTTGGGTGTCAGGCTTCTGTCCCCTGAGGACTGGACCCCTAGCCCTCCAGACTGGGGACCCTGGATTCCCAATGCAGGACTCTGGCTGCCACCCACGATGAAACTGGACCATATGATCCTGTGCAGTATGCTCCTGGCCACAGAATCCTCCATGCCCCCTAAAGCCACCCACGCCTTCCAAGAAATGCCACACCACAAACCCAGAGCCTGACAGGCCACCAGAGCAATGCCCTCAACTCAGCCCTCCGGAGAACCTGAGCCGCACTGGCAGGCCTGCCATTCTCCCAGGACGAAACCCTAACACTAGGTTGGGTGTTCAGGCATTGGACCCAGAGGCCTGACACCCAATTCCTCCCATGGGTTGAGCATCAGACTGTCGGCAGGACTCAGTTCTCAGCCAGGAGGAGACCTTTTCATTTGGTGTTCTCTCACACCCTCAGAGCAGTAGCAACCAGCCATTCTCCCTTGAGGCCATTCCCACCAGCTTTGCTCCTCCAGGCCAAGAACCCAGGGCCTGAGGAGCCTCCTGAGTCCTGCCCTCAACTCAGCCCTTGGGTGAGCCCGTATCTGTGCTAGCAGATCCGACATGCCCTGTCCCTAAGCCTAACACTAACCATAATACTATACCTAGCCCAGGTTGTGTGTTCAGGCGTCCATACTCTGACTCCTGGTCCCCAAGGCCCCAGATGGGGGACCCGTGAGCGATACCCCATCATTGAACCTGACACCAGGAGGAAACCATGCTGTTTAGAATTGTGCTGAACCCACAGAGCGGGATAAATTTGAATGTCTCCCTGAGGCCACCCCACTTCCAGCGCCCCCAAGGACCAAGAACCAGGAGTCTCATGGTCCTGCAGACACACGCTCTGAACTCAAGCATTGGGATGGGCCACCACAGCGCCAGCAGATTGGGGCTGCAATGCCCCTACAACCTAACCCTCACAGCAGGACTCACCCTCTCAGCCAGAAGGTGACCTTTCATTTCGTGCTATCTAATGCCCTGAGAATTGTAGAAACTGGCATGCTCCCCTGAGGCGATTTCCAACATCTTTGCCCGTACAGCCCAAAACCCCAGTGCCCGAGGAGCCTCCTGAGTCCCACCCTCAACTCAGCCCTTGGGCGAGCTGATATCTGTGCTTGCATATCCGACATGCCTTGTCCCTAAGACATAACCTTAACCCTAATCCTAATACTAACCCTAGCCCAGGTTCGTGCTCAGGCATCCTCCTCCCACAACTGGTCCTCAAAACCCCAGATAGGGGACCCCTGAGTTGCACCCCATAATTGCACATGATCCCAGCATGAACTGTGCCGTTTAGAAATGGGCTGAAGCCACAGAGCAGGAGAAGCCTGCAAGTCTCCCTGAGGCCAAAGCACTTCTGGACCCTCCCAAGGACCGGGAACCAGAGTCTCAATGTCCTGCAGACATAGCCTCAACTCAGGCATCAGGATGGGTCACCACAGCACCGGCAGATCGGGGTTACCATGCCCCAAAGACTTAACCATAATGCTAGGATGGGTGTTTATGCTTCGATCCACAAAGGCCTGGCTCCCTAGCCATCCAGACTGGGGACCCTGTATTTGCAATGCTGGACTCCGGCTGCCACCCACAAGGAAAATGGCCCACATGGCCCTGTGCAGTACGCTCCTGGCCGGAGAAACCTCCATGCCCCCTAAAGACACCCACACCTTCCGAGGACCCACACACCACCGCCCAGTGCCTGATGGGCCACCAGAGCAATACCCTCAACTCAGCCCTCCGGAGAGCCTGAGTCTGCACTGGCACCTCAGGCCTGCCATGCTCCCAGGACCAAACCCTAATACCCTAGCTCAGGTGGTCAGGCTCTGGACCCCAGAGGCCTGATACCCAATTCCATCCCAGTGGATAGGAACATCAGACTGATGGCAGGACTCAGCCTCTCAGCCAGGAGAATAAATGAAATAAACCATTTCATTTAGTGCTATCTAACACTCTCAGAGACCTAGAAACCAGCATGCTCCCCTGAGGCCATTCCCACCATCTTTACCTTCTAGGAAAAAAACCCAGGGCCTAAGGAGCCTCCTGAGTCCCGCCTTCAACTCAGCCCTTGGGTGAGCCCATATAAGTGTTACCAGATCCAACATGCCTTGTCCCTAAGACATAACCCTAACCCTAATCTTTTTATTTTTTTTAAGGTTTTATTCATTTCTTTGACAGAGACAGATCAGAAGAAGGCACAGAGAGGACGAAGCACGCTCCCCGCTGAGCAGAGAGCCTGATGTGGGGCTCCATCCCAGGACCCTGAGATCATGACCTGAGCGGAAGGCAGAGGCTTTAACCAACTGAGCCACCCAGGCGCCCCACCTTAACACTAATCTTAACACTAACCCAAACCACAAAACCTAACCCTAACCTCTAAACCTAACATAACAACCTCGGAGCAGTAGAAACCATCATGCTCCCCAGAGGCGATTCCCACTTTCTTTGCCCCTCCAGTCCAAAAATCCAGGGCCTGAGGAGACTCCTGAGTCCCGCCCTCAACACAGCCCTTGGGTGAGTCCATATCTGTGTTGGCAGATCTGACATGCCTTGTCCCTAAGACATACGCCTAACCCTAAGCCTAACCCTAAACCTTACCTCTAACCCTATCCCCTAACTCCTAACCCTAACCCTAACCCCTAACAACTAACCCTAACACTCTCCGAACCTCTATCCCTAACCCTAACCCTCCAGACTGGGGATTCCAAAGTCACAACACAGGACTCTGCCTGCCCTCCAGAAAGAAAGGTGCATGAGCACCTAAACACACCCGCCATTGGAAATGCCCCAGACATAATGCCAGATTCTGCCACAACGCCAGATGCATGTCATCCACTCAGCCCTGAGGGAGCCCACCTCAACACAGCATATCAGCAGCATATCAGAACTGCCATGCCCCTAGGCCTTAACCCTAACCCTAGGTTGGGTGTACAGTCTTCCGTACCCAGAGGCCTAGCCCCCAAACCCGCCAGATTGTGGATGCATGAGACTCACTCTGGCAGTCTGGAGGCTGCCTATGCTGTTACAGTGCCATTTGGAGCTACTTAGACCTCAGAGCAAAAGATAACTTCATGCCGCCCAAGGCAAGCCCCAGCATCTGAGCCCCTCCTGAACACAAACCCAGATTCACACTAGCCACCTATCACCGACCCTCAACTCAGGCCACCGGGGAGTCCGCCTCAGCACTGGCAGATTGGGCCTGTCGCGCCCCAAGACCTCACCCTTAGTTTGAGTTTCCAGGCTTCCATCCCAAGATGCCTAGCCTCCAGGCCCCCTGGATTAAGGACCCCTGAGTGACATTGCAGGACTCCAACAGCCACGCAGGATGAAACCTTGCAGTTTGGAGCTGCTGAATACTCAGAGGGTGAGAAACCTTCAAGCCCCCGTAAAGCTATCCGCACAATTTGCGGCACCCCAGGCCAGAAAGCTGTTTTCTATGAAGCTACCGGACACATGCCCTCAACTCAGCCCTGAGGGGAGCCCATCTCAGCGCCGGCAGATTGGGCCTGCCATGACCCTAGACCCTAACCCTAACCCTAGGTGGGGTATACAGCCTTCCATGCCCAGAGGCCTGTACCCCAAGCCCATCAGACTGGGGATGACTGAGACTCCCGCCAGCACTCCTCCAGCCTCCTAGGGCAAAATGGTGCCATTTGGAACTGTGCAGGAACCTCAGAGCAGGAGAAAGCTGCATGCCCCCCAAGAACACCACTAGCTTCTTTGCCCCCACAAACACAAACACAGACCTCAAGTCCTGCCTGATTCCCACCCTCCATTCGGCCTATCCAGGAGACCACCTCAATTGCAGCAGATCGGGCCTGCCATGTCCCTAAGCCTTAACCCTAACCCTAGTTTGGATTTTCAGGCTTCCATCCCAAGAGGCCTGGCCCCCACGCCCCCCAGATTAAGGACTTCTGAGCAACACCACAGGACACAGCCTGTCACACAAGTGGAAACCTTGTGGTTTGGAGCTGCAATGAACCCTCAGATGGGGAGAAACTTTCATGCCACCCTAAAGCCACCCCAATAATCAACAGCCACTCTGGCCATAGAGCTGGATTCCATCCCGCCACCAAATGCATACCCTCAACTGAGCCCATAGGGGATCCCGCCTCAGCACTGGCAGATCGGGCCTGCCATTGCCCCTAGGCCCTAACCCTAACACAAGTTTGGGTGTTCAGTCTTCCATTCTGAGGGTCCAGGCAACAAAATCCCCTGGATTAAGGAATCTTGACATACACCTCAGGACTCCGCTTGCCACACAGTAGGAACCTGTGCCTTGGAGTTGTGCTGAACCCTCAGAGGGGGAGAAACTTGCCCCTCTAAAGGCACTCCCATCATCTGCACCCGTCCCCCCGGCCATAAACCAGATTCTGCTGCGCTGCCGGACGCATGCCATAAATTCAGACCCTAGGGCGCCCCACCTCAACATAAGCAGATCGGGCCACCATGCCCCTAGGCCCTTACCAGAACCCCTCTTTAGGTTTTCAGGCTTCCATCCCAGGGGGCCTGCCTCCCATGTCCCCCCAGATTAAGGTCTACTGAGCGCCACCACGGGACTCCACCTGGCACTCATGAGGAAAACTTGTGGTTTAGAGCTGCACTGAACACTCAGACGGGGAGAAACCTGCAAACCCCCGTAATGCCACCCCACCATGAGTCACCCCCATGGCCATAAAACCAGATTCTCCTGCGATGCCAGATCTAAGCCCTCAACTCGACCCTTAGGGGAGCCCGCATCAGCACCGGCACATTGGACCTGCCATGCCCTTCGGCCCTAACCATAAACCTAGGTGGGGTGTACAGGCTTTCATGAACAGAGGCCTGTCCCCCAAGCCCGCCAGATTGGGCACCTCCGAGATTCATGCCAGTAGAGATTAAGGATTCCTCAGTGACACCCCAGGACTGCGTCTGCCACACAGGAGGAAACCATGCCATTTGGAGCTCTGCAGAACCCTCAGGGTAGGAGAAACCTGCATGCAACCCTGAGGTCACGCCCAGCTTCTGTGGCATCCCTGGACACAAACTCTGAGTCTGACATGCCACCTGATACCCACCCTGAAGTCAGCCCACCAGGGAGCCCACCTCAGCAGTAGCAGATTGAGCATGCCATGCCCCTACGCCCTTACCGTAGCTCTAGTTTCTGATTTCGGGCTTCCATCCCAAGAGGCCTGGCCCCCAAACTCCCCAGATTCAGGACCCCCCTGTAACAAGGCAGAAACCTGAATGCCATGCAGGGGGAAGCCATGACATTTGGAGCTCCAAAGTTTCCTCAGAGAGGGAGAAACCAGCATGCCCCTCTAAAGCCACCCCCACGATCAGCCGTCCCTCTGGCCAGAAACCCTGACTCTTCTGCATTGCAGGATGCATTTCCTCAACTCAATTCTGAGGGTATCTCACCTCTGTGTAGGCTGATCAGGCCTGTCCTGCCCAGCCCATTACCCTTAACCCTATGTTGCATTTTCAGGCTTCCTTCCCCAGGGGCCTATCCACCAAGCCCTCTAGATTGGTAAACTTGGAGCCACACTGTAGGAGTCCCCCTGCCACCCAGCAGGAAACTTGTCCCTTTGGAGCTGTGCAGAACCCTCAGAGCCAGAGAAACCTGCATGACCCCATTAGGACTCCCCCACATTCTGCAGCCCCCTGGCCACAAACCCAGAGCCTGATTCACCACCTGACCCCCATTCTCAACTCAGCTCCTTGGGGAACTCACCTCAACACCAGAAGTTCGGGCCTGCCACGCCACTAGCTCAGCTCTGCTCATGGACACCACCAGCTCTAGGCAGACCTAGAACTCCCCTGTCTGCGGCAAAGCTCTGGGATCCCCCCTCCTTCTTCCCAATTTACACTGGCCCAGGCATTCATGAGAAAGGGGAAGGCTACCTCTTGAATGCTTAATACCTCCTTTCCTCTTCAGCCCTATTTCTCTCCACTTACCTTTGCACCTGGGCAAACTGAAAGTAACATATCAATGGAACATGTACATGCTCTGAGATCTAAATCTTTCATGGCAACTTTCTGAGGGCTCCTTATGCAATAGGAAACTAGTGTATCCTGCCACAGAGTGTTTCATAATGAACAGCTACAGAACAGGAGAGCAAAAGTCATTCCAGTTTTACCTCAGTCTTCATGAAGTAGAACATGGTCTTCTTTTCTTCATTGACTTCAATTCCAATTCGTTTCCATGCAATGTTCATTCCTCTCCTTCAGGGGTAGGATTTTGTGATTCCTCACCTGCATAGAACACCCAGAGCTCATCACAACAAGTACTCTCCCTAATAGCTGTCACCCACTTAACCCTTCGCCCCACACCCCTGCCCCCTAGCAACCCTCGATTTTGCTCTAGGTTAGAGTCTGTTTCCTCATTGGCCTTTCTCCCCTCACTATGTTCATCTGTTTTCTTTCTGAAATTCCATAGAGGTCAAGATATAGGCTATTGGTCTTTTCTTACTGATTTTACTTAGCTAAATCCACTGTAGATCCATCCACATCCTTGCAGATGGTAAGATTTCATCCTTTTTGAACCTGGATCCTATTCCATTAAGAAGATGTGGGAGAATGAATACACATCCACACACACACACACACACACACACACATATGATATATACGAGTGATATATATATATCACTCATCAGTGAATGGACATTTGGTCTCCCTCCATTGTTTTACAATGGTTGAAAATGCTGCTGTAAATATCACGGTGCTTATACCCCACTGAATGTGCATTTTTGTGCCCTTTAGGGAAATAACTAGGAGGGCAATTGCTGGATCCTACTGTTGTTCAGTTCTTAGCTTTTGGAGGACACACTGTATTCTTTCCAAGAGTGGCTGCAACAACACACATGCCCACCAACAATGTAGGAGGGTTCCGGTTTTGGGTTGTTTTTTTTTTTAGATTTTATTTATTTATTTGACAGAGGTCACAAGTAGGCAGAGAGGCAGGCAGAGAGAGAGGACGAAGCAGACTCCCCGCTGAGCAGAGAGCCCAATGCGGGGCTCAATCTCAGGACCCTGAGACCATGACCTGAGCCGAAGGCAGTGGCTTAACCCACTGAGCCACACAGGTGCCCCCGAGGGTTCCACTTTAAACAGAACATTCCCTGCCAGCAATTTCCTAAGGAGGAAATATAAAACCTGTGGGAAAACCTGACTCACTGAGCATCAGGAAAGCAGCCACAGAAATTCAGCCCAGGGTTCCTGACACCAAGTCCCTTGAAGCCAACAGAGTGCCTTTATCCAGGGAAATTCCCAAAGACTCTCCTTCTGACTTCACTACCCATGAAACTGCAGAGAAAATACAGCATGTCCAACCATATATAGCCGTTTGAGTGAACCTAGGAAGACAAGCATCCCTTTTAAATTGTCCAAGACTCCTTGGAATCATTTTGAATTTTCCCTCTGCCCTCATTGGAACTCTTTGGATTCAAAGACGAATCCATTAGGATACATCACCTTGGACAAAGAAGAAGCCATCATCCAAGTCTCTATCTGACCACAAACAGCCACCTCACTCTAGATGCCAGCCGTTCCACCAGAGTCTAGGCCCAGTGGAGTAAACACTGTTCGATGAAGGAATACTTTCTATGTTCAAAAGGCACACCAAGTCAATCTCACATTCCCTTTCGAATCCAAGGGATTTCCTAGGAAAGAGATGTTCCAAATACCTTTGTAAGCCAGAAATAAACAGAGAAAATGAGATCCCTGCCAGGTGCTCCCTGCAGAGAAACTCAGGAGCTCTGGCACCCTCACGAGATTGCTTACAGCTGGTTCAGTGTGCCATTTGTGAGCTCCACTGGAGACAAGAGAAAAGCCCAGGAAATTTGGGGTGAAAGGGAATTTTTACCTGCCATCCTGGCATGGATGTGACATTGTGACCCACAGGCCTGCTGTTTTCTCTGAACACTGACGTCCTGGGACAAGCTGCATGACTGACTCAGACGCTGACTTCCAAACTTCAGGTCTCATGGAGCCAGAGTGAAGAAGGGTTGTCAGGTGCAGATAAGCAGGCGTCTCCCACCTAAAGCCTGCACACCTGCTCTGATTCCTGGGAGAAGGAGAGACACAGGCTTGTTTCTTAACTGGTCATTCACTTCCCTCTCAAGCTGGTCAATGCCCTTGTCCTTTTTGGAGAAACAAACATACTTTTCCAAACAAACACTCAGCTCCTCGGTTCCAAATGCACCATGAGTCGGGTTTGTTTCCCCTGGCTCCAGAGCCCAACTGGGAGGACCCTCCTGAACCATCCTGACAGCACATTACCAGCAAACCTGGGGAAAGAGGGCACAATGCTGAGTGGGGGACAGGCTCCATCAATTCTTACCACCACCCTTGAGCCTGGAGAAACAGAGACTATACAGCTCACCACTCCGTCCTGTAAAAAGAAGCTGTAGTGCCTCACGTTTCAGGGTCTCTCACCGGGCACCTCCGCCCTGCCTTCAGAGCCAGCAAGCTGCACTGACTCCTCTTCAGGTGTGTTTCCCATGGCAGCTCGCCGCTGCCTCCAGTGGTGGCAAGCAGCATCGCCATGCCTTCCAGGGTATCTCACACCACGGCTCACCACTCCCTCCAGTGGCGTGAACTGGCACTGCCGGGCCTTCCATAGACTCATTTTTTTTTATTTGTTTATTTACAGCATAACAGTGTTCATTGTTTTGGCATCACACCCAGTGCTCCATGCAGTACGTGCCCTCCCTATTAACCACCACCTGATTCCTCAAACTCCCACCCCACCCTGCCCCTCCAAAACCCTCTGGTTGTTTTTCAGAGTCCATAGTCTCTCATGGTTCATCTCCCCTTCCAGTTTCTCTCAACTCCCTCTCCTCTCCATCTCCCTATGTCCTCCGTGTTATTTGCTATGCTCCACAAATAAGTGAGACCATATGATACATGACTCTCTCTCTGCTTGACTTATTTCGCTCAGCATTATCTCTTCCAGTCCCGTCCATGTTGCTACAAAAGTTGGGTATTCATCCTTTCTGATGGAGGCATAATACTCCATTGCGTATATGGACCACATCTTCCTTATCCATTCATCCGTTGAAGGGCATCTTGGTTCTTTCCACAGTTTGGTGAGCATAGTCATTGCTACAATAAACATTGGGGTACAGATGGCCCTTCTTTTCACTCCATCTGTATCTTTGGGGTAAATATCCAGCAGTGCAATTGCAGGGTCATCGGGAAGCTCTATTCTTAATTTCTTCAGGAATCCCCACACTGTTCTCCAAAGTGGCTGCACTAACTTGCATTCCCACCAACAGTGTAAGAGGGTTCCCCTTTCTCCACATCCTCTCCAACACACGTTGTTTCCTGTCTTGCTAATTTTGGCCATTCTAACTGGTGTCAGGTGGTATCTCAATGTGGTTTTCATTTGAATCTCCCTGATGGCTAGTGATGATGAACATTTTTTCATGTGTCTGATAGCCATTTGTATGTCTTTGTTGGAGAAGGGTCTGTTCATATCTTCTGCCCATTTTTGGATATGATTATCTGTTTTGTGTGTGTTGAGTTTGAGAAGTTCTTTCTAGATCCTGGATATCAACCTTTTGTCTGTACTGTCATTTGCAAATATCTTCTCCCATTCCGTGGGTTGCCTTTTTGTTTTGTGGACTGTTTCCTTTGCTGTGCAGAAGCTTTTGATCTTTTATTAATGAGACTTGGAAATTCCATTCTTTTTTTTTTAATTTATTTATTTGACAGAGAGAGATCAAAAGTAGACAGAGAGGCAGGCAGAGAGAGAGAGAAGCAGGCTCGCTGCTGAGCAGAGAGCCCGATGCGGGACTCGATCCCAGGACCCTGAGATCATGACCTGAGCCGAAGGCAGCGGATTAACCCACTGTGCCACCCAGGCGCCCCCAAAGCTTTTGATCTTGATGAAGTCCCAAAAGTTCATTTTCGCTTTTGTTTCCTTGGCCTTTGGAGACATATCTTGAAAGAAGTTGCTGTGGCTGTTATCGAAGAGGTTACTGCCTATGTTCTCCTCCAGGATTCTGATGGATTCCTGTCTCATGATGAGGTCTTTTATCCATTTCGAGTGTAAGAGAATGGTTGAGTTTCATTATTCTACATATAGCTGTCCCGTTTTCCCAGCACCATTGATTGAAGAGACTGTCTTTTTTTCCATTGAATATTTTTTCCTGTTTTGTCGAAGATTATTTCACCGTGGAGTTGAGGGTCCATATCTGGGCTCTCCACTCTGTTCCACTGGTCTATGTGTCTGTTTTTATGCCAGGACCACGCTGTCTTGGTGATCGCAGCTTTGTAGTAAAGCTTGAAATCGGGTAACGTGATGCCGCCAGTTTTGTTTTTGTTTTTCAACATTTCCTTAGCAATTCGGGGTCTCTTCTGATTCCATACAAATTTTAGGATTATTTGCTCCAGCTCTTTGAAAACTACCGGTGGAATTTTGATCGGAATGACATTAAAAGTATAGATTGCTCTAGGCAGTATAAACATTTAACTATGTTTATTCTTCCAATCCAAGAGCATGGAATTGTCTTCCATCTTTTTGGGTCTTCTTCAATTTCTTTCATGAGTGTTCTGTAGTTTCTCGAGTACAGGTCCTTTACCTCTTTGGTTAGGTTTATTCCCAGGTATCTTATGGTTCTTGGTGCTATAGTAAATGGAATCGATTCTCTAATTTCCCTTTCTGTATTTTCATTGTTAGTGTATAAGAAAGCCACTGATTTCTGTACATTGACTTTGTATCCTGCCACGTTACTGAATTGCTGTATGAGTCTAGTAGTTTGGGGGTGGAGTCTTTGGGGTTTTCCATATAAAAAAATCATGTCATCTGCGAAGAGAGAGAGTTTGACTTCTTCCTTGCCAATTTGGATACCTTTTATTTCTCTTTGTTGTCTGATTGCCGTTGCTAGGACTTCTAATACTATGTTGAGCAAGAGTGGTGAGAGTGGGCATCCAAGCCCATTAGAATAACGTCAGACCTTTTCACAGAGACCTGGCAAGCCAGGAAGGGCTGGCAAAATATATTCAGAGTACTAAAGGAGAAGAACATGCAACCAAGAATACTCTATCCGGCAAGACTGACATTTAAAATGGATGGAGAGATAAAGAGTTTCCAAGACCGGCAAGGCTTAAAAGACTATGCAACCACCAAGCCGACACTGCAGGAAATATTAAGGGGGGTCCTATAAAAGAGAAAAAAATCCCAAGAATATCATTGAACAGAAATATAGAAACAATCTACAGACAGAAAGACTTCAAAGGCAACATGACATGAATCAAAACCTATCTCTCAATAATCACTCTCAATGTGAATGGCCTAAATGTGACCATAAAACGACACAGGGTTGCAGATTGGATAAAACGACAGGACCCATCCATATGTTGTCTACAAGAGACCCATTTTGAACCTAAGGATACACCCAGACTGAAAGTGAATGGATGGAGAAGCATCTTTCATGCCCATGGGCCTCAAAAGAAGGCCGGGGTAGCGATTCTCATATCAGATAAATTAGATTTTAAACTAAAGACTGTAGTCAGAGATACAGAAGGACACTCCATAATTCTTAAAGGGACTATCCGCCAAGATGATCTAACAATTGTGAATATCTATGCCCCCAATATGGGAGCACCCAATTCCATAAGAAAACTATTAATCGTGCTCGCTTCGGCAGCACATATACTAAAATTGGAAAACTATTAATCAAGATAAAGAGTCATATTGATATGAATACAATAATAGTAGGAGATCTTCATACGCCTCTCTCAAAAATAGACAGATCATCGAAGCAGAAAATTAAAAAAGAAATAAGAGCATTGAATGAAACATTGGACCAGACGGACCTCATAGACATATACAGAACATTCCACCCTAAAACAACAGAATACACATTCTTCTCAAGTGCACATGGAACCTTCTCCAGAATAGACCACATACTGCGTCACAAGGATTGAGGATGCCTGATACTCATGCTGGGAATCTGCCTGCCACGCAGGGCACCGCTGTGCTGTTTGGAGCTGCGCTGAACCCTCAGAGCTGGAGAAACTTCCATGCACCCCTGAAGTCACCCCCAGGTTATGCGAACGTCTGGACACACACCTAGAGGCTAAGACCCCGTCTGACACCCGAGCTCAACTCAGCGCACCAGGGCACCTGCCTCTGCACTGGCATATCAGGTCTACCATGGCCCTAGGCCTTAACCCTATCCCTAATTTTGGTTTTCAGGTATCATCCCCAAGAGTCCTGACCCCAAGACCCCAAGATTAAAGAATCCTGAGTGACACCTCAGGACTCTGTCCACCATGCAGGAGGAAACCATGCTGTTTGGAGCTGTGTCGAATCCTCAGACCGGGAGAAACCTGCACGGTTCACCTGAGGCTATCCCCCACCCTCTGCGCACTATTGGGCCACAAATGTGGAGGCTGGCACTCAGCCTGCCTACCACTCAGGAGGAAACCGTGCCATTTGAAACTGACTAGAACACTCAGAGTGGGAGAAACTGCATGCCTCCCTGAGCACAACCCCCTCCTTCAGCGGTCCCCTGACCACAAACCTGGACCCTCTCATGCCACTGGACCTCTGCCCTCAATTCATCCCCCTGGGATCCCTTCTCAGTGCCAGCAAATTGGGCCTGCCATGCCCCTGACCCTAACCTTAAGCCTAGGTTGCATTTTCAGTCTTCATCCCCAGAGGCTGGTCCCCCAATTCCTCCATATTTGGACCCCTGAGCCACAACCCAGTGCTCTGTCTGCCACCCGGGAGGAAACCGTTCTGTTTGGAGCTGCACAGAACCATCGGAATGGGAGAAATCTTCATGCTCCCTGAAGCCACCTCCAACTTCAGCCACCCCCCAGGCACAAACCCAGATCGTAATGCACCACCTGACCATGGCCCTCAACTCAGTACCCCAGACATCTAGCCTCGGCACCAGCAGATCAGGCCAGCCATGCCCCTGTGCTCTTTTCCAAGCCCTAGGTTGTGTTTTCAGTCTTCTGTCCTCTGATGATTGACACCAAAGCTCCGCTGATGGGTTACACCTGAACTATACCAGAATATTTCTTAGCCCCCTGAGGCTATCCCACTTTCAGCACCCCCCGTTCACACCTGGATCTTAACACTCACACTGACCCACGTCCTCAACTCTGCTCCCCAGGTCACTCCTCTCAGGGTGGCCTATTGAGACTGACATGACCCTCAGCCCTAACCAAAACTTAGGTACATTTTCTGTCTTGTGTCCCAAGAATACAGGTACCAAAGCCCCACATATGTGGGACCCCTGAGAAATGCCAGAGGACTCTGTCTTCAACCCAGAAGGAAACAGTAGAATTGGAACTCTGCCAAGGACTGAGAGCAGGAGAAATCTGCCTTTCCCCCCATGGCCACCAACCCGGAGCCTGACTCAGACTGACCCATGTTCTCTACTCAGTCCCCGTGAGAGCTCTGCACAGCACCAGCAAATCAGGCCTGTCATGTTGCTGGGACCTAGCCCTAACCCTAGGTTGGGGTTTCATGCTCTGTCCCCAGAGGACTGGCGCCCAAGTCCCACGGATGGGGACCCCTGAGCAAGATTTGAGATCTCTGCCTGCCACCCAGAAGGAAACCATACCATTTGGAACTCTGCAAAGGATTCTGAGCAGGAGAAATCTGCCACGCACCACTGAGTTCACCCAGAGTCAGCAGCTGGACACAAACCTGAACCTGACACTTACTCTATCCATCCCTCTGCACTCAGCCCTCTGGATAGCTTGCTACACCACCATCAGATTGGGCCTGCCATGCTCCTAACCCCTAACTGAAGCTTAGTTTGTGTTCTGAGCATTCAATTCCTAGGGGCCTGGCTCCCTACCCCACGGACTGGGGTCACCTTAGCCATACCACAGGACTCATCCTAACACACAGGAGGAAAGCGTGCCATGTAGACCTCTAGAAAGTATTCAAAGCAGGATAAAATGCCTGCCCATCTGAGCCTATACCAGCAAACCCCCAATTTCAGTGGCCTCTAGGTCACAAACCCTGTGCCTGACCAGAACCAGAACACTCATCCTTAATTCCAGCCTCTAGGAACCACACACACTGTCAGCTGTTTGGGCCTGCAATGTCCTTTGGCCCTAACTCTATCCCTAGCTTGGGTTCTCATGTCTCCGTCCCCTAAGGGTGGGCTCCAAAGCCCTAGGATTTGGGGATGCCTGAGCAATACCACAGGACTCAGCCTCACACCCAGATGGAAATCTTTCCATAATGGACTCCAGTAAGTATATAGGTCAGTATAAATATGAAGGCCCATCTGTGTCCATCCCAGTGAACTCCCACATTCAAGGGCTCATGGATTGAAACCCTGAGCCGGACACTCACCCTGACCCATGTCCTCAACTCAGCCCTCCAGGACGCTCACCACACGGTTGGCAATTCAGACCTTCCATTTTCCTAGGTCCTAACCCTAACCCTATTTGGAGTTCTGAGAGGTCCATCTGTAGAGGCCTGGATCCCAAGCCCCGGGTATTGGGAACACTTTAGCAAAACCAGAGGATCAGCCCGCCACACAAAAGGAAACTCCTTTTTTTACTCCAGACTGGATTCAGAGCATGAGACATCTGAATGCAAACCTGAGACAATGTCAGTGAACCTACACTTCCATCCACCCTCTGAAGACAATCCCTGAGCTTGATACACACCCTAAATCTCCATTGTATCTCAGACCTTGTGAAAATCTCCACAGTTCTGGCTGTGTGTATCTTCTAGGCTTCTGGGCCTTAATCCAACGGAAGGTCTAGACATGGGTGAAAATATGAACAGATATTTCTACAATGATGACACGCATGTGACCAACAGATATATACATAAATGTTCTATATCACGTGGCTTCTGGGAAATGCAAATCTAAACCACATTGAGGTGTCCTATCACACCAGGCAGAATGTCTAAAGTTAACAGGACATGAAACCACAAATATTGGTGAGGATGCAGAGAATGGAGAACCCTCCTACACTCCTGGTTGGAATGCAGACTGTTATATCCACTCTGGAAAACAGTACGGGGTTTCCTCAAGAAGTTAAAAGTAAAGTTACCCTAAAACACAGCAATTTCACTACAGGGCTTTTACCACAAAAATAGAGATGTAGGGGAAAGAACTGGCACCTGCACCCCAGTGTTCATCGCAACAATATCCACTCTAGATAAACTGTGGAAAGAACCCAGATATCTATGGACAGAGGAATGGATAAAGAAGATGTGGTTCATATATTCAATGGAATATTCCTCAGCCATCAGAAAGGATGAATACTTACCATCACATCAACCTGGATGGGTCTGGAAGATATTATGCTAAGTAAAATATGTCAATGAAAGAAACACAATTATCATAGGGTTTCATTCATATGTGAAATATCAGAAACAGGGCAGAGAACCGTAGGCAAAGGAAGGGGAAACAGAATGGGAAGTCATCAGAGATGGGGAAAAAACCATGATAGACTCTTAACTATAGCAACCAACTGAGGGTTGCTGGATGGGGGGTGGGGGGGTAACTGGGGTGATGGGCATTAAGGAGGGCACGTGATGCAATACACATCTGATATATTATTTAACACTACATCTGAAAATAATGATGTATGATAAGTTGGCTCATTGAATTCAAATAAAAAATGAAAGAACTCAAATAAACTACCCTAACAATTTGTATGGAATCACAAAAGATACTGAACAACCAGCACAATGTTATGAAGAAAAACAAAGCTGGAGGCGTCACAATTCCATATTTCAAATTATACTACAAAGCTGCATTCATCCTCACAGTATGGGACTGGCAAAAAAAAAAAAAAAATACACACAGTGACCAAGGAAACGGAATAGAAGCTCAGACATCAGCCCACAATCACGTGCCCAATTAATCTTCTGCAAAACAGGCAAAACTATTAAAAGGGAAAAGGACAGTTTCTACAACAAATGGTGTTGGGAAAACTGAACAGCTATGCACAAAACAATGAAATTAGACTGCTTTCTTACACCATATGGACAAATAAACTCAAAACGGTTTCAAGACCTCAATGTGAGACCTTAAATCATAAAAATCCTACAAGAGGGCACAGACAGTAACTTCTCTGACATGAACCATACATTTAATAGACATGCCTCCTAAGGCAAAGGAAACAAAAGCAAAAATAAACTACTGGAGCTCCATCAATATAAAAACTTACCGCACAGCAGAACAGCAATGAAAATGTAATAAATAGAATACAACGTACTTAAGAGGAGAAGATGTTTGCAAATATCATGTGCAATAAAGGGGTAGTGTCCAAAATATGTAGAACTGATACAACGCAACAACCAAAAAACAAAAAATCCAATTAAAAAATAGACAGAAGACATGAACAGACATTGCTCCAAAGAAGACATACAGATGGCCAACAGTCACGTGAGAAGATGTTCACATCAGCCATCAACAGGAAAATCCAAATGAAAAGGTCCGTGAGATATTACCTCATACTATCAGAATGGCTAACAGCACCAGCACAAGAAAACAAATGTTGGGAGGATGTGGGTAAAAGGGAACCCTCTTGCACTGTGGTGGGAATGCTAGCTGCTGCAGTCCCTGTGGAAAACAGTATCACTGTTCCTCAAAACGTTAAATATTAGAACTACCTTATAATCCAGCAATCACACTACCGGGTGATTACCCGACGAATATGAGAACAGTAACTCAAAAGGATACATGTGCCCCTATGTTTCTTGCAACATTAATTACAATATTACAATATGGAACCAATCCAAGTATTTCTTGATAACTTGATAAATGAGATGATAAATGTATACACACACACACACACACACACACACACACACAGTGCGAAATTACTCAGCCATAAAAAATCTTGCCATTTGCAGACACATGGATGGAGCTAGAGAATACTATCCTAAGTGAAATCAGTCAGTCAGAGAAAGACAAAGGCCTTTGGATGTCACTCTTCCATGGAATTTAGGAAACAAACATACATAAATAAAGGAGAAAGAAGATACAAAACAAAAACCGACTCTGTGGTTACCAGAGTGGAAGTGGATGGAGGGATGAGTGATATAGATGACGGGGACTAAGAGTACACTTTTCTTTTTTTTTATTTGTTTATTTTCAGCATAACAGTGTTCACTGTTTTTGCACCACACCCAGTGCTCCATGCAGTACGTGCCCTCCCTATTACCCACCACCTGGTTCCCCAACCTCCCAACCCCCGCCCTTCCAAAACACTCAGGTTGTTTTTCAGAGTCCATAGTCTCTCACGGTTCATCTCCCCTTCCAGGTTCCCTCAACTCCCTCTCCTCTCCATCTCCCCATGTCCTCCGTGTTCTTTGTTATGCTCCACAAATAAGGGAGACCATATGATATTTGACTCTCTCTGCTTGACTTATTTCACTCAGCATAATCTCTTTGAGTCCCGTCCATGTTGCTACAAAAGTTGGGTATTCATCCTTTCTGATGGAGCCATAATACTCCATTGTGTATATGGACCACATCTTCCTTATCCATTCATCCGTTGAAGGGCATCTTGGTTCTTTCCACAGTTTGGCGACCGTGGCCATTGCTGCAATAAACATTGGGGTACAGATGGCTCTTCTTTTCACTCCATCTGTATCTTTGGGGTAAATACCCATCAGTGTAATTGCAGGGTCATAGGGAAGCTCTATTTTTAATTTCTTGAGTCATCTGCACACTGTTCTCCAAAGTGGCTGCACTAAATGGCAGTCTCACCAACAGTGTAACAGGGTTCCACTTTCTCGACATCCTCTCCAACAAACGTTATTTCCTGTCTTCCTAATTTTGGACATTCTAACTGGTGTCAGGTGGTATCTCAATGTAGTTTTAATTAGAATCTCCCTGATGGCGAGGCAGACGCCTCCCTCTCCACAGATTCTGGGGGTCTCACCTTGGCGGTGGCAGCTGGGGCCGGGCCTGCCACGAAATCCGGGCCCGGACACAGGCCTGCTTCTTCATCCTTCCATTGCCAGGGGCCTGTACCTAGGGCCTCACCCCGGGAATCCTGAGTCCCGGGCCACAAATCCGCCACAGTCCCAGAGACAATGGTGCCTTTCGCGGCTGCGTCCCAGCCGAGGAGTGAGAGATCAATTCGTTCCCCCATAGAGGCCAGACCCCTCCACGGGCGCCCCGGGGGCCTACCACGGCGAAGGCGGACGCCCGGCCACAGCCCCTCCATCTACTCTGCTCGGGGAAAACTCCCCGGCGCCTGGACCGCCGACCGCGCCCCATCGTCACGGCTCGTTTTCCGGGTGGCCGCGCCATGCCCCGAGCGAGAAAGGGCCCTGCTCCACGCGGCCCTGGGCGCTGACCAGGGCTGCCCAACGCCGGCCAATTCTCACGAGCGTTCTGCCCAAATCGATCCCGATTTGGGCAGAACGCTCTTGAGAATTGGCCGGAAAACGCCCAGCGAACCCCCTTCGTGCGCCGCAGGGCCACAGGGCCGTCCCCCTGGGCCTGGCCGGGATCGCGAGGGGTGGCGTCCCGGCACCGCCACGAGGACCTCCGTGAGGCAGGCGTGGGCGAGGCCGATGCCTCCCGCTCCTCAGACTCCGGGGGTCCCCTCCCTGGCGTCGGCAGCTGGGGCCGGGCCAGCCTCGAAAGCCGGGCCCGGGCACAGGCCTGCTTGCTCAACCTTCCGTTGCCAGGGGCCTGAACCTCGGGGCCTCCCCATGGGGAACCCTGAGTCCCGCCCCACGAGTCCCCCGACCGTCCCGGCGACAATGGCACCTTTCGCGGCTTCGTCCCAGCCGTGGAGTGAGAGATCCATTCGTTCCCCCAGAGAGGCCAAGCCCAGCCCGGGCGCCCCGGCCGCCCTCCAAGGCGGAGGCGGACGCCCGACCACAGCCCCTCCATCAACTCTGATCGGCGAAAGCTCCCCGACACTGAGGCCCCCGGCCGGGCCCCGTCGTCTCGGCGCGTTTCCGGATGGCCGCGACATACCCCGAGCGAGAAAAGGCCCTGGGCCACGCGGAACAAGGCTGTCCCCATGGTTGTCCAACGCCATCCAATTTTCATGAGCGTTATGCCCAAATCGATCCCGATTAGATATGGACCCTCAACTCTATTGTGATATAATCATCGACAAATCAGGAAAAAATATTCAATGTAACAAAAGACATTCTCCTCAATCAATGGTGCTCGGTAAACTGGACAGCGATATGTAGAAGAATGAAACTCGACCATTCTCTTACACCATACACAAAGATAAACTCGAACTCGATAAAGGAGATCAACGTGAGACAGGATTCTCTCAGAATCCTAGAGGAGTACATAGGCAGTCTCCTCTTCGATATCAGCCACAGCAACTTCTTTCAAGATATGTCTCCAAAGGCCAAGGAAAGAAAAGCGAAAATGAACTTTTGGCACTTCATCAAGATCAAAAGCTTCTGCACAGCAAAGGAAACAGTCCACCAATCAAAAGGCAACCCACGGAATGGGAGAAGATATTTGTAAATGACAGTTCAGACAAAAGGTTGATATCCAGGATCTAGAAAGAACTTCTCAAACTCAACACACACAAAACAGATAATCATATCCAAAAATGGGCAGAAGATATGAACAGACACTTCTGCAACGAAGACCTACAAATGGCTATCAGACACATGAAAAAATGTTCATCATCACTAGCCATCAGGGAGATTCAAATGAAAACCACATTGAGATACCACCTGACACCAGTTAGAATGGCCAAAATTAGCAAGACAGGAAACAACGTGTGTTGGAGAGGATGTGGAGAAAGGGGAACCCTCTTACACTGTTGGTGGGAATGCAAGTTAGTGCATCCACTTTGGAGAACAGTGTGGAGATTCCTCAAGAAATTAGGAATAGAGCTTCCCTATGACCCTGCAATTGCACTGCTGCGTATTTACCCCAAAGATACAGATGTAGTGAAAAGAAGGGCCATCTGTACCCCAATGTTTATTGCAGCAATGGCTATGCTCACCAAACTGTGGAAAGAACCAAGATGCCCTTCAACGGATGAATGGATAAGGAAGATGTGGTCCATATACACAGTGGAGTATTATGCCTCCATCAGAAAGGAAGAATACCCAACTTTTGTAAAGACATGGACGGGACTGGAAGAGATAATGCTGAGCGAAATAAGTCAAGCAGAGAGAGTCAATTATCATATGGTCTCACTTATTTGTGGAGCATAACAAAGAACAAGGAGGACATGGGGAGATGGAGAAGAGAGGGAGTTGAGAGAAACTGGAAGGGGAGATGAACCATGAGAGACTATGGACTCTGAAAAACAACCAGAGGGTTTTGAAGGGGCCGGAGGAGGTGGGAGGTTGAGGAACCAGGTGGTGGGAAACAGGGAGGGCACATACTGCATGGAGCACTCGGTGTGAGGCCAAAACTATGAACAATGCTATGCTGTAAATAAACAAACAAACAAACAAAAACCTCCAGAGAGGTAGAGACCTCCATGGCCCCTTGAGACTGCCCCCACAATCACTGGCCATCATGGACACAAACTCAAGACTGAGTGAGTGCCTGCACCTTGCCCTACCTTCAGATCCTGGGGAGCTTGCCTCCGCATCTGCAGATCAGGTATGCCAAGCCATAGGCCCTAACCCTCACCCTAGCTTGGGTTTTCAGACTTCCTTCCCCAGATTCCTGGCACAGTAGCGCTCCAGACTGGGGACTCCAGAACCACACCACAGGACTTTCCCTGCATTCCCGAGGAAACATTCCCTACGGAGCTGCACAAAACCCGCAGATGAGGAGAAACCTGCAGTCTCCCGAGGCCAACCCAATTTCAGAGGATGGCCCTGGCCACTAATTTGCATTCTGACCCTCAGCTTGAGCTCAGCTCTAAACTCAGCCCACTGAGTACCTCACTCCGGAGCCACCAGAGTCGGACTGCCATGCCCTGTGCCCTAACCATAGGCCCAACTAGGGTTTTCAGACTTCAATGCACAGAATCCTGGCCCAAAAGCCCTCCAGACTGGGGACTCTAGAGCCACACCATAGGACTCTGCCACCCCTTCAGAAGGAAACCGTGCCCTATGAAGAACAAAAAACCTCTGGAATAGCAGAAACCTGCATGTTTCCCAATGTCAACCCAGGTTCAGAGTTCCACCCTGGATACTAATGCCCATTAGACACTCAGTCTGAGACCTGCCCTCCACTCAGCAAACCCTGGTACCTTGCCCCACAGCCACCAGATACGGCCTGCAATCTAGGTCCCAATTCTAAACCTTGGGTTTTTAGACATCCATCCCGAGGCATGGCCTCATATCCCTCAAGAAGGGCGGACCCCTGAGCCGCAAAACAGAACTACTCCAATATCCCAAGAAGGAAACCTTGCCATTTGAGGCTGTGTAAAACCTTCAGTGTAGGAGAATCCTGAATGGTCCATGCGTCCACCATGACTTTCAGAGGCTGTCCTGCACACAAACCTGCATCGTGACCTCAGGCTGAGCCCTGTTTTCAACTCAGCCCCATGGGTAGCTCGCCCCAAAGCTATCAGATCAGGCCTGCCATACCCCTTGGCCATATTCCGAACCCTAAATGGGTTTTCAGACATCCATACCCAAAGGCCTACTCTCGAATCCCTACATATGGGGAACCCCTGAGCCATAAAACAGGACTCTTCCCATCCCCCGGAATGAAACCTTGCTATTTGGAACTGCACAAAAGCTTCAGAGCTGGAGAAATGTCGATCTCCCCCTGACGCCACATCCACATTCAGCGGCCCCCATGAACACAAACTCCAGCCTGAGGCACAGACTGAAACTTCCCTAATTTCATAACCCTGGGAGCTTGCCTTGGTGTCTGCAGGTCAGGCCAGCCATGCCCTAGGCCCTAACCCTAACCCTAGCTTGGGTTTTCAGACTTCCATTCCCAGAGTCCTGACCCACAAGCCCTCTGGACTGGGGACTCCAGAACCACACCACAGGACTCTGCCTGCCTTCCTAAGGCCTTCCATGCCCTATGGAGTTACATAAATCCTGCAGCTTAGGAGAAAACTGCACCCTCCCGAGCCCAACCCAAATTCAGAGGCTTGTCCTGGATAATAATATGCATTCTGACCCTGGGACTGAGCTCAGCTCTAAACTCAGTCCGCTGGGTACCTCACCCCAGAGCCACCAGAGTGGGACTGCCATGCCCTATGCCCTAACTATGGCCTAACTTGTGTTTTCAGACTTCAATGCACAGAATCCTGGCCCTAAAGCCCTCCAAACTGGCGAATCTGGAGCCACATCACAGGTCTCTGCCACCCCTTCAGAAGGAAACTGTGTTCTATGGAGCGCACAAAACCCCTGGAATAGCAGAAACCGGCATAAACCCAATGCCAGCCCCAGTTTCAGAGTTCCACCCTGGACACTAATGTCCATCAGACACTCATCCTGAGCCCTTTTTTCAACTCAGCTCCTGGGTAGCTCTCCTGAGAGACAGCAGATCGGGCGTGCCAATCCCACTGGCCCTAAGAGTAACCCTATTCTGGGTTTTCAAGCATCCATACCCATAGGCCTGGCCTTGAATCCCTCCATACTGGGGACCCCGGAGCCATAGAACAAGACTCCTCCTGTCCCACAGAAGAAAACATTGCTATTTGGAGCTGTGCAAAAATTCCAGAGAGATAGAGACCTCTATGGCCCTTTGAGACTGCCCCCACAATCACTGGCCATCATGGACACAAACTCAAGACTGAGTGAGTGCCTGAACCTTGCCCTACCTTCAGATCCTGGGGAGCTAGCCTCAGCATCTGCAGATCAGCCCAAATATATTCTGATTTGGGCAGAATGCTCATGAGAATTGGCCGGAAAATGCCAGACGGGTTCGCTTCGGGTGCCCCAGTCCACAGGTAGCCCCCTGGGCCTCGCCCGGGATCGGGAGTGTTTAGTTCTGAACACCACCAGAAAGACCTCCGTGAGTCACTCACTGGTGATCCCGATGCCTCCTGCTCCTCAGCCTCCGGGGTTTCTCTCCCTGGCGCTGGCAGATGGGCCCGAAAACCAGGCACGGACCCTCGCCTTTTTCTCAGCCTTCCGTTTCCAGGGTTCTGTCCCTTGGGGCCTCCAACTGGGGAACCCTGAATCCCGCGCCATGAGTCCCCCGACCATCCCGGCGCCAATGGTGCCTTTTGCATCTGTGTACCAGCCTTTGAGCGAGAGATATATTCGTTCCCCCACAGAGTGATGCCTTCAACTCAGCCACCCAGAGAGTCTGAGTCCACACTTGCACATCAGGCCTGCCATCATCCCAGGAAAATCCCTAACCCTAGGTTGGGCCTTTAGGCTCTGGACCCACAGGCCTAACACCCAATTCCTCCCATGAATGGGAGCATCAAACTGATGGCAGGACTCAGCCTCTCAATGAGGAGATCGTTTCATTTGGTGTACTCTAACATCCTCAGAGCCATAGGAAATGGCCATGCTCTCTTGTGGCCATTCCCGCCATCTTTGCCCCTCCAGGCCAAAAACTCAGGCCAGAGGTGCCTCTGGATTCCCACCCTCAACTCAGCCCTTGGAGGAACCGATAGGTGTCCTGGCAGATCCGACATGCCTTCTCCCTAAAACATAACACTAACGCTGTTAGTTAGTTACAGTCTGACTGTAACACTAATACTAACCCTAGCCAAGGTTGTGTGTTCAGGCATCCCTCCTCCATAGCCTGGTCCCCCAAACCTCCAGATGGAGACCCCTGAGTTGGACCCCATAATTGCACAGGATCACAGGAGGAAAGCCTGCTGTTTGGAAATGTGTTGAACCAGCAGAGCGGGAGAAACCTGCATGCCTCCCTGAGGCCACCCCACTTCCAGCACCCCCAAGGACCAAGAACCAGGAGTCTCACGATCCTGCAGACATGCGCCCTCAACTCAGGCATCAGGATGTGTCACCACAGCGCCAGCATATCGGGGCTGCCATGTGCCTACCACCTAACCCTACCCCTAAGTTGGGTGTCAGGATTCCATCCCCAGAGGCCTGGCTCCCTAGCCCTCCAGACTGGGATCCCTGTATTCCCAACGCAGGACTCTGGATGCCACCCACAAGGAAACTGGACCATGTGGCCCTGTGAAGAACCCTCCTAGGGGAAGAAACCTCCATGCTCCCTAAAGTCACCCACACCTTCCGAGGACCCCCACACCCAAATCCCGGAGCCTGATGGGCCGCAGGAGCAATGCCCTTAACTCAGTCCTCCAGAGAGCCTAAGTTCGCATTGTCCCATAGGCCTGCCATTCTCCCAGGACCAAACCCTAACCCTAGGTTGTGTGTTCTGGCAGTGGACCCCAGAGGCCTGACACCCAATTCCTCCCATGGGTGGGAGCATCAGACTGACTATAGGACTCAGCCTCTCAGACAGGAAGAGACTGTTTCTTTGGTGTTCTCTCACACCCTCAGAGCCCTAGGAACTGGCCATGCTCCCCAGAGGCCATTCCCACAAACTTTGCCCTCCAGGCCAAAAACCCTGGGCATAACTAGCCTCCAGAGCCCCGCCCTCAACTCATCCCTTGGGTGAGCAGAGACCTGTGCTGACTGATTGGACATGCCTTGTCCCTAAGATACAATATTAAGCTAAGGCTAACCCTAACCTAATACCAACCCTAGCCCAGGTTCTGTGTTCAGGCATCCATCCTCTGATGTCTGGTGACCAAAACCATCAGATGGAGGACCCCTGAGCTGCACCCCATAATTGTGCCTGAACCCAGGAGGAAATCCTGCCATTTAGAAATGTGCTGAATGGAGAGGGACAAGATGGCAGGAAGTAGGAGGCGCCGTCTCAACCTGTACACTGAAGTGAGCTGATTACCTACCAAAGAACTCCGATCACCCATGAAATCAGCATGAGATCAGAATTATACACGTCTGGATCTCTACGGGGGCAGAAGACGCCAGTGGGCAGGTAAAGTGGAGTGGGAATGTTGGGCTGATATCGGAAGATAAACAAAAGGGGAAGGGGGACACCAGAGGTGAACCGATTAGAAAGTAATACCCCAATACGAGAGTGCCCTGCGACTGGGGACCAGCATTAACTTGGAGTCTGGTTGAAAGCACTCAAAAAAAGCAAAAGATCATGGGGGGGAAATTGTGGGAATTGGGGTGGTTAGGGACAGGGGCTTAAGTCCCCAGACCAGGACAGCCTCCTCTGGCACTGAGCCAGAGAGAGTGCGGCAGAGAAACCAGGTCTTGGTCCCTGAGCCGCCCACGCTTGAGAACTTATGGGGTCCAGCTCCCGTGAGGGGCTGGGAGCCTCGCCAGATGGCAGAATGCCGTGCTGCACTTTCAGAGCCTGAGACGCGTGCGCCTCACACCCTCCCCTGGGAGAGGTGCCTGCCACTCTGCACTCTCCACCTGGAAAGACCAGGCACTCCAAGCCCAGGCCAGCGGGAAAATCTCAGTGTGCGATCACTGCTTGGAACCTCTCTGGTGATCTGGACCTGTCCAGACAGCCGCCACCTCCGTGGTTTTGGGTACAAGAGGAGATCCTGCATCCCTAGGGACTGCGACTCAGAACCTACTCTGCCAGCACCTCTGCAACACCCACAGGGGAGCATTCTGAGGCTTCTCTCTGAGAGGGAGGTTGGGGTGGAGTTTGCTTTCCTCTAAATCTCTAAAAACCATCAAAAGCTGTCAAGGCGAGAGAAAAACAAAACAACAACAAAATGAACAAACAAACATAAAAACCTCCAGAGAACAAAAGACTGAAAAACCGGTTCCCTCAGAGCCCACCCCCTTGAGGGGTCAGGAGGATTTAACTCAGAGAACATCATTTTCTGAAAACCCACGTGGCAGGTCCTTCCCCCCAGAGAACCAACCTGGAAAGGAAAAAAAAGACGACAAGAGAACAACCACCACTACTTCATAGGTACAACTTTTATTTTTAACTCGTTCCCACTATTCTGGTTCGTTTTTTATATATATAGATAATTTTTAACTCATTTTCCATCACACTGAGATGTCCAGTACATCAAATTCCATAATAACCTTCTGACCTGAAATTTTTGATACACACACCAGTGTTTTGCTTTTGCTTTTCTATTTTTTTAAATTTTAGTTTAGTTTAGTCTAGTTTATTCTTTTTTAATTTTTATTTTCTAATATTCATATGGAGTTAAATTCAAGGTAAACCCCTTTGCCCAATGAATGCTACCCCTATAGGTAAACCAATTTTTAATCCCCCTTTATCATAGGAAAGTTGAGTACTTTAACAAAGATATCAAGATACATCCAGGAAGAATCAAAATAAACTTTCTCGCTCACACTGAGAATTTATAACCACTCTCCAAACTTTTTCTTCTGCCAGTGTTTCTGTGTATTTGTGTTTGTTCTGATAGTATATAAATCTTATACTTGGGGTTCTTTTTGATGAGGTTCTTCCTTTTTTTGATTTATATATAAATATATATACTTCTCTCTTGTCATATACTTTATCAGTCTTTTTGTTTGTCTGTTTTTGTTTGTATACTTCATAAATCTTACCTTGGGGCCCATTTTGGCTGAGCCTTCTCTTTTATCTTCCCTTTTTCTCCTGTCTCTCTCTCTCTCACTCTCTCTCTCTTTCTTTCTTTTTTTCTTTTCTTTTTTCTCTCATTTGGGTGGGGAATCCTGATTGCTCAGAAGCGTTCCAGGGTACACCTTGACTGCACCACAATCGATACATCCAGCTACATCTGTTCAGTCATCTCTCACCAAAATGACTAGGAGGAGGAATGCCCAACAGAAGAAAAACACAGAGGATGGGTCTTCTACAATAGAGCTAATGGCTATCAACATAGACAAGATGTCGGAAAAGGAATTCAGGCTAACAATTATCCAGGCAATAGCTAGGTTGGAGAAAGCCATGGATGACCAAACGGAATTGATTAGGGCAGAACTGAAAGCCACCAGGGATGATGTACACAATGGTAGGGAAGAACTGAAAGCCACCAGGGATGATGTTCACAAAGCTCTCAATGAGTTCCAATCGAATCTAAATTCTCTAAAAGCTAGGGTAACTGAGACAGAAGATAGAATTAGTGATCTGGAGGACAAACAGATAGAGAGAAAGGATCAGGAGGAAGCCTGGAACAAACAGTATGAAAGCCATGAAAACAGAATCAGGGAAATAAATGATGCCATGAAACATTCCAACGTCAGACATATTGGAATTCCTGAAGGGGAGGAGAAAGAAAGAAGTCTAGAAGATACAGTGGAACAAGTTCTACATGGAAATTTTCCCAATCTCGTGAATGGAACCAGCGTTCATATACTAGAGACAGAACGGTCTACCCCCAAGATTATAGATTCTAAAAAAACAACAAGGCACCTGATAGCAAAACTGAGAAATCATAATTGTAGATACAATCTCTTGAAAGCCGCTAGGACAAAGAGGCTCCTTACCTACAGAGGAAAGTTCATCAGAATAACGTCAGACCTGTCCACAGAGACCCGGAAAGCCAGAAAGGGTTGGAAAGGTATATTCAGGGTACTAAATGAGAAGGACATGCAGCCAAGAATACTTTATCCAGCAAGACTGACATTCAAAATGGATGGAGAAATAAAGAGTTTCCAAGACCGGCAAGGCTTAAAAGATTATGTAAACACCAAGCCTACACTGCAAGAAATATTAAGGGGGAGTCTATAAAAGAAAACAAATACTAAAAATGTCATTGAACAGAAATATAGAGACAATCTACAGAAAGAAAGACTTCAACGGTAACACGATGTCAATAAAAACGTATCTATCAATAATCACTCTCAATGTGAATGGCCTAAATGCACCCATAAAATGACACGGGGTTGCATATTGGATAAAACGACAGGAGCCATCCATATGTTGTCTACAAGAGACCCATTTTGAACCCAGACTGAAAGTGAAGGGATGGAGAAGCATCTTTCATGCCAATGGGATTCAAAAGAAGGCCGGGGTAGCGATTCTCATATCAGATAAATTAGATTTTAAACTAAAGACTGTAGTCAGAGATGCAGAAGGACACTACATAATTCTTAAAGGGACTATCCCCAAGTTGATCTAACAATTGTAAATATCTACGCCCCCAATATGGGAGCACCCAATTACATAAGTAAACTATTAATCAAGATAAAGAGTCATATTGATATGAATACATTAATAGTAGGAGATCTTAACACACCTCTCTCAGTAATAAACAGATCATCAAAGCAGAAAATCAATTGAATGACACATTGGACCAGATGGACCTCATAGGTATATACAGAACATTCCAATCTAAAACAACAGAATACTCATTCTTCTCAAGTGCACATGGAACCTTCTCCAGAATAGACCACATACTCGGTCACAAATCAGGACTCAACTGATACCAAAAGACTAAGATTATTCCCTGCATATTCTCAGATCACAATGCTTTGAAACTGGAGCTCAATCACAAGGAAAAGTTCAGAAGGAACTCAAACACCTGGAAGCTAAAGACCACCTTGCTTAAGAATGCTTGGATCAACCAGGAGATCAAAGAAGAACTTAAACAATTCATGGAAACCAACGAGAACTAAGACACTTCGGTCTAAAACCTATGGGAGAGAGCAAAGGCAGTCCTAAGGGGGAAATACAGAGCCATACAAGCCTCCCTCAAAAAAATGGAAAAATCCAGGAGGCGGAGTCAAGATGGCGGAGAAGTAGCAGGCTGAGACTACATCAGGTAGCAGGAGATCAGCTCGATAGCTTATCTAAACATTGCAAACACCTACAAATCCAACAGGAGATCGAAGAGAAGAAGAACAGCAATTCTAGAAACAAAAAATCAACCACTTTCTGAAAGGTAGAACTGGCGGAGAAGTGAATCTAAAACGACGGGAAGATAGACCACAGGGGAGGGGCCGGCTCCCGGCAAGCGGCAGAGCAACGGAGCACAAAATCAGGACTTTTAAAAGTCTGTTCCACTGAGGGACATTGATCCAGAGGCTAAGCCGGGGTGAAGCCCAGGCGGGGTCTGCGTGGCCCCAGGTCCCGCAGGGTCACAGAAGGATCGGGGGTGTCGGAGTGTCGCAGAGCTCGCAGGTATTAGAATGGAGAAGCCGGCTACAGAGCAGAGCCCAGGACTGAAGTCTCAGCTCGGGGTTACCTTGAACTGGTCGCGGGCTGGGTGAGCTCGGAGCGCGGCTAGAGGCTGGGGATACGGGAGTGATTGGGTGCTGTCCTCTGGGAGCGCACTGAGGAGTGGGGCCCCGGGCTCTCGGCTCCTCCGGGCCGGAGACTAGGAGGCCGCCATTTCATTCCCATCCTCTGGAACTCTATGGAAAGCATTCAGGGAACAGAAGCTCCCAAAAGCGAACCCGAGCAGATTACTTAATCCGGCGCCCGGTAAGGCGGTGCAATTCCGCCTCGGGCAAAGACACTTGAGAGTCACTACAACAGGCCCATCCCCCAGAAGATCAACAAAATATCCAGCCAGGGCAAAGTTCATCTATCAAGGAAAGCAGGTTCAATTCCTAAGACAGCCGCGGAATTCCAGAGGAGGAGAAAGCAAAGTACGGAACTCATGGTTTTCTCCCCATGATTCTTTAGTCTTGCGGTTAATTCAATTTTTTTTCTTTTTTCAATTTTTTTTCTTTCTTTTTTCTTCCTCCGCGAAATTTTTTAAAACTTTTACCCTTTTCTTTTTTAACATTTTTTTACTAGTTTATCTAAATATATTTTTCTTTCTTTTTTATATTTTTTCTTTATTTGTTTTATCTTTTAAATTTTTTTCTTTTTCTTTCTGAACCTCTTTTTATCCCCTTTCTCCCTCCCCCCACAATTTGGGGTCTCTTCTGACTTGGTTACAGCACATTTTTCTGGGGTCTTTGCCACCCTTTTAGCATTTTATTTGATCCTTCATATCCTCTTATCTGGACAAAATGACAAGGCAGAAAAAATCACCACAAACAAAAGAACAAGAGGCAGTACCAAAGGCTAGGGACCTAATCAACACAGACATTGGTAATATGTCAGATCAAGAGTTCAGAATGACGATTCTGAACATTCTAGCCGGGCTCGAAAAAGGCATGGAAGATATTAGAGAAACCCTCTCTGGAGATATAAAAGCCCTTTCTGGAGAAATGAAAGAACTAAAATCTAACCAAGTTGAAATCAAAAAAGCTATTAATGAGGTGCAATAAAAATGGAGGCTCTCACTGCTAGGATCAATGAGGCAGAAGAAAGAATTAGTGATATAGAAGACCAAATGACAGAGAATAAAGAAGCTGAGCAAAAGAGGGACAAACAGCTACTGGACCACCAGGGGAGAATTTGAGAGATAAGTGACACCATAAGATGAAACAACATTAGAATAATTGGGATTCCAGAAGAAGAAGAAACAGAGAGGGGAGCAGAAGGTCTATTGGAGAGAATCATTGGAGAGAATTTCCCTAATATGGCAAAGGGAGCAAGCATCAAAATCCAGGAGATGCAGAGAACCCCCCTCAACGTCAACAAGAATAGGTCCACACCCCGTCACCTAATAGTAAAATTTACAAGTCTTAGTGACAAAGAGAAAATCCTGAAAGCAGCCCTGGAAAAGAAGTCTGTAACATAACATGGTAAAATTATTAGATTGGCAGCAAACTTATCCACAGAGACCTGGCGGGCCAGAAAGAGCTGGCATGATATATTCAGAGCACTAAACGAGAAAAACATGCAGCCAAGAATACTCTATCCAGCTAGGCTATCATTGAAAATAGAAGGAGAGATCAAAAGCTTCCAGGACAAACAAAACCTGAAAGAATTTGCAAACACCAAACCAGCTCTAGAGGAAATATTGAAAGGGGTCCTCTAAGCAAAGAGAGAGCCTAAAAGTAGTAGATCAGAAAGGTACAGAGACAATATACAGTCACAGTCACTTTACAGACTAATAATGGCACTAAATTCATATCTCTCAATTGTTACCCTGAATGTTAATGGGCTAAATGCCCCAATCAAAAGACACAGGGTATCAGAATGGATAAAAAACAAAACCCATCAGTATGTTGTCTACAAGAAACTCATTTTAGACACGAAGACACCTCTAGATTTAAAGTGAGGGGGTGGAAAACAATTTACCATGCTACTGGGTATCAGAAGAAAGCTGGGGTGGCAATCCTTATATCAGATCAATTAGATTTGAAGCCAAAGACTATAATAAGAGATGAGGAAGGACACTATATCCTGCTCAAAGGGTCTGTCCAACAAGAAGATCTAACAATTTTAAATATCTATGCCCCTAACGGGGGAGCAGCCAACTATATCAACCAATTAATAACAAAATCAAAGAAACACATCAATAATAATACAATAATAGTAGGGGACTTTAACACTCCCCTCGCTGAAATGGACATATCACCCAAGCAAAAGATCAACAAGGAAATCAAGGCCTTAAATGACACACTGGACCAGATGGACATCACAGATATATTCAGAACATTTCATCCCAAAGCAACAGAATACACATTCTTCTCTAGTGCACATGGAACCTTCTCCAGAATAGATCACATCCTGGGTCACAAATCAGGTCTCAACCGGTATCAAAAGATTAGGATAATTCCCTGCATATTTTCAGACCACAATGCTCTGAAGGTAGAACTCAATCACAAGAGGAAAGTTGGAAAGAACCCAAATACATGGAGACTAAACAGCATCCTTCTAAAGAATGAATGGGTCAACCAGGAAATTAAAGAAGAATTGAAAAAATTCATGGAAACAAATGGTAATGAAAACACAACAATTCAAAATCTGTGGGGCACAGCAAAGGCAGTCCTGAGAGGAAAATATATAGCGGTACAAGCCTTTCTCAAGAAACAAGAAAGGTCTCAAGTACACAACCTAACGCTACATGTAAAGGAGCTGGAGGAAGAACAAGAAAGAGACCTGAAGCCCAGAAGGAGAAGAGAAATCATAAAGATCAGAGCAGAAATCAATGAAATAGAAACCAAAAAAACAATAGAACAAATCAATGAAACTAGGAGCTGGTTCTTTGAAAGAATCAATAAGATTGATAAACCCTTGGCCAGACTCATCAAAAAGAAAAGAGAAAGGACCCAAATAAATAAAATCATGAATGAATGAGGAGAGATCACAACTAACACCAAAGAAATACAGACAATTATAAGAACATACTATGAGCAACTCTACGCCAACAAATTTGACAATCTGGAAGAAATGGATGCATTCCTAGAGACATATAAACTACCACAACTGAACCAGGAAGAAATAGAAAACCTGAACAGGCCCATAACCAGTAAGGAGATTGAAACAGTCATACAAAATCTCCAAACAAACAAAAGCCCAGGGCCAGACGGCTTCCCAGGGGAATTCTACCAAACATTTAAAGAAGAACTAATTCCTATTCTCCTGAAACTGTTCCAAAAAATAGAAATGGAAGGAAAACTTCCAAACTCATTTTATGAGACCAGCATCACCTTGATCCCAAAACCAGACAAGGATCCCACCAAAAAAGAGAACTACAGACCAATATCCTTGATGAACACAGACCCAAAAATTCTCGCCAAAATACTAGCGACCATATTGAGATACCACCTGACACCAGTTAGAAAGGCCAAAATTAGCAAGACAGGAAACAACGTGTGTTGGAGAGGATGTGGAGAAAGGGGAACCCTCTTACACTGTTGGTGGGAATGCAAGTTAGTACAGCCACTTTGGAGAACAGTGTGGAGATTCCTCCAGAAATTAAAAATAGAGCTTCCCTATGACCCTGCAATTGCATTTCTGGATATTTACCCCAAAGATACAGATGTAGTGAAAAGAAGGGCCATCTGTACCCCAATGTTTATAGCAGCAAAGGCCTCGGTCGCCAAACTGTGGAAAGAACCAAGATGCCCTTCAACGGACGAATGGATAAGGAAGATGTGGTCGATATACACGATGGAGTATTATGCCTCCATCAGAAAGGATGAATACCCAACATTTGTAGCAATATGGACGAGACTGGAAGAGATTATGCTGAGTGAAATAAGTCAAGCAGAGAGAGTCAAGTATCATATGGTTTCACTTATTTGTGGAGCATAACAAAGAACAAGGAGGACATGGGGAGATGGAGAGGAGAAGGAAGTTGTGGGAAATGGGAAGGGGAGGTGAACCATGAGAGACTATGGACTCTGAAAAAAAACCTGAGGGTCTTGAATGGGTGGGGAGTGGGAGGTTGGGAGAACAAGGTGGTGGGTATTAGGGAGGGCACGTGTTGCATGGAGCACTGGGTGTGGTGCAAAAATAAGGAATACTGTTACGATGAAAAGAAATAATATAGATAGATAGATATTGAAAGTGAAAAAAAAAAAAAGAAATGTGCTGAACCTACAGAGCAGAAGAAACCAGAATGCCTCCCTGACGCCACCCCCAATACCGGCGCCCCTGAGGAGCAGGAACGAGGAGTCTCACGGTCCTGCAGACTCACGCCCTCAACTCAGGTATCGGGATTGGTCATCACTGTGCCGGCAGATCCGGGCCGCCATGCCCCTATGACCTAAACCTAACCCTCGGTTGGGTGTTCAGGCTTCAGTCCCCAGAGGACTGGCTCCCTAGCCCTCCAGACTGGGGACCCCATATTCCCAACGTAGGACTCTGGCTGCCACCCATGATGAAACTTGACCACATGGACCTTTGCAGAACGCTCCTTGCCGGAGAAACCTCCATGACCCCTAAAGCCAACCACATCTTCTGAGCACCCCCACACCACAATTCCTTAGCCTTACAGGCCGCCAGAACAATGCCCTCAGCCCAGCCCTCCAGAGAGCCTGAGTCCGTGCTGGCACATCAGGCCTGCCATTCTCCCAGGACCAAACCCTAAGCCTAGGTTGGGTGTTCAGGTTCTAGAACCCTGACACCCACTTCCACCCATGGGTGGGAGCATCAAACTGATGGCATGACTCAGCTTCTCAACCAGCAGGAGATTCCATTTGGTGCTCTCCAACACCCTCAGAGCCCTAGGAACCGGCCATGCTGCCCTGAGGCCATTCCCGCCATCTTTGCACCTCCAGGCCAAAAACCCAGGGCCTGAGAAGCCTCCGGAGCCCTGCCCTCAACTCAGCCCTTCAGTGAGCCAATATCTGTGCTGGCAGATCCCACATGCCTTCTCCCTAAGACAAAACCTTAACGCTAAGCCTAACCCTAATACTAACTCTAGCCCCGGTTGTGAGTTCAGGCATCCCTCCTCCATAGCCTGGTCCCCCAAACGGCCAGATGGGGGACCCCTGAGCTGCACCCCATAATTGCGCCTGATCCCAGGAGGAAACCCTGCCCTTTAGAAATGTGTTGAACCCGCAGAGCGGGAGAAACCTGCATGCCTCCCAGAGGCCACTGCCACTTCTGGCACACCCAAGGACCAGGAACCAGGACTCTCACAGTGCTACAGACTCGCGCCCTCAACTCAGGCATTGGGACGCACAGCACCATCAGATCGGGGCTGCCATGCCCTTACAACCCTACCCTAACCCTAGGTTGGGTGTCAGGCTTCTGTCCCCTGAGGACTGGACCCCTAGCCCTCCAGACTGGGGACCCTGTATTCCCAATGCAGGACTCTGGCTGCCACCCACGATGAAACTGGACCATATGGCCCTGTGCAGTATGCTCCTGGCCACAGAAACCTCCATGCCCCCTAAAGCCAGCCACGCCTTCCAAGAAATGCCACACCACAAACCCAGAGCCTGACAGGCCACCAGAGCAATGCCCTCAACTCAGCCCTCCGGAGAACCTGAGCCGCACTGGCAGGCCTGCCATTCTCCCAGGACGAAACCCTAACATTAGGTTGGGTGTTCAGGCATTGGACCCAGAGGCCTGACACCCAATTCCTCCCATGGGTTGAGCATCAGACTGCCGGCAGGACTCAGTTCTCAGCCAGGAGGAGACCTTTTCATTTGGTGTTCTCTCACACCCTCAGAGCAGTAGCAACCAGCCATTCTCCCTTGAGGCCATTCCCACCAGCTTTGCTCCTCCAGGCCAAGAACCCAGGGCCTGAGGAGCCTCCTGAGTCCTGCCCTCAACTCAGCCCTTGGGTGAGCCCGTATCTGTGCTAGCAGATCCGACATGCCCTGTCCCTAAGCCTAACACTAACCATAATACTAAACCTAGCCCAGGTTGTGTGTTCAGGCGTCCATACTCTGACTCCTGGTCCCCAAGGCCCCAGATGGGGGACCCATGAGCGATACCCCATCATTGAACCTGACACCAGGAGGAAACCATGCTGTTTAGAATTGTGCTGAACCCACAGAGCGGGATAAATTTGAATGTCTCCCTGAGGCCACCCCACTTCCAGCGCCCCCAAGGACCAAGAACCAGGAGTCTCATGGTCCTGCAGACACACGCTCTGAACTCAGGCATTGGGATGGGTCACCACAGCGCCAGCAGATTGGGGCTGCAATGCCCCTACAACCTAACCCTCTCGGCAGGACTCACCCTCTCAGCCAGAAGGTGACCTTTCATTTCATGCTATCTAATGCCCTGAGAATTGTAGAAACTGGCATGCTCCCCTGAGGCGATTTCCAACATCTTTGCCCGTACAGCCCAAAACCCCAGTGCCCGAGGAGCCTCCCGAGTCCCGCCCTCAACTCAGCCCTTGGGCGAGCTGATATCTGTGCTTGCATATCCGACATGACTTGTCCCTAAGACATAACCTTAACCCTAATCCTAATACTAACCCTAGCCCAGGTTCGTGCTCAGGCATCATCCTCCCACAACTGGTCGGTCCTCAAAACCCCAGATAGGGGACCCCTGAGTTGCACCCCATAATTGCACATGATCCCAGCATGAACCGTGCCATTTAGAAATGGGCTGAAGCCACAGAGCAGGAGAAGCCTGCAAGTCTCCCTGAGGCCAAAGCACTCTGGACCCTCCCAAGGACCGGGAACCAGAGTCTCAAGGTCCTGCAGACATAGCCTCAACTCAGGCATCAGGATGGGTCACCACAGCACCGGCAGATCGGGGTTACCATGCCCCAAAGACTTAACCATAATGCTAGGATGGGTGTTTATGCTTCGATCCACAGAAGCCTGGCTCCCTAGCCGTCCAGACTGGGGACCCTGTATTTGCAATGCTGGACTCCGGCTGCCACCCACAAGGAAAATGGCCCACATGGCCCTGTGCAGTACGCTCCTGGCCGGAGAGACCTCCATGCCCCCTAAAGACACCCACACCTTCCGAGGACCCACACACCACCGCCCCGTGCCTGATGGGCCACCAGAGCAATACCCTCAACTCAGCCCTCCGGAGAGCCTGAGTCCGCACTGGCACCTCAGGCCTGCCATGCTCCCAGGACCAAACCCTAATACCCTAGCTCAGGTGGTCAGGCTCTGGACCCCAGAGGCCTACCCTATTCCATCCCACTGGATAGGATCATCAGACTGATGGCAGGACTCAGCCTCTCAGCCAGGAGAATAAATAAAATAAACCATTTCATTTAGTGCTATCTAACACTCTCAGAGCCCTAGAAACCAGCATGCTCCCCTGAGGCCATTCCCACCATCTTTACCCTCTAGGAAAAAAACCCAGGGCCTGAGGAGCCTCCTGAGTCTCGCCTTCAACTCAGCCCTTGGGTGAGCCCATATAAGTGTTACCAGATCCAACATGCCTTGTCCCTAAGATATAACCCTAACCGTAAACTTTTTTTTTTTAAGATTTTATTCATTTCTTTGACAGAGACAGATCAGAAGTAGGCAGAGAGAGGAGGAAGCAGGCTCCCCGTTGAGCAGAGAGCCTGATGCGGGGCTCGATCCCAGGACCCTAGGATCATGACTTGAGCTGAAGGCAGAGGCTTTAACCAACTGAGCCACCCAGGCGCCCCACCCTAACACTAATCTTAACACTAACCCTAACCACAAAACCTAACCCTAACCCCTAAACCTAACATAACAACCTCGGAGCAGTAGAAACCATCATGCTCCCCAGAGGCGATTCCCACCTCCTTTGCCCCTACAATCCAAAAATCCAGGGCCTGAGGAGACTCCTGAGTCCCGCCCTCAACACAGCCCTTGGGTGAGTCCATATCTGTGCTGGCAGATCTGACATGCCTTGTCCCTAAGACATACGCCCAACCCTAAGCCTAACCCTAAACCTTACCTCTAAACCTATCCCCTAACTCCTAACCCTAACCCTAACCCTAACCCCTAACAACTAACCCTAACCCTCTCCCTAACCTCTATCCCTAACCCTAACCCTCCAGACTGGGGATTCCAAAGTCACAACACAGGACTCTGCCTGCCCTCCAGAAAGAAAGGTGCATGAGCACCTAAACACACCCGCCATTGGAAATGCCCCAGACATAATGCCAGATTCTGCCACAACGCCAGATGCATGTCATCCACTCAGCCCTGAGGGAGCCCGCCTCAACACAGCATATCAACAGCATATCAGAGCTGCCATACCCCTAGGCCTTAACCCTAACCCTAGGTTGGGTGTACAGGCTTCCGTACCCAGAGGCCTAGCCCCCAAACCTGCCAGATTGTGGATGCATGAGACTCACTCTGGCAGTCTGGAGGCTGCCTATGCTGTTACAGTGCCATTTGGAGCTACTCAGACCTCAGAGCAAAAGATAACTTCATGCCCCCCAAGGCAAGCCCCAGCATCTGAGCCCCTCCTGAACACACACCCAGATTCACACGAGCCACCTATCACCGACCCTCAACTCAGGCCACCGGGGAGTCCGCCTCAGCACTGGCAGATTGGGCCTGTCACGCCCCAAGACCTTAACCTTAGTTTGGGTTTCCAGGCTTCCATACCAAGAGGCCTAGCCTCCAGGCCCCCTAGATTAAGGACCCCTGAGTGACATTGCAGGACTCCAACAGCCACGCAGGATGAAACCGTGCAGTTTGGAGCTGCTGAATACTCAGAGGGTGAGAAACCTTCAAGCCCCCGTAAAGCTATCCGCACAATTTGCGGCACCCCAGGCCAGAAAGCTGGTTTCTATGAAGCTACCGGACATATGCCCTCAACTCAGCCCTGAGGGGAGCCCATCTCAGCGCCGGCAGATTGGGCCTGCCATGACCCTAGACCCTAACCCTAACCCTAGGTGGGGTATACAGCCTTCCGTGCCCAGAGGCCTGTACCCCAAGCCCATCAGACTGGGGATGACTGAGACTCCCGCCAGCACTCCTCCAGCCTCCTAGGGCAAAATGGTGCCATTTGGAACTGTGCAGGAACCTCAGAGCAGGAGAAAGCTGCATGCCCCCCGAGGACACCACTAGCTTCTTTGCCCCCACAAACACAAACACAGACCTCAATTCCTGCCTGATTCCCACCCTCCACTCGGCCTATCCAGGAGACCACCTCAATTGCAGCAGATCGGGCCTCCCATGTCCCCCCAGATTAAGGTCTACTGAGCGCCACCACGGGACTCCACCTGGCACTCACGAGGAAAACTTGTGGTTTAGAGCTGCACTGAACACTCAGAGGGGGAGAAACCTGCAAACACCCCTAATGCCACCCCACCATGAGTCACCCCCATGGCCATAAAACCAGATTCTCCTGCGATGCCAGATCTGTGCCCTCAACTCAACCCTTAGGGGAGCCCGCATCAGCACCGGCACCTCGGACCTGCCATGCCCTTCGGCCCTAACCATAAACCTAGGTGGGGTGTACAGGCTTTCATGAACAGAGGCCTGTCCCCCAAGCCCGCCAGATTGGGCACCTCCGAGATTCATGCCAGTAGAGATTAAGGATTCCTCAGTGACACCCCAGGACTGCATCTGCCACACAGGAGGAAACCATGCCATTTGGAGCTCTGCAGAACCCTCAGGGTAGGAGAAACCTGCATGCAACCCTGAGGTCATGCCCAGCTTCGGTGGCATCCCTGGACACAAACTCTGAGTCTGACATGCCACCTGATACCCACCCTGAAGTCAGCCCACCAGGGAGCCCACCTCAGCAGTAGCAGATTGAGCATGCCATGCCCCTACGCCATTACCGTAGCTCTAGTTTCTGATTTCGGGCTTCCATCCCAAGAGGCCTGGCCCCCAAACTCCCCAGATTCAGGACCCCTCTGTAACAAGACAGAAACCTGAATGCCATGCAGGGGGAAGCCATGACATTTGGAGCTCCAAAGTTTCCTCAGAGAGGGAGAAACCAGCATGCCCCTCTAAAGCCACCCCCACGATCAGCCGTCCCTCTGGCCAGAAACCCTGACTCTTCTGCATTGCAGGATGCATTTCCTCAACTCAATTCTGAGGGTATCTCACCTCTGTGTCGGCTGATCAGGCCTGTCCTGCCCAGCCCATTACCCTTAACCCTATGTTGCATTTTCAGGCTTCCTTCCCCAGGGGCCTATCCACCAAGCCCTCTAGATTGGTAAACTTGGAGCCACACTGTAGGAGTCCCCCTGCCACCCAGCAGGAAACTTGTCCCTTTGGAGCTGTGCAGAACCCTCAGAGCCAGAGAAACCTGCATGACCCCATTAGGACTCCCCCACATTCTGCAGCCCCCTGGCCACAAACCCAGAGCCTGATTCACCACCTGACCCCCATTCTCAACTCAGCTCCTTGGGGAACTCACCTCAGCACCAGCAGTTCGGGCCTGCCACGCCACTAGCTCAGCTCTGCTCATGGACACCACCAGCTCTAGGCAGACCTAGAACTCCCCTGTCTGCGGCAAAGCTCTGGGATCCCCCCTCCTTCTTCCCAATTTACACTGGCCCAGGCATTCATGAGAAAGGGGAAGGCTACCTCTTGAATGCTTAATACCTCCTTTCCTCTTCAGCCCTATTTCTCTCCACTTACCTTTGCACCTGGGCAAACTGAAAGTAACATATCAATGGAACATGTACATGCTCTGAGATCTAAATCTTTCATGGCAACTTTCTGAGGGCTCCTTATGCAATAGGAAACTAGTGTATCCTGCCACAGAGTGTTTCATAATGAACAGCTACAGAACAGGAGAGCAAAAGTCATTCCAGTTTTACCTCAGTCTTCATGAAGTAGAACATGGTCTTCTTTTCTTCATTGACTTCAATTCCAATTCGTTTCCATGCAGTGTTCATTCCTCTCCTTCAGGGGTAGGATTTTGTGATTCCTCACCTGCATAGAACACCCAGAGCTCATCACAACAAGTACTCTCCCTAATAGCTGTCACCCACTTAACCCTTCGCCCCACACCCCTGCCCCTAGCAACCCTCGATTTTGCTCTAGGTTAGAGTCTGTTTCCTCATTGGCCTTTCTCTCCTCACTATGTTCATCTGTTTTCTTTCTGAAATTCCATAGAGGTCAAGATATAGGCTATTGGTCTTTTCTTACTGATTTTACTTAGCTAAATCCACTGTAGATCCATCCACATCCTTGCAGATGGTAAGATTTCATCCTTTTTGAACCTGGCTCCTATTCCATTAAGAAGATGTGGTAGAATGAATACACACACACACACACACACACACGATATATACGAGTGATATATATATATCACTCATCACTGAATGGACATTTGTTCTCCCTCCATTGTTTTACAATGGTTGATAATGCTGCTGTAAATATCACGGTGCTTATACCTCACTGAATGTGCATTTTTGTGCCCTTTAGGGAAATAACTAGGAGGGCAATTGCTGGATCCTACTGTTGTTCAGTTCTTAGCTTTTGGAGGACACACTGTATTCTTTTCCAGAGTGGCTGCAACAACACGCATGCCCACCAACAATGTAGGAGGGTTCCGGTTTTGGTTTGGTTTTTATTTTTTTGTTTTTTTTTTTAGATTTTATTTATTTATTTGACAGAGGTCACAAGTAGGCAGAGAGGCAGGCAGAGAGAGAGGACGAAGCAGACTCCCCGCTGAGCAGAGAGCCCAATGCGGGGCTCAATCTCAGGACCCTGAGACCATGACCTGAGCCGAAGGCAGTGGCTTAACCCACTGAGCCACACAGGTGCCCCCGAGGGTTCCACTTTAAACAGAACATTCCCTGCCAGCAATTTCCTATAGAGGAAATGTAAAACCTGTGGGAAAACCTGACTCACTGAATATCAGGAAAGCAGCCACAGAAACTCAGCCCAGGGTTCCTGACACCAAGTCCCTGGAAGCCACCAGAGTGCCTTTATCCAGGGAAATTCCCAAAGACTCTCCTTCTGACTTCACTACCCATGAAACTGCAGAGAAAATACAGCATGTCCAACCATATATAGCCGTTTGAGTGAACCTAGGAAGACAAGCATCCCTTTTAAATTGTCCAAGACTCCTTGGAATCATTTTGAATTTTCCCTCTGCCCTCATTGGAACTCGTTGGATTCAAAGACGAATCCATTAGGATACATCACCTTGGACAAAGAAGAAGCCATCATCCAAGTCTCTATCTGACCACAAACAGCCACCTCACTCTAGATGCCAGCCGTTCCACCAGAGTCTAGGCCCAGTGGAGTAAACACTGTTCGGTGAAGGAATACTTTCTATGTTCAAAAGGCACACCAAGTCAATCTCACCTTCCCTTTCGAATCCAAGGGATTCCCTAGGAAAGAGATGTTCCAAATACCTTTGTAAGCCAGAAATAAACAGAGAAAATGAGATCCCTGCCAGGTGCTCCCTGCAGAGAAGCTCAGGAGCTCTGGCACCCGCACGAGATTGCTTACAGCTGGTTCAGGGTGCCATTTGTGAGCTCCACTGGAGACAAGAGAAAAGCCCAGGAAATTTGGGGTGAAAGGGAATTTTTACCTGCCATCCTGGCATGGATGTGACATTGTGGCCCATGGGCCTGCTGTTTTCTCTGAACACTGACGTCCTGGGACAAGCTGCATGACTGACTCAGACGCTGACTTCCAAACTTCAGGTCTCATGGAGCCAGAGTGAAGAAGGGTTGTCAGGTGCAGATAAGCAGGCGTCTCCCACCTAAAGCCTGCACACCTGCTCTGATTCCTGGGAGAAGGAGAGACACAGGCTTGTTTCTTAACTGGTCATTCACTTCCCTCTCAAGCCGGCCAATGCCCTTGTCCTTTTTGGAGAAACAAACATACTTTTCCAAACAAACACTCAGCTCCTCGGTTCCAAATGCACCATGAGTCGGGTTTGGTTCCCCTGGCTCCAGAGCCCAACTGGGAGGACCCTCCTGAACCATCCTGACAGCACATTACCAGCAAACCTGGGGAAAGAGGGCACAATGCTGAGTGGGGGACAGGCTCCATCAATTCTTACCACCACCCTTGAGCCTGGAGAAACAGAGACTATACAGCTCACCACTCCGTCCTGTAAAAACAAGCTGTAGTGCCTCACATTTCAGGGTCTCTCACCCGGCACCTCCCCACTGCCTTCAGAGCCAGCAGGGTGCACGGACTCCTCTTCAGGTGTGTTTCCCATGGCAGCTCGCCGCTGCCTCCAGTGGTGGCAAGCAGCATCGCCATGCCTTCCAGGGTATCTCACACCACTGCTCACCATTCCCTCCAGTGGAGTGAACTGGCACTGCCGGGCCTTCCATAGACTCATTTTGTTTGTTTGTTTGTTTATTTACAGCATAACAGTGTTCATTGTTTTGGCATCACACCCAGTGCTCCATGCAGTCCGTGCCCTCCTTATTACCCACCACCTGGTTCCACAACTTCCCACACCCCGCCCCTTCAAAACCCTCTGGTTGTTTTTCAGAGTCCATAGTCTCTCATGGTTCATCTCCCCTTCCAGTTTCCCTCAACTCCCTCTCCTCTCCATCTCCCCATGTCCTCCATGTTCTTTGTTATGCTCCACAAATAAGTGAGACCATATGATACTTGACTCTCTCTGCTTGACTTATTTCACTCAGCATAATCTCTTCCAGTCTCGTCCATGTTGCTACAAAAGTTGGGAATTCATCCTTTCTGATGGAGGCATAAAACTCCATTGTGTATATGGACCACATCTTCCTTATCCATTCATCCGTTGAAGGGCATCTTGGTTCTTTCCACAGTTTGGCGACCGAAGCCATTGCTGCAATAAACATTGGGGTACAGATGGCCCTTCTTTTCACTCCATCTGTATCTTTGGGGTAAATATCCAGCAGTGCAATTGCAGGGTCATCGGGAAGCTCTATTCTTAATGTCTTCAGGAATCCCCACACTGTTCTCCAAAGTGGCTGCACTAACTTGCATTCCCACCAACAGTGTAAGAGGGTTCCCCTTTCTCCACATCCTCTCCAACACACGTTGTTTCCTGTATTGCTAATTTTGGCCATTCTAACTGGTGTCAGGTGGTATCTCAATGTGGTTTTCATTTGAATCTCCCTGATGGCTAGTGATGATGAACATTTTTTCATGTGTCTGATAGCCATTTGTATGTCTTCGTTGGAGAAGTATCTGTTCATATCTTCTGCCCATCTTTGGATATGATTATCTGTTTTGTGTGTGTTGAGTTTGAGAAGTTCTTTATAGATCCTGGATATCAACCTTTTTTCTGTACTGTCATTTGCAAATATCTTCTCCCATTCCGTGGGTTGCCTTTTTGTTTAGTGGACTGTTTCCTTTGCTGTGCAGAAGATTTTGATCTTGATGAAGTGCCAAAAGTTCATTTTCGCTTCTGTTTCCTTGGCCTTTGGAGACATATCTTGAAAGAAGTTGCTGTGGCTGATATCGAAGAGGTTACTGCCTATGTTCTCCTCTAGGATTCTGAGAGATTCCTGTCTCACGTTGAGGTCTTTTATCCATTTCGAGTTTATCTTTGTGTACGGTATAAGAGAATGGTCGAGTTTCATTCTTCTACACATCGCTGTCCAGTTTTCCCAGCACCATTGATTGAAGAGACTGTCTTTTTTCCATTGAATATTTTTTCCTGTTTTGACGAAGATTATTTCACCATGGATTTGAGGGTCCATATCTGGGCTCTCCACTCTGTTCCACTGGTCTATGTGTCTGTTTTTATGCCAGTACCACGCTGTCTTGGTGATCACAGCTTTGTAGTAAAGCTTGAAATCGGGTAACGTGATGCCGCCAGTTTTGTTTTTGTTTTTCAACATTTCCTTAGCAATTCGGGGTCTCTTCTGATTCCATACAACTTTTAGGATTCTTTGCTCCAGCTCTTTGAAAAATACCGGTAGAATTTTGATCGGAATGGCATTAAAAGTATAGATTGCTCTAGGCAGTATAGACATTTTAACAATGTTTATTCTTCCAATCCAAGAGCATGGAACAGTCTTCCATCTTTTTGTGTCTTCTTCAATTTCTTTCATGAGTGTTCTGTATTTCCTCGAGTACAGGTCCTTTACCCCTTTGCTTAGGTTTATTCCCAGGTAATTTATGGTTCTTGGTGCCATAGTAAATGGAATTGATTCTCTAATTTCCCTTTCTGTATTTTCATTGTTACTGTATAAGAAAGCCACTGATTTCTGTACATTGACTTTGTATCCTGCCACGTTACTGAATTGCTGTATGAGTTCTAGTAGTTTGGGGGTGGAGTCTTTGGGGTTTTCCATATAAAAAATCATGTCATCTGCAAAGAGAGAGAGTTTGACTTCTTCCTTGCCAATTTGGATACCTTTTATTTCTCTTTGTTGTCTGATTGCCGTTGCTAGAACTTCTAATACTATGTTGAACAAGAGTGGTGAGAGTGAGCATCCAAGCCCATTTGAATAACGTCAGACCTTTCCACAGAGACCTGGCAAGCCAGGAAGGGCTGGCAAAATATATTCAGAGTACTAAATGAGAAGAACATGCAACCAAGAATACTCTATCCAGCAAGACTGACATTTAAAATGGATGGAGAGATAAAGAGTTTCCAAGACTGGCAAGGCTTAAAATACTATGCAACCACCAAGCCGACACTGCAGGAAATATTAAGGGGGGTCCTATAAAAGAGAAAAAATCCTAAGAATATCATTGAACAGAAATATAGAAACAATCTACAGACAGAAAGACTTCAAAGGCAACATGACATCAATAAAAACCTATCTCTCAAAAATCACTCTCAATGTGAATGGCCTAAATGCGCCCATAAAATGACACAGGGTTGCAGATTGGATAAAACGACAGGACCCATCCATATGTTGTCTACAAGAGACCCATTTTGAACCTAAGGATACACCCAGACTGAAAGTGAAGGGATGGAGAAGCATCTTTCATGCCAATGGGCCTCAAAAGAAGGCCGGGGGTAGCGATTTTCATATCAGATAAATTAGATTTTAAACCAAAGACTGTAGTCAGAGATACAGAAGGACACTACATAATTCTTAACGGGACTATCCGCCAAGATGATCTAACCATTGTGAATATCTATGCCCCCAATATGGGAGCACCCAATTACATAAGAAAATTATTAATCAAGATAAAGAGTCATATTGATATGAATACAATAATAGTAGGAGATCTTCATACGCCTCTCTCAGAAATAGACAGATCATCGAAGCAGAAAATTAATAAAGAAATAAGAGCATTGAATGAAACATTGGACCAGATGGACCTCATAGACATATACAGAACATTCCACCCTAAAACAACAGAATACTCGTTCTTCTCAAGTGCACCTGGAACCTTCTCCAGAATAGACCACATACTGGGTCACAAAGCAGGACTCAACCGATACCAAAAGACTGACATTATTCCCTACATATTCTCAGATCATAATGCTTTAAAACTGAAACTCAATCACAAGGAAAAGTTCCGAAGGAACTCAAACACCTGGAAGCTAAAGACCACCTTGCTTAAGAATGCTTGGATCCACCAGGAGATCAAAGATGAACTGAAACAATTCATGGAAACCAATGAGAATGAAGACACTTCGGTCCAAAACCTATGGGATACAGCAAAGGCGGTTCTAAGGGGGAAATACATAACCATCCAAGCCTCCCTCAAAAACATTGAAAAATCCAGAATACACCAGCTGTCTCTACACCTTAAAGAACTGGAGAATCAACAACAAATCAAACCAACTCCACATGCAAGAAGGGAAATAATCAAGATTAGAGCAGAGATCAATGAGGTAGAAACGAGAGATACAGTAGAACGTATCAATGAAACTAGAAGCTAGTTTTTTGAAAGAATCAATAAGATCGATAAACCATTGGCCACACTAATCCAAAAGAAAAGAAAGTCCAAATTAGTAAAATTTGAATGAAAAGGGAGAGATCACCACTAACACCAAGGAAATAGAAAGATCATCAGAAATTATTACCAACAGTTATATGCCAATAAGCTAAGCCACCTAGATGAAATGGATGCATTCCTGGAAAACTACAAACTCCCAAAATTGAACCAGGAAGAAATTGACAACCTGAATAGACCAGTATCTAGTAATGAGATTGAAGCAGTGATCAAAAACCTCCCAAAAAACAAGAGCCCAGGACCTGACGGATTCCCTGGGGAATTCTTCCATAGACTCCTAATGCAGCTCCCAAACCCTGCACAGGTCTAAAGCCACACTGGCACTGTCTCTCCAGATTGGGGACCTCTGGGCCACACCCCAGGAGTCCACCTGCCACCCAGGAGGAAACTACCATTCGAAGCTGAGCAGAACCCTCAGAATGGAACAAACCCACACGCCTTCCTGAGGACACCCCCAGCTTCAACAGTCCCCACAGTCACAAACTCATAGCCTGATGTGCTTCCTGACACCCATGTTCGACTCAGTCCCTTGAGATCCAGCCTCAGCACCAGAAGGTAGGGCCTGGATACCCCTACGCCCTTACCCAAACCCTAGGTTGTGTTTTCAGGCTTCCGTGCCTAGAGACATGGCCAACAATCCCTCCAGATTGGGAACCCCTGAGCCACAACCAAGGACTCCTCCTACCATCCAGGAGAAAACTATGCCATTCGGAGCTACCCAGAACCCTCAGACCAGGAGAAACCCACATGCATTCCAGAGGCCACCCTCACCTCTGATGGCCCACATGGCAAAATCCGGAGATTGACATACCACTTGACCCCCTTCCTGGACTCAGCCCCTTGGGGCATCCCGCCTCAGCAATGGAAGATTGAGCCTGCCATGCCCCTACGCCCAACCCTAATCCCACATTGGCTTTTCAGGCTTCTGTCCCCAGAGACCTGGCCCCCAAGCCCTCCAGATCGGGGACACCTGAGACACACCCTAGGACTCTGGCTGCCACCCAGGAAGAAACTGTGCTGTTAGGAGCTGCACAAAACCCACAGAACAGGAGAAACCTGCATGCCCCGCTAAAGCCACCCCACCATTGGTGCCACCACCCCCAGACTTGAAGTCGGATTCTGCCATGCCGCCAGACACATACCCTCAACTCAGCCCTGAGGTGAGCCCACCTCAGCGCTGTCAGATAGGGCCTGCCATGCCCCTAGACCCTAAGCCTAACCCCAGGTCAGGTGTACAGGCTTCTGTGCCCAGAGGGCTGGCTCCCAAGCCCGTCAGGTTGGGGACACCTGAGACTCACGCCAGCACACTGCCAGCTTCCTAGGATGAAATTGTGCCATTTGGAGCTGCGCAGAAAACTCAGAGCGGGAGAAAACTGTATGACCCTGGGTCAGCGCCAGCATTTGCATACCCCCTAGACACAAACCAGAATTCCAATACACCACCTGACACCCACCCTCAACTCAGCCACCAGGGAGCCAGTCTCAGCACTGGCAGGTCGACCCTATCATGCCCCTAGACCCTAACCCTAACTCTAGTTTCGGTTTTCAGGCTTCCATCCCAACAGGCCAGGCCCCCAAGCCCCCTGGATAAAGGATCCCTGAGCGAGAACCCAGGACTCCACCCACCACGCAGGAGGAAACCTTGTGGTATGGAGCTGCTCCAAACCCTCAGAGGAGGAGAAACTTGCATGCCCCCTAAAGCCACTCCCACCATCAGCAGACCCCCTGGCCATAAAGTGGGATTCTGCCTGGCACCAGATGCATGCCTTCAACTCAGCCCTGAGGGGAGCCTGTCTTAGCTCTGGCAGGTCGGGTCTGTATTGCCCCAGGCCCTAACCCTAATGCTAGTTTGGGTTCAGGCTTCCATTCTGAGGGGCTTGTCTTCCAAGCTGCCCGGATTAAGGACCTCTGAGTGACGCTGCAGGACTCCGCCAGCCATGCAGTATGAAACTGTACCATTTAAGCTGCTCTGAGCCCTTGGAGGGGGAGAAAGCTGCATGCCCCCCCTTAAGCCACCCCAACCATGGCTGCCCCCTGGCCATAAAGCCAAAAACTGCCACACCACTGGATGCATGCCCTCAACTAAGCACTGAGGGGAGACCACTTCAGTGCCAGGAGATCGGTCATGCCATGCCCCTAGGCCCTAACCCTAGTTTGGGTTTTCAGGCTTCCATTCTGAGGGGCCTGGTCAACAAGCCCACCAATTATGGACCCCTGAGTCACACCCCATGACTCCGCCTGGCACCCAGGAGGAAACTGCCATTTGAAGCTGCACTAAACCCTCAGAGTGGGAGAAACCTGCATGCCCCCTTTGAGGTCACCCCTACCATTCACACCCCACCAGGCTGCAAATAGGGAGGCTGACGCTCAGCTGGAACCCCTCCATCAACTCTGAATCCAGAGAGCTCCCCAGCGTGGGGGCCTGACCCGTGTTCTTGGATGGCCGCGGCATGCACCTAGTGAGAAGCCCTCTAGACTACGGGCACAAGCGTGGCCCGAATCGCCGCCAAATGCTGGCCAATTCTCATTAATTTGCTGCCCAGAAAACTCATGAGAACTGGCCGGAAGACCTCCCGGAGAACTCAATCCTGAAGGCTCAGGCGCATAGGGCTGCTTCTTGATCCTGGCCTAGGGTGCCGAGTGTTCTGAACACTCGTGGCCTGAACCCTGCGAGAAAGCCATCTACGAGTAAGGCACACACAAGACCAAAGCTTCCTGTTACTCAGCTCCCAGTAATTCCCACCCCAGTGCTGGCAAATCAGGACTGCCATGGCCCTAGGCCCTGGCCCTAACCCTCATTTGGGTTTTCAGTCTTCCATCCCCAGGGCCCTTTCCCATGAGCCCTCACATTGGGGACCCCTGATCCACACCCTATGACTCTGCCTGCTACCCAGGAGGAAACTGTGCTGTTCAGAGCTGCACAAAGTCCTCAGGGTTGGAAAAACATGCATGCCACCCCTGAGGCATTCCCCCACCTTCAGCTCCCAACCAGACCACAAGCACAGAGACTGACGCTCAGCCAGAACGCCCACCTCAACTCTGCCCCCGGAAAGCTCTCTTGCACGGAGGCCCTCACGGGAGCCTGGCCGTGTTCCCAGATGGCCAGGACAAGCACCTGACAAGAAAGCACTCAAGACCGCGGATGCCTGCGCAGCCTGAATTTCCACCCAACACCACACAATTCTCACGAGCTTTCTGCCCAAATCGACATCTATTTGGGCAGAAAGCTTGTGAGAATTGGCTGGAAAACCCCTGGTGAACTCGCTACCAGCAGCATGGGTCCACAAGGCCACCACCTGGCACTGGCCCGGGGTCTGGTCACAGCCAGAACCCTGCCAGAAAACCCTCTATGACCCAGGTGCACACGAGGTCAATGCCTCCCAATACTCAGCCCCCCGGGGTGTCTGAAATGGCACTGGGATCAGACCTGCCATGCCCCTACGCCCTCACCCTAACACACATTTGGGTTTTCAGCCTTCTCTTCCAGGGCCTGTTCCTCGAGTCCTCCAGATAGGGGGCCCCTGAACCACACCCCATTAATCTGCCTGCCACCCAGACAGAAACCATGCCATTTGAAGCTGCGAACAACCCTCAGAGCGGGAGAAAAGGGCATGCCCCCCATGAGGCCATCCACATTCGACTCAACACTGGGCCAGAAACACAGAGGTTGATGCCCAGTCGTACCCGCTGCTTAACTCTGCCCCTGGAAAGCTCCCTGCGCCGGTGTCCTCGTGGGAGCCGCATGGGCCCGGCTCATGTTCCCAGATGGCCATGTCACACTCCTAGCGAGAAAGTTCTGTAGACTGCAGGCGCCAGTGCAACGCAAAATGCCACCCAACACCAGCAAATTCTTATGAGCTTTATGCACAAATCAATGTTAATTTGGGCAGAAAGCTATTGAGAACTGGCTGGGAAAACCCCGGTGAACTGGATTCCTCCAGTGCATGTCTGCAGGGCCTCTGCCTGGGCCTCGCCTGTGATCCCGAATGGTCCAGTCCCCAACCCTGCAAGAAAGCCCTCTACGATCCAGGCGCATGTAAGGCCAATGCCTCCCGCTAATCAGCCCCATGGGATGCCCAATCAGGCACTGGAAAATCTGGCCTGTCATGCCCCTAGGCCCTAGCCCTAACACCCTGTTGGGTTTTCAGGCATCTGTCTCCTGGGATCTGTCCCTCGAGTCCTCCAGATTGGGGATCCCTGAGCTACAACCCATGATTCTGCCTGCCATTCAGGTAGAAACTGTGCCATTCAGAGCTGCACAAAATCCTCAGAGTGGGATTAACCTGCATGGCCCCCTGAGGCCATCCCCCACCTTCAGTCCCCTACCAGGCCCCAAACACGGAGGCTGATGCCCAGCTGTACCCCCTCCCTTAACTCTGTCCCTGGGAAATCTCCCCTGTGTGGGGGCCCAGGGGGAGCTGTGTAGGCCTCTTGTCTTCCCAGATGGCCACAACAAGCACCTAGTGAGAAAAACACTATAGATCAAGGGCGCCAGTGGGGCCTGAATCGCCACCCAATGCCAGCCAATTCTCATAAGCTTTCTGCCAAAACAGATGTTGATTTGGGCAGAAATCTCCTGAGTATTGGCTGGGAAACCTCCGCCGAACTTGCTTCCTGTGCTGCATGTCTGCAGGTCCTCCGCCTATGCCTAGCCTGGGGTCCCGAATAGTCGCGGACCTAATCCTGCGAAAAACCCTCTATGAGCCAGGCACACTCGAGGACAATGCTTTCCACTATTCAACACCCTTGGGTGCCTGCTCTGGCGCTGGTAGATCAGGCCTGCCATGCCCCTAGGCCTTGGCCCTAACCCTCTGTTGGGTATTCAGGCTTCCATCCCAGAACCATGTACCTCGAGTCCTCCAGATAGGGGACCCCTGAGCCATACCCCACGACTCTGCCTACCACCAAGGAGGAACCCATGCCTTCAGAGCTGCACAAAACTCTCAGAGCGGGAGAAACCTGCATACCCCCACTGAGGCCAGCCACACCTATGGAATCCCACCGAGCCACAAACTTGGAGGCTGAGGCTCAGCGGGAACCCGTCCCTCAACTCTACCCTGGGAAAGCTCTCCTGTGCAGGGTCCCTCGCTGGAGCTGCCTGGGCCCGACCCATGTTCTCTGATGGCCGTGACATTCACCTACCAAAAAAGCGCTCTAGATCACAGGCGCCTGTGCAGCCTGAATTGCTGCCCACTGCCAGCCAATTCTCACGAGCTTTCTGTCCAAAACTGATACTGATTTGGGCAGAAAGCTCGGGAGACCTGGCAGGAAAACCCCTGGTGAACTCGTTCCTGTGGCACGTCTACAGAGCCTCCACTTGGGCCCGGCCTGGAGTTCTGAGTGGTCTAGCATGAACCTAGCGAAAAAATGCTCTACAAGGCAGGTGCACATGAAGCTTCCTCCTGCTACTCAGCCCCTTGGGGTGCCTGCACTGAAATCGTCAGATTTGACCTGCCATGCCCATAGGCCCTGGCTGTAACTCTCAGTTGGGTTTTCAGGCTTCCAGTCCCAGGGGCCTTTCCCCCAAGCCCTCCAGATTGTTGACCCCAGAGCCACACCCCACACTGCCACCAAGGAAGAAACCGTGCCATTCACACCTGTGCAGAATCCTCAGAACGGAACAAATCCACATGCTTCCCTGAAACCACCCACACCTCCGGTGCCGACCCCCGCCCTGACCAAAAAACCCAGAGCCTGGTGTGCCAATGGACCCCCATCCTCAACTCAGCCACCCAGGGATCCCGCCATGGCACCGGCAGATTGGTCCTGCCATGACCCTAGGCCCTAACCCTAACCCCAGGTTGGCTTTTCAGGCTTCTGTCCCTAGAGACCTGGCTCCCAAGCCCTCCAGATTGGGGATCCCTGAGCCTCAACCCAGGATTCTGCCTGCCACCCAGGAGGAAATCATGCCATTAGGAGCCACACAAAACCCTCAGAGAGGGAGTAAGCTTCATGTCTCCCCATAGGCTAACCCCACCTTCAGCGCCCCACCAGGCTGCAAACATGGAGGCTGACACTCAGCTAGACACCCTCTGTCAACTCTGCTCCTGGAAAGCTCCCCTGTATGGAGGCCTTTGGGGGAGCCACATGGGCCCAGCCCATGTCCCCTGATGGCCACGACACGCACCTAGTGAGAAAGTGCTCTAGACTGTGTGCGCCAGCATGACCCAAATCACCACCCAATGTCGGACATTCTCTTAAGCTTTCTTCCCAAATTGATATCAATTTGGGTAGAAAGCTCCTGAGAATTGGCCAGGAAACTCCCGGTGAACTCACTTCCTGTGGGGCATGCCTGCAGGATCTCTGCCTGTGCCTAGCCTCACGTCCTGAGTGGCCACAGCCCAAGCCCTGCAAGAAAGCCCTCCACAAGGTAGGTACATGCAAGGTAAATGCCTCCCATTACTCAGTCCCCTGGGGTGCCTGCCCAGGACTGGCAAATTGGGTCTGCCATGCCCCTAGGCCCTGGCCCTAACTCTCAGTTGGGTTTTCAGGTTTCCATCCCCAGGGCCTGTCCCCCAGGCCCTCCAGTCTGAGGATCCTGGAGCCACACCCCAGGACTCTGCCTGCCATCCAGGAGAAACCGTGCCCTTCGGGGCTGCATAGAACCCTCAGAGAGGGAAAAACTGCATGCCCCCACTGAAGCCTCCCCCACCTTCAGCACTCCACCATGCAGCAAAAATGGAGGGTGACGTTCAGACGGCCCCCTCCATCAAATCTGACTCCAGAAAGATCCCCTGCATGGGCGCCCTCAGGGATCCATGTCAGCCCAGCCTGAGTTCCCTGATAGCCGCGACAGGCATCTAATGAGAAAGCATTCTAGACCGCAGGAGCCAGTGCGGCCTGGATTGCCATCCAACACTGGCCAGTTCTCACGAGATTTCTGCCCAAATCGATGTCGATTTGGGCAGAAAGCTCTTGAGAATTGGCCAGAAAATCCCTGGCGAACTTGCTCACAGGGGGCGGCCCCGCAGGACCACTGCCTGGGCCTGCCCCAGAGTCCCAAGTGCTCACGGCCTGGACACTGACAGAAAGCACGCTATGAAGCAGGCACATGCAAGGCCAAAGCCTCCTGCTACGAAGCCCCTTGGGGTGCCCCCCACAGCACTGGCAGATCGAGACTGCCCTGACTCTAGGCCCTGGACCTAACCCACGGCTGGATTTTCAGGCTTCCGTCCCCAGGGGCCTGTCCCCCAAGCCCTCCAGATTGGGGACCCCAGAGCCACGCCCCAGCGGTCCACCTACCACTCAGGAGGAAATGCAACCACACAGAACCCTCAGAACAGAACAAACCCACATGCTTCCCTGAGACCACCCCAACCTCCAGCTGCCCACCCAGCCACAAAACCAAGAGCCTGATGCGCTGCTCAGCCCCTGTCCTCAACTCAGCCACCCGGGGATCCTGCTTTAGTGTGGGCACATTGGCCCAGTCATACCGCTAGGCCCTTACAGTAACCCTAGGGTGGGTTCTCAGGCTTCTGTCCCATAGAACTAGCCACCAATCCCTCCAGATTGTGGACTCCTGAGTCACAGACCAGGACTCCGTCTGCCACCCAGGAGGGAACTGTGCTGCTTGGAGCTGTGCAAAACCCTCAGAGTGGGAGAAAACCACATATCCCCCCACATTTGGTTCCCCACCAGGCCACAAACATGCAGACTGGTGCTCAGCTGGACACCCCTCCCTCAACTCTGCCTTTGGAAAACTCCACTGCATGGGGGCCCTCAGGGGAGCCGCATGGGCCCGACCCATGTTCCCAGATGGCCAAGACACACACCAAGTGAGAAAGAACTCTAGACTGCATGCGCCAGCATGGCCCGAATCACTGCCCAATGCTGGCCAATTCTCACAGCTTTCTGCCCAAACTGATATCAATTTGAGCAGAAAAAATGTCAGATTTACCCAGAAAAACCAGGCGAACTTGCATTCGGCAGCATGGGCTGGCAGGGCCACTGCCTGAGCCTGGCCCAGGGTCCCAAGTAGCTGCAGTGCAAACCCGGCAAGGAAGCCCTCTGTGAGGCAGGTGCATGTGATTCCAACCACTCCCACTACTCCACCCCTGAGGTGCACACCCTGGCACTGGCAGATCAGATCTGCGATGCCCCTAGGCCCTGACCCTAACCCTCAGTGGGGTTTTCAGGCTTCCATCTCCAGGGGCCAGTCGCCTGAGTCCTCCACATCAGGAAACCCAGAGCCACACCGCAGGAGTACACCTGCCCCCAGGAGGAAACCGGGCCATTAGGAGCTGTGCGATACCCTCAGAGCTGGAGAAACCTGCATGCCCCCCACCCAGTCCACCCCCACCTTTGACTCAGCACTGGGCCACAAAAGCGGAGGCTGAGTAGCTTTTCATGCTTCTGTCCCCAGAGACCTGGCCCACAAGCCCTCCAGATTGCAGATGCCTGAGACACACCCCAGGACTCTGCCTGCCATCCAGGAGGAAACCGTATGGTTTAGAGCCTCCCAAAACCCTCAGAGCAGGAGAAACCTTCATGTCCCCCCAAGGCCGCTCCCACCTTCGGGCGCCCAGCTTGGCCATAAACATGGAGCCTGATGCTCAGCCAGAACCCCTGCCTCAACTGTGTCCACGGAAAACCCCCTATGCGGGGGCCCTCGAGGGAAGCCTCATGGTCCTGGCCCATGTTTCGAAGATGTCCACTACAAGCACCTAGTGAGAATGTGCTCTAGACTGTGGGTGCCAGTGTGGCCCGAATTGCCACCCAACAACAACCAATTCTCATGAGGTCTCTGCCAAATTGATATCGATTTGAACAGAAAGCTTGTGAGGAATGGCTGGAAAACCCCCAGAAACTTGCGCCCGGTGGCTCGGAGCCACAGGGCGACCACCTGGGCCTGGCATGGGGTCTGGAGTAGTGCAGCCCAAACCCTGCGAGGAAGCCATCTACGGGCCAGGTGCACATGTGGCCAACCCCTCCAGCTACTCAGTCCCCTGGTGTGCGCACCCCGGCGCTGGCAGATCAGGCCTGCCATGTCCCCAGGCCCTAACCCTAATGCTCAGTTGTGTTTTCAGGCTTCCATCCCCAGGGGCCTGTCCCCCGAGCCCTCCAGATTAGGGATACCAAAGACACACCCCAGGCGACCGCCTGCCACCAAGGAGGACAGCTGTGCCTTTTGAAGCTGTGCAGAACCCTCAGACAGGGAGAAACCTGCATTTCAACCTGAGGCCACACCCACCTGTGGCAGCCCCCTGGCCACAAAACCCGGCCACTGATGCACCGCCTAACCACCCTCCTTGATTCGCCCTCTAGGGAATCTCACCTTTGTGCCAGCATATCGCGCCTGTCTTGCCCCTAGGCCCTGACCCAATCATAGGTTGATTTTTCAGGCTTCTGTCCCCAGAGACCTGGCCCCAATGCCCTCCAGATTGAGGACCCCTGAGCCCCACCCAGAACTCCACTGCCGTGCAGGATGAAACTGCTGTTCAGAGCTGCCCAAAACCCTCAGAGTGGGAGAAAACCTGCATGCCCCGCCAAGGCCACCCACATCCATCGCCCCACCAGGCCACAAGCAAGAAGGCTAATGCTCAGCCTTACCCCCTCCCTCAACTCTGCCCCTGGGATGCTCCCCTGGTGGGGGTACTCAGTGGAGCCACGTGGGACCAGCCAGTGTTCCCACATGGTTGTGACATGCACCTAGCGAGAAAGTGCTCTAGACCAAGCCACACGTGCAGCCCAGAAAGCCGCCTATGCTGGCCAAATCTCACAAGATTTATGCCCAAATCAATATCAGCTTGGGCAGAAAAATTGTCAGAATTGGCAGGAAAATGCCAGGAGGCCTTGCTTGGGCAACACGGGCTGGCTGGGTCACCACCCAGGCCTGAGCCGGCGTGGTCACAGACCAAACCCTGAGAGAAAGCCCTCTGCGAGGCAGGTGCATGGGGGTCAACCATTCCTGCTACTCAGCCCCCTGGGGTGCCCGCCCTGGAACTGGCAGATCAGATCTTTCGTGTCCCTAGGCCTTGGACCCATAGCTCACTTTTGTTTTCAGTCTTCCATCCCCAGGAGCCTGTCTCCTGAGCCCTAAAGATTGGGGACCCCAGAACCACACCCCAGGAATCCGTCTGCCACGCAAGAGGAAACCATGCCGTTTGGACCTGTGCAGAACCCTCAGACCGGGATAAATCCGCATGCCTCCCTGAGGCTAACCCCACCTCTGGCGGCCACCCCTCCCACAAAAACTGAAGCCTGAGGCACTGACCCCCAACCTTCACCCAGCACCCCTGGGATCCCAACTCAGTGCCACGAGATGGGCCTACCATGCCCCTAGGCCCTAATCCTAACCCTACTTTGGTTTTCTGTCCCCAGAGACATGGCCCCTAAGCTCTCCAGGTTGGGGAACTCTGAGCCACACCCCAGGACTATGCCTGCCACCCAGGAGGAAACTGTGCCATTCATAGCTGTGCAAAACCCTTAGAGCAGGAGATACCTGCATACCCCCCTAAAGGCACCCCCACCATCGGCACCCCAATAGGCAACAAACAAAGAGCGTGACACTCAGCCAGACAAGATCCCTCAACTCTGCCCCTGGAAAGCTCCCCTGCACGGGGCCCTCAGGGGAGCCGAATGGGCCTGGCCCATGTTCCAGGATGGCCGCGAAACCCACCTAGCGAGAAAGTGCTGTAGACCGCGGGTGCCACCGTGGCCCAACTTGCTGCCTAACCACGGTATCAATTTGGCAGAAAGCTTATGAGAATTGGACACAAAATCCCCGGTGAACTCACTTCTGGAGGCGCAGGCCCACAGGCCTGCTGCCTTGGCATGGTCCAGGGTCCCAAATGTCACAGCCCTTTGGGAACCTGAGATAGCCTGAGAGATAGCCCCCTATGAGCCAGCCATATGGGTGGCCAATCCCTCCTGCTACTCACTCCCCTGGTGTGCCCACCCCGGCGCTGGCAGTTTGGGCCTGCCAAGCCCCTAGGCCTTCGTACTAACCCTGTTTGCTTTTGACACATCTGTCCCCAGGGGCGTGTCTCATAAGCCCTCAAGATTGGGGATGCCTGAGCCACACTACAGGAATTTACCTGGCACCCAGGAGGAAACCATGCCATTCAGAGTTGCTCAAAACCCTCAGACCAGGAGAAACCCACATGCCTCCCAATGTCCACCCCTACCTCTGGGGGCCCCTCAGTCACAAAACACAGAGCTTGACACACCACCCGTCACCCATCCTTGACTCAGCCAAATGGGGATCCTGCCTCAGTGCCAAAATATTGGGCCTGCCATGCTCCTAGGCCCTAACCTTAACCCTAGTTTGGCTTTTCAGGCTTCCATCCCCAGAGACCTGGCCACCAAGCCCTCCAGATTGGGGAACCCTGAGCCACAATCCAGGACTCCGCCTGCCACCCAGGAGGAAACCATGCTATTTGGAGCTGCACAAAACCCACAGAGCAGGAGAAACCTCTGTGACTCCCTGAGGCCACCCCAACATTCATTGCCCCACCGTGCCACAAACATGGAGGATGATGTTCAGCAAGACACCCTGACTCAGCACAGCCCCCAGAAGGCTCCACTGGGTGGGGTGGCTGAGGGAACCACGTGGGCTCAGCCAGTGTTCCCAGAGGGCCAGGACACACACATAGCGAGAAACTGCTCTAGACCCTGGGCACCTGCACCGCCCAAATTGCCGCCCAACGCGGGCCAATTCTCATAAGCTTTCTGCTCAAATCGATACTGATTAGGCAGAAAGCTCATGAGAATTGTTCAGAAAACCTGCAGCGAACTAGCTGGCAGGGCCAGGGGCTGCCACAGGGCTGCCGCCTGGGCCTGCCCTTGAATCCCGAGTGGTCGTGGTCTGGACCCTGCTATATTGCCCTCTATGAGCCAGGGCCACGCACAGCCTACCACTCCTGCTATTCGGTCCCGTGGGGTGCCTGCCCCAGCGCTGTTGGATCAGGCCTGCCAGGCCTCTAGGCCCTCGCCCTAAGCCTCCTTTGGATTTTCAGGCTTTGGATCCTGGGACCTATCCCCTGAGCGCTCCAGATTGGGGACCCCAGAGCCACACCCCAGGAGTCCGCCTGCCACCATGAAGGATACTGTGGCCTTCGGAACTGTGCAGAACCCTCAGACGGGGAGAAAACCGCAAGCATCCCTGAGGCCACCCCCACCTCTGGTGGCCCGCGCCCATCCACAAAACCTGGAGTCTGACACGTCGATTGACCCTCATCCTCAACTCACCCCCCTCTGAGGATCCCGCCTCAGAGTTGGCTTATCAGGCCTGTCATTCCCCTAGACCCTAACGATAACCATAGGGTGGGTTCTCAGGCTTCTGTCCCAAAGAACTGGCCCCCAGTCCCTCCAGATTGAGGACCCCTGAGCCACACCCCAGGCCTCTGCCTGCCACCAGGAGGAAACTGTGCCGCCACCAGGAGGAAATGAGCTGACCAAAAGCCTCAGAGCAGGAGAAACCTGCATGCGCACCCTGCCCCGTGACGTCACCCCCCAACTTCAGCACTCCAGCAGACCACAAACACGGAGGCTGACCCTCAGCCGGACCCCTTCCCTCAACCTGGACTCTGACTCCCCGCCTGACCCTTGTCTTTGTCTCAGCCCCCCAGGGATCCTGCCTCAGTGCCAGCAGATCGAGCCTGCCATTCCTCTTGGCCCTAAGCCTAACCCTAGTTTGGGATTTCATGCTTCCATCCAAAAAGTCCTGGCCCCCAAGCCCCACAGATTAAGGACACCTGAGTGACACCTCAGGACTGTGCCCACCACACGGAAGGAAACCATGCCATTTGTAGCAGGGTGGTACCCTCAGACAAGGAGAAACCTGCATGCCACCCTGAGGCCACCCCCAGCTTCTACAGACCCTGGACACAAAGCCAGACTCTGACATGCTGCCTGATGCCCGCCCCCAAGTCAGCCCAGCAGATAGCCCACCTCCTCACCAGAAGATCGGGCCTGTCGTGCCTCAAGGCCCTAAACCTAACCCTAGTTGTGGTGTACAGGCTTCCATGCCCAGAGACATGGCCCCTAAGCCTACCAGATTGGGGATCCTCGTACTCAACCCCAGGACTCCACCAGCTGCCCAGAGTGAAATGTGTCCATTTGGAGTTGAGCAGAACCCTCAGAGCGGGAGGAACCTGCATGTCGCCTGAGACACCCTCAGCTTCTGCGGCACCCCCGGACACAAACCCAGGGTCTGACATGCCACCTGATGCCCACCTTCAACTCAGCCCACCATGGAGCCTGCCTCAACACTGGCAGTTCAGATCTGCCATAGCCCTAGGCCCTAAACCTAACCCTAAGTTGCATTTTCAGGCTTCCATCCTCAGGGGTCTGTCCCCCAAGTCCTCTAGATTGGGAGCCCTGAAGCTCCACTGTAGGATTCCATCTGCCACCAAGCAGGAAAACAAGTCCATTTGGATCTGTGAAGAACCCTCGGAGCTGGAGAAACCTGCATGCCCACATGAGAACTCCCCCACGTTGTGCAGCTCCCCAGTTACAAATCCAGAGCCTGATTCACCACCTGACCCCCATTCTCAACTCAGTTCCTTGGGGAACTCACCTCAGCACCAGCAGTTCAGGCCCACCACACCGCTAGCTCAGCTCTCCTCATGGACCCCTGCCGGCTCTAGGCAGACCTAGAACTCCCCTGTCTGCGGCAAAGCTCTGGGAACCCCCTCCTTCTTCTCAAGTTACACTGGCCCAGGCATTCATGAGAAAGAGGAAGGCTACCTCCTGAATGCTTAACACCTCCTTTTCTCTTCTGCCCTATTTCTCTCCACTTACCTTTGTACCTGGGCAGACCGGAAGGGACATTTCAATGGAACATGGACATGCTCTGACATCTGAATCTTCCTGGCAGCTTTCTGAGAGCTCCTTATGCAAACAGAAACTAGTGTATCGTACCATAGTGTGTTTGAAAATGATCATTGACAGAACAGGAGAGTGAAAATCCCTCCATTTTTACCTCACTCCTCATGAAGTAGAACATGGTCTTCTTCTTTCCTTCCTTGACTTCCATTAAATTCGTTTCCATGCAGTGTTCATTCCTTTGCTTCAGGGGTAGGATTTCATGATTCCTCACCTGATAGAACACCCAGAGCTCATCACAACAAGTACTCTCCCTAATAGCCGTCACCCGTTGAACACATCCCCCCACAACCCTGCCCTGTAGCAACCCTCAGTTTGTGCTCTAAGGCTAAGACTGTTCCCTCATTGGCATATCTTTCTCCCCTCACTATGTTCATCTGTTTTCTTTCTGAAATAGGAGTCAAATCATAGGCCATTGGTCTTTTCTTACTGATTTTTCTTACCTTTATCCACTCTAGATCCTTCCACGTCTTTGGTGATGGCAAGATTTCATTCTTTTTGAGGCTGGGTCCTATTCCATTGGATAGATAGATAGATAGATAGATAGATAGATAGATAGATAGATAGATCTCTCACATCTTCTTTCTCCATTCATCAGTGAATGGACATTAGGACTCCCTCTATTGTTTTGCTATTGTTGATAATGTTGCTATAAACATCACGTGCTTGTACCCCACTGAACGTGCATTTTTTGTCCTTTTGATAAATACCTAGGACTGCAATTGCTGGGTCCTAGGATTGTTCAGATTTTAGCTTTTGGAGGAATCTCCATACTCTTTTCCAAAGAGGCTGCAACAACCTACATGCCCACCGACAGTGCAGGAGGGCTCTGCTTTAAGCAGAACTTTACCTGCCTGTGATTCCCTAGGAGGAAATGGAAAACCTGTGGGATAACCTGACTCACCGAGTGTCAGGCAAGCAGCCCCAGAAATTCACCCCAGAGTTCCTGACACCAAGCCCCTTGAAGCCACCAGAATGCCTCTATCCAGGGGAATTCCCAAAGACTCTCCTTCTGACTTCACCACCCATGAAACTACAGAGAAAATACGTCTGTCCAACTATATAGATGGTACATTTAGTGAAACTAGAAGGTCAAGCTTCCCTTTTAAATCATCCAAGCCTCCTCAGAATCATTTTGAATGTTCCCCATGCCCTCACTGGAACCCTTTTGATGGGATACATTAGGATACATCACCTTTGACAAAGGAAAAGACATCATCCAAGTCACTATCTGACCTCACACAGCCACATAACTCTAGATGCCTGCCATTCCACCACAGCCTAGGCCCAATGGAATAAGCACTGTTAGATGAAGGAACACATTCTATGTTCAAAACACACACCGAGTCAATCCCATCTGTGATTCATGAACTGGCATGAGTCTCCTAATGCAGCTCACAACTCACAGGTCTCAAACCACAATGGCACTGTCCCTCCAGACTAGGGACCCCTGAGACAGACCACAGGACTACGCTTGCCACGCAGGATGAGACCATGACTTTTGGAGCTGTGCAAAACCCTCAGGGCAGGAAAAAACTGCATGCCTCCTGAGGCCACCACCAATTTCAGAGCCCTCACAGGCCACAAAACCAGTGCCTGGTGTTCACTCTGACCCCCATCCTCAACTGTGCCCTCATCAGTGTGGGCTCTCAGGGACCCGTGCTGGCCCAGTCCATGGTCACGGGTGGCTGCTACATGAACCTAGACACAAAGCAATCCAAACACTAGGAGCATGCGTGACCACAATCGCTCCGCTATGACGGCCAATTCTCACAAAATTTCTGCCCAGATCAACATCGTTTGGGCAGAAATCTCATTTGAATTGGCCAGAAACCTCCTTTGAACTCGCATGCAGAAGTGGGAGGCCTCAGAAAAGCTGGCTGGATCTGGGCCATTGTCCTGAGGGGTCGCAGCCCAAACCTCACCAGAAAGAGCTCTAAACTCTAGATGCACAAGTGCTCAGAATTGCCTCAGAACGCTGGCAATCCTGGCCTCTACTCAGTCCCCTGGGTGGCCAGCCTCAGCACTGGCAGAAAGGGTGTGCCCTGCCCCTAGGACCTAAACCTAACCCTAGGTTGGGTGTTCAGGCTTACATCCCCAGAGACCTGGCCCCAATCCCTCCAGATTGGGAACCCCAGAGCTGCACCCCAGGACTCCACTCCCACAAAGGAGGAAACAGTACTGTTCTGAGCTGCAGAAAACCCTCAGATGGGGAGAAACCTTCATACCCTCCTGAGGCCACCCCACCTTCAGCACCCAAACGGGCCACAAATAGGTAGTCTCATTCTCAGCCTGAGACCCTCCCTCAACTCTACCGCCAGAAATCTCCCATCTGATGGGGCCCTCAGGGGAGCAGTGTTGGACCAGTCCAAGTTCCTGGATGGTCGCAACATGCACCTAGGGAGAAAGCACTCTAAACAGAGGTTGTGAGTGCATCCCAAATTGCTGCCCAATGCCAGCCAATTCTCATGAGCTTCTTGCCCAAACAATATCCATTTGGGCATAAAGCTCATGAGAATTGGCCAGAAAATCCCCGAGTGAAATGGCTTCTGGCAGCACGGACCTGCAGGGCAGCCACCTGGGCCTGGCACATGATCTCAAGTGGTCGCGGCCCAAACCCCATAAGAAAGCAGTCTAAAATCCAGGTGCAAACATGGCCAAACCCTCACTCTACTCAATCCCCTGGAGTGCCGGTCTCAGCAATTTCAGATCAGGCTGCCATGTCCCACACCCTATCCCTAACCCTAGGTTGGGTTTTCAGGCTTCCATCTGCAGGGGCCTATCCCCCAAGACCTCCAGTTGAGGACCCCAGAGCCACACCCCAGGAATCCACCTGCTACCCAGATGGAAACTGTGCCATTGGAGCTGCACCTAACCCTCTGAGCAGGAGAAACCTGCATGCCTCCCGAGGCCATGCCCACCTTCGGTAGCCGCCACAGTCACCAACCCAGAGACTGGGGCACTGCATGATGCCCTCTCTCAACTCAGCCCACCGGGGAGCCCGCCTCAGCACCAGCAGATCTGGCCTGCCATGCCCTTAGGCCCTAACCCTAAACATTGTTTGGGTTTCAGGATTCCACCCTAAAGGCCAGGCCCCAAAGCCCCCCAGATTAAGGACCTCTGAGTAACACCTCAGAATTCAGCCCACAAAGTGGTTGCAAACCAGACCATTTGGAGCTGTGCCGAACTCTCAGAGTGAGAGGAACCTGCAAGCCCTCGTAAAGCCAACACCACTTTCGGTGGCCCCCCGGCCACAAAAACGGGCTCTGAAGCAATGACTGACAAATCCTCAACTTGACCCTGAGCAGAACATGCCTCAGAAATGTCAGATCAGGCCTGCCATGTCCCTAGGCCCTAAGCCTAAACCTAGTTGAGGTGTTCAGGCTACCGTGCCCAAAGGCCTGGCCCGCAACCCAGCCAAATTGGGGACCCTGGAAACTCACACCAGAATTCTACCTCCCACTGAGGGCACAACTCTGCTGCTTGGAGCTGCACAGAGCCCTCAGAATGGGAGAAACCTTTACGAACCCCTGAGGCCAGCCCAGCTATTGTGGAACCCCTGGACACAAACCTGGAATCTGACAGACCTCCAGATATGTGTCCTCAACTCAGCCCACCAGGGAACCTGCCTCAGCACCGGCAGGTAGAACCTGCCATGCCCCTAGGCCCTACCCTAATCCTAGTTTTGGATTTGGGGCTTCCATCCCAAAAGATCTGGCCCCCAAACCAGCCTAATTAAGGACCCCTGAATGATGCCCCAGGATTCAGCCTCCCATGTGGTAGGAAGCTGTGCCATTTGAAGCTGCACGGAACCCTCAGAGAGGGAGAAACCTGCATACCCCGCCAAAGTGACCCCCCCCCCCACTATCTGCAGGCCCCCTGGACGCAAACACAGATTCTGAGGCACCACCTGACATGTGCCCTCAACTCAGCCCCAAGGGGATCATGCATCAGTGCTGGCAGATCGGGTCTGCCATGCCCCTAGGTCCTAACCCTAACCCTAGGTGGGGTGTACAGGCTTCCGTGCACAGAGGCCTGGTCCTTAAGTCCGCCAGATTGAGGATGCCTGATACTCATGCTGGGAATCTGTCTGCCACACAGGGCACCGCTGTGCTGTTTGAAGCTGCGCTGAACCCTCAGAGCTGGAGAAACTTCCATGCACCCCTGAAGTCACCCCCAGGTTATGCGAACGTCTGGACACACACCCAGAGGCTAAGGCCCCGTCTGACACCCGACCTCAACTCAGCGCACCAGGGCACTTGCCTCAGCACTGGCATATCAGGTCTACCATGGCCCTAGGCCTTAACCCTATCCCTAATTTCAGTTTTCAGGTATCATCCCCAAGAGTCCTGACCCCAAGACCCCAAGATTAAAGACTCCTGAGTGACACCCCAGGACTCTGTCCACCATGCAGGAGGAAACCATGCTGTTTGGAGCTGTGTCGAATCCTCAGAGCGGGAGAAAACTGCATGGTTCAACTGAGGCTATCCCCCACCCTCTGCACACTATTGGGCCACAAATGCGGAGGCTGAGACTCAGCCTGCCTACCACCCAAGAGGAAACCGTGCCATTTGAAACTGAGTAGAACACTCAGAGTGGGAGAAACTGCATGCCTCCCTGAGCACAACCCCCTCCTTCAGCGGTCCCCTGGCCACAAACCTGGACCCTCTCATGCCACCGGACCTCTGCCCTCAATTCAGCCCCCTGCGATCCCTTCTCAGTGCCAGCAAATTGGGCCTGCCATGCCCCTGACCCTAACCTTAACCCTAGGTTGCATTTTCAGTCTTCATCCCCAGAGGCTGGGCCCCCAATTCCTCCATATTTGGACCCCTGTGCCACAACCCAGTACTCTGTCTGCCACCCAGGAGGAAACCGTTCTGTTTGGAGCTCCATAGAACCCTCGGAATGGGAGAAATCTTCATGTTCCCTGAAGCCACCTCCACCTTCAGCCACCCCCCAGGCACAAACCCAGATCATAATGCACCACCTGACCATGGCCCCCAACTCAGTACCCCAGACATCGAGCCTCAGCGCCAGCAGATCAGGCCAGCCATGCCCCTGTGCTCTTTTCCAAGCCCTAGGTTGTGTTTTCAGTCTTCTGTCCTCTGATGATTGACACCAAAGCTCCGCTGATGGGTTACACTTGAACTGTACCAGAATATTTCGTGGCCCCCTGAGGCTATCCCACTTTCAGCACCCCCCGTTCACACCTGGATCTTAACACTCACACTGACCCACGTCCTCAACTCTGCTCCCCAGGTCACTCCTCTCAGGGTGGCCTATTGAGACTGGCATGACCCTCAGCATTAACCAAAACTTAGGTACATTTTCTGTCTTGTGTCCCAAGAATACAGGTACCAAAGCCCCACATAAGTGGGACCCCTGAGAAATGCCAGAGGACTCTGTCTTCAACCCAGAAGGAAACAGTAGAATTGGAACTCTGCCAAGGACTGAGAGCAGGAGAAATCTGCCTTTCCCCCCATGGCCACCAACCCGGAGCCTGACTCAGACTGACCCATGTTCTCTACTCAGTCCCCGTGAGAGCTCTGCACAGCACCAGCAAATCAGGCCTGTCATGTTGCTGGGACCTAGCCCTAACCCTAGGTTGGGGTTTCATGCTCTGTCCCCAGAGGAGTGGCGCCCAAGTCCCACGGATGGGGACCCCTGAGCAATATTTGAGATCTCTGCCTGCCGCCCAGAAGGATACCATGCCATTTGGAACTCTGCAAAGGATTCTGAGCAGGAGAAATCTGCCATGCACCACTGAGTTCACCCAGAGTCAGCAGCTGGACACAAACCTGAACCTGACACTTACTCTATCCATCCCTCTGTACTCAGCCCTCTGGATAGCTTGCCACACCACCATCAGATTGGGCCTGCCATGCTCCTAACCCCTAACTGAAGCTTAGTTTGTGTTCTGAGCATTCAATTCCTAGGGGCCTGGCTCCCTACCCCACAGACTGGGGTCACCTTAGTCATACCACAGGACTCATCCTAACACACAGGAGGAAAGCGTGCCATGTAGACCTCTAGAAAGTATTCAAAGCAGGATAAAATGCCTGTCCATCTGAGCCTATACCAGCAAACCCCCAATTTCAGTGGCCTCTAGGTCACAAACCCTGTGCCTGACCAGAACCAGAACACTCATCCTTCATTCCAGCCTCTAGGATCCACACACACTGTCAGCTGTTTGGGCCTGCAATGTCCTTTGGCCCTAAATCTATCCCTAGCTTGGGTTCTCATGTATCCGTCCCTTAAGGGTGGGCTCCAAAGCCCTAGGATTTGGGGATGCCTGAGCAATACCACAGGACTCAGCCTCACACCCAGATGGAAATCTTTCCATAATGGACTCCAGTAAGTAAATAGGTCAGTATAAATATGAAGGCCCATCTGTGTCAATCGCAGTGAACTCCCACATTCAAGGGCTCATGGACTGAAATCCTGAGCCGGACACTCACCCTGACCCAGACTGGGGACTCTGGAGCCACACCACAAGACTCTCCCACCCCTTCAGAAGGAAACTCTGCCCTATGAAGAACACAAATCCCCTGGAATAGCAGAAACCTGCATGGCTCCCAATGTCAACCCAGGTTCAGAGGTCCACCCTGGATACTAAGGCCCATTAGACACTCAGTCTGAGACCCACCCTCCACTCAGCAAACCCTGGTACCTTGCCCCACAGCCACCAGATACGGCCTGCAATTTGGTCCCAGTTCTAAACCTTGGATTTTTAGACATGCATCCCCAGAGGCATAGCCTCATATCCCTCCCTAAGGGGGGACCCCTGAGCCACAAAACAGAACATCTCCAATGCCCCAAGAAGGAAACCTTGCCATTTGGGCTGTGTAAAAAATTCAGTGTAGGAGAAACCTCAATGGTCCATGCGACCACCATGACCTTCAGAGGCCATCCTGCACACAAACCTGCATTGTGACCCTCAGCCTGAGCTCTGTTTTCAACTCAGCCCCATGGTTAGCTCGCCCCAAAGCCATCAGATCAGGCCTGCCCTAATCCTGGGCCATATTCCTAACAATACATGTGTTTTCAGACATCCATACCCAAAGGCCGACTCTCGAATCCCTACATATGGGGGAACCCCTGAGCCATAAAACAGGACTCCTCCCATTCCCCAGAATGAAACCTTGTTATCTGGAACTGCACAAAACCCTCAGAGCTGTAGACATGTCGATCTCCCCCTGACGTCACAGCCATATTCAGCAACATCCATGAACACAAAGTCCAGCCTGAGGCACAGACTGACACTTCCCTAATTTCATAACCCTGGGAGCTTGCCTCGGTGTCTGCAGGTCAGGCCAGCCATGCCCTAGGCCCTAACCCTAACCTTAACCCTAGCTTGGGCTTTCAGACTTCCATTCCCAGAGTCCTGACCCACAAGGCCTCTGGACTGGGGACTCCAGAACCACACCACAGGACTCTGCCTGCCTTCCCAAGGAAACCATGCCCTATGGAGTTGCACAAATCCCGCAGATTAGGAGAAACCTGCGGCCTCCCGAGCCAAACCCAAATTCAGAGGCTTGTCCTGGACACTGATATGCATTCTGACCTTCGGCTCGAGCTCAGCTCTAAACTCGGGCCGCTGGGTACCTATCCTAAGAGCCACCAGAGTGGGACTGCCATGCCCTATGCCCTAACTATGGCCTAACTTGTGTTTTCAGACTTCAATGCACAGAATCCTGGCCCAAAAGCCCTCCAAACTGGCGACTCTGGAGCCACACCACAGGTCTCTGCCACCCCTTCAGAAGGAAACTGTGCCCTATGGAGTGCACAAAACCCCTGGAATAGCAGAAACCTGCATGACCCCCAATGTCACCCCAGTTTCAGAGTTCCACCCTGGACACTAATGTCCATCAGACACTCAGACTGAGCCCCTTTTTCAACTCAGCTCCCGGGTGGCTCTCCCGAGAGACAGCAGATCGGGCATGCCAATCCCATAGGCCCTGAGACTAACCCTATATTGGGTTTTCAAGCATCCATACCCATAGGCCCTTCCTTGAATCCCTCCCTACTGGGGACCTCTGAGCCATAAAACAAGACTCCTCCTGTCCCACAGAAGAAAACATTGCTATTTGGAGCTGTGCAAAAACTCCAGAGAAGTAGAGACCTCCATGGCCCCTTGAGACTGCCCCCACAATCACTGGCCATCATGGACACAAACTCAAGACTGAGTGAGTGCCTGAACCTTGCCCTACCTTCAGATCCTGGGGAGCTTGCCTCCGCATCTGCAGATCAGGTATGCCAAGCCCTAAGCCCTAACCCTCACCCTAGCTTGGGTTTTCAGACTTCCTTCCCCAGATTCCTGGCCCACAAGCGCTCCAGACTGGGGACTCCAGAACCACACCACAGGACTCTCCCTGCGTGCCCGAGGAAACCATGCCCTACGGAGCCGCACAAAACCTGCAGATTAGGAGAAACCTGTGGTCTCCCGAGGCCAACCCAATTTCAGAGGATTGCCCTGGACACTAATTTGCATTCTGACCCTCAGCTTGAGCTCAGCTCTAAACTCAGCCCACTGGGTACCTCACCCCAGAGCCACCAGAGTGGGACTGCCATGCCCTATGCCCTAAGCATAGGCCCAACTTGGGTTTTTCAACTTCAATGCACAGAATCCTGGCCCAAAAGCCCTCCAGACTGGGGACTCTGGAGCCACACCATAGGACTCTGCCACCCCTTCAGAAGGAAACCGTGCCCTATGAAGAACACAAAACCCCTGGAATAGCAGAAAGCCGCATGGCCCCCAATGTTACCCCCGTTTCAGACTTCCACCCTGGATACTAATGCCAATTAGACACTCAGTCTGAGACCTGCCCTCCACTCAGCAAACCCTGGTACCTTGCCCCACAGCCACCAGATACGGCCTGCAATCTAGGTCCCAATTCTAAACCTTGGGATTTTAGACATCCATCCCCAGAGGCATGGCCTCATACCCCTCCCTAAGTGGGGACCCCTGAGCCACAAAACAGAACTACTCCAATGCCCCAGGAAGGAAACCTTGCCATTTGGGGCTGTGTAAAACCTTCAGTGTAGGAGAGTCCTAAATGGTCCATTCGTCCACCACCACTTTCAGAGGCCATCCTGCACACAAATCTGCATTGTGACCCTCATCCCCTAACTAAACTCTCTTGGTTTTTCAGACTTCGATCCCCAGAGTCCTGATCCACAAACCCTCTAGATTAGAGACTCCGGAGCCACACTACCAGACACTGCCTGCTTTCCAGAAGGATCATGCTCTATGGGGCTGCACAAAATCACCATATTAGGAAAAATCTGCACGGCCACCGATACCATGCCTCTTTCATAGCGTGCCCTGAACACTAATGTGCAACCTGACACTAAGCTTGAGCCCTCCCTCATCTCAGGCCCCTGGGTAGCTCGCCCCACAGCCAACAGATTTGTCCTCCCAAGACCCAAGGCGCTAATCCTAACCCTAGCTAGGGTTTTCAGGTATCTGTCCCCAGAGGCCTGGTATTAAGTCCCTCTATATGGGGGACTCCAGAGCCACTAAACAGAACTCTTCCTTCCCCAGAAGGAAACTTCCTATTTCTAGCTGTGTAAAAGCCTCAGAGTAAGATAAACCTACATGGACCCTTAGGCCATTCCCACTTTCATAGGCTGCCCTGGACAAGAAACTGTATTGTGACCCTCAGCCTGAATCCCGCCTTCAACACAAACTGGGTAGCTTGCCCAGCAAGCTGGGTAGCTTGCTCCAGAGCCAGCAGGTGAGGCCTGCCATGACCCTAGGCCCTAATTCTAACCCTAACATGGTTTTTGTTTTTTTTTCAGGAATCTATCCCCAGGGGCCTGGTCTCAAATCCCTCCATATAGGGAGCTCATAGAAAAAAAAAAAAAAGAAAGAAAGAAAGAGCCCCCTGTGCCCCCAGAAGGAAACCTTGTTATTTGGAGCTATTTAGAAACCTCAGAGTAAGAGAAACCTACATGGCACCTAAAGCCACCACCACTTTCAGAAGCCACCCTAGACACACACCTACATTGTGACGCTCAGACTGAGCCCTGTTTTCAATGCAGTCCCCTGGGGAGATCACCCCAGAGCCAGCAGATAGGGCCCGTCATACCCCTAGGCCCTAATCCTAGCCCTAGACTGAGTTTTAAGGCATCCATACCCAGAGGCCTGGTCTTGAATCCCTCCATATCGGGGACTTCTGAGCCACAAACAGAACTCCTGTCTCCCATAATGAGACCTTGCAATTTGGAGCTGTGCATAACCACCAGAGTGGGAAAAAACTTCACAGAACCCAGAGGCCACCGCCATATTCAGCGGCCCCCATGGACACAATCTCCAGCCTGAACCACAGGCTGTCCTAACTTCAGATCCTAGGGAACTCGCATCAGCATCTGCAACTTGGACCTGCCATGCCCTGGGCCCTAACCCTAACCCTAGCTTGGGTTTTCAGGCTTCTGTCCCCAGAGTCCTGGCCCTCAAGCCCTGGAGACTGGGGACTCTGGAGCCACACCACAAGACTCTGCCTGCCTTCCAGAAGGCAGCGCTATAAGGAGCTGCACAAAAACCCGCATATTAGGAGAAACCTGCATAGCTCCTGAGGCCACCACCACTTGCAGAGGCCCGCCCTAGACACTAATGCATATTCTGACACTCAGCCTGAGCACCACCCTCCACTCAGCTGCTGAGGTACCTTGCCCCACAGCCAGCAGATCGGGCCTGCCATGCCCCTAGGCCCTATCCTAACCCTAGCTTGGGTTCTCAGGCATCTTTCATCAGAGGCCTGGTCTCGAATCCCTCCATATGGGGACCCCTAAGCTACAAAACAGGATTTTTCCTGTCCCCCAGAATGAAATCTTGCTATTTTGGTTTACACAAAACACCTAGACCGGAGAAACCTCCATGGCCCCCTGAGGCCACCCCACATTCAGCGGCCCTCATGGACACAAACTCCAGCCTGAAGTACAGCCTGACACCCGACCTAACTTCAGATCCAAGAGAGCTCATCTCAGCATCAGCAGATCGGGCCGACCATGCCCTAGTCCTATCCCTGTCCCTAGCTTGAGTTTTCACACTTCCGTCCCCGGACTCCCAACCCACAAGCCCTCCTGATGGGGGACTTCGGAGCTACACCACAGGACTCTGCCTGCCCTCCAGAAGGAAAACGTGTCCTATGAAGCTGCACAAAACCCGCATATTAGGAGAAACCTACAAGGTCTCCAAAGCCCCCCCATTGTTATAGGCTGCCCTGGACACTGATGCACAATCTGACGCTCATCCTGAGCTCTGCCCATCAAATCAACCTCTTGGGTAGCTTGCCCCAGAGCCACCAGCTCAGGCCTGCCATGTCCTAGGACGTATTCCTAATTCTACCTTGGGTTTTCCGACATCTGTCCCCAGAGACCTGGTTTCAAGTCCCTCCATATAGGGGACCCCGAGCCACAAAACGGAAATCATCCTGACCCCCAGAATGTAACCTTGTTATTTAGAGCTCTGTAAAACCCTCACAGTAGGAGAAACCTGCATGGCCCAGAGTGGCCTCCCCCCTTTCGGAGGTCCGCCATGGATACAAACTCAAGCCTGAGCCACAGCCTGACAGCCGCCATAAACTCAGACCCCAGGGTGCTCGAATCAGCATCTGCAGAACTGGCCTGCCATGCTGTAGGCCCAAACCACAGACCTCCATTCCCAGAGTTTTATCCCCAAAGTTCTCCATATTGGGGACCCCAGGGCCACACAGTTTACACAGGGCACTGCATACTTCCAATACTCCATCTTCAGAACAAAACCGTGAACTGTCCTTGTCAGTCCTGTGTGCAGGCTCACAGTGAGTCCTGCGAAAGCTGGACACCTTCTTGAGAGCACTCAGCCTCTCAATCGTCTCCTAGCAGATGGAGGGCGCTGCTTTCCCTGACCTCTGTACCAGCTAGAGAATACTTAGAAGAAATGACCATACTCCATGCAAATGTACATTCTTCATCTACAAAATGATGGAGGGTGAAACACCATGCATTCCCTGCACCTTCTTGAACCTAGGTAAGTTGGAGATAGGCCAGAGCTATTTTCCGCAACCCCCACACATAACCTTCCCTTGGGTACTCCAGACCCATTTCCATCCACTTTGCTCATTTTCGGCCATTGTCTCTACAAAGAAGTACAGTAGCATGGAGGTGCTGGGACTGAGGTTCTGGGTGCTAAGCCACCACCTTGGACGCAGTTACTATCAGAAATTAATATTCATTTTATTAACAGTTGCATCCCAGAACATCTTGCCATCACGGCCAGTAGAAAAGTCATTACAACAGAGGTCCTAACAATGTGTGCCAATCTCCATGGCTCCACCCCCTGGTTCCAGGGATTGGCTCATCCATGGGCATGTGACCTGGTCCTGGCCAAAAAGCCAAGCATGGTCTGGGCAATCCAGGCCAGGGGCTTTTCCATCATGACTGCAGAAGTAGTCTAGGCCAGGCCCGTGCCAGTGCCAGAGAGGGCCCAGAAAGGCATGTGTTCCATAACATTGCTGAGGGCTGAATCAGACTCATCCTGAGGCCCACACATGCTAGATCCTCCGCTAAGTCAGGAGAACGCTAAATGTGTTCATGGTCTTGGCCTGAATGAGATGACCATCCGTGTGGTATATAACCTACAAAATATACCCACCCGGCAATGGGGACTTACTCAGCCAAAGAATACCTATTCAACCACAGACAAACGTGTTGGGGGAAGCCCAAAGCCCAAAGAAGTGGGGAGGGGAGATTCCTGAAACCTTAATTGTTGGCCAATCACACTATCATCTATTTTTTCCTTTCAAGTGGAGGAGCTGGGGTCAGGCAGGATAGATCCCAGTGTACTCACACCCAGCCACTGGAAAAGTATACTCCCACTCTGCCACTGGAAAAGAAGAGCCTTCTCTCCCATCATCCATCATGTTGAAAATCTAGGGTGTGAGAAATGACCACCCATGGGCCAAAGGAACCTACCCCTGTATTCTCTCAATCAAGTGTGGCTGGAACATAAGTTATGGTTGGTCTGTGGCTGCTTTCAAACCACAAAGCAAGAGTGGAGTCATTGTCAGAGACACCATGTGGACTGCAACACCTACAGAAAAATTTTACAGAAGACTTTATACAAAAGTTTGTGCCTATCCCTGGTCCCAAAGATCTTAAGATCATGTCCTTCTTTGAGTAGAACGTAGCGCCTTCTGGGTCTAATCTAATTGCTTCACCCCTAGAGGCAAGGATTTCCATCCCTTTAGCCAGAACTGCATCTCCATCCTCCTCTATTTACACCTGGAATGGCACGTCTACAGGTCTCCAGCCCAACAGGAATTCACTGTCGTTTCCATGGTAACAATGCTCAGAAATGCAGGTATAAGTGTGAACTTGTGCGGGCGAGTGTGTGCTTCCTCTCTGGTAGCCACAGTGTGCAAGGAGAATACAATACAGCAACATGCTTTCTGTCCCCCAGGAATGGCCATTCCATGTGCTTCCATAATGATCTCAGAAGGAAGCCACCTTCACAGAACAAACTTCATCTCACAGAACTCCCAAATCCCTTGTCCTGGACACTAGATCTCTCCGAGGCTGGGGGCACACAGAGGGACAGAGACTCCCCCTGCCCATCTGGATTTTGAAGGAGGCCTACTGTTCTAAAAAGATCCTGAAACCATTCATGGGCCTGCCATCCAGACAGGCATCTGGGAGAGAGATCTACTCCAAGCAGGAAGGACAGACCGAGAGACAAAAACTGACAGCCTTGTGTGACACGTGCCATGACAGGGGACACTCAGGAGGACTGGGGGTGTGCAGGGTTGGCCAGAATGGGGGGCAGGGTGACTGAGAGTGCTCCAGGAGGATGTGGCAGCTGTGCCCTTGGGTGGCTACATGTGTCAGTGTGACTGGGCATTGGCCAGACCAGAAATAACAGCACGGGCGAGGAGCGGTGTCCCTAAACTGTCTTCTGCAAGGCAAAAGTTAGGGAATGAGATTTCTTTCAGTGCGATTTCATGTCACGTGCATCTGGGAGAACCTAAAGCTGACATGAAGTGTGTAGTTGGCTGTGGCTTTCAAGCCTGAGGTGTGGATATTTCATACTCTGCTTTCAGGGTATGGTGACTTTTCCCGCCTTCATCTCTGACACAAGCACAGGGAACAAAGGCAACACAGTTCTACTCTTCGAAATGTCAACAGAAATCTGAAAACCCAAGTTCTCCCAGGAGCTAAAGCTTCAGGACCAGCGTGATGGACAGGGGAGGCAGACAGCAAGGAACCAAAGAACACACATCATGTGCATGTGAGCTGGCCCACTTCTCTACCTGTCAGAAGCAAGCCATACCTGCCCGGAGGGAGTCCCCCATGCACCCGGTCCTTCTGTTTGCTGCCCTTGAGCAGGGCAGAGGATGGGCTGAGATGGGTGTGGGTGTCGGGGGAGATGGCCAGCTGGCCACAGATGTTACCTGCTGAGGACCTATATAGCACCAGATCCCGGTCCTCAGCTAAGACAAAATAATATTTATGTTTAGTGATCCATTTCTGGGGACAGGGAATGTGCTCAGTGCTTTGCTGACTATATCCTCTCCCATTGTATTTTTTAAAAACCCCTTAGGCAGCTAAGATTCACACACAGAAAACTGTTCATACTTAATGTATGCAACTTGACCCTGACCCTAACTCTCATCTCTAGTTAAGATATACTCACTTTGGAATATTGCTCGCAAATTAGAGGATGGTACTTAAGAGCTAAGGAATTCAGGGGCCAACCCTCTTCTATCTTCTCCCTGGTAAATCTGAATACATTTGGGCACGTGCTACCTGGAGAGTGGCCACGCGGGGGCAACAGGGAGTCAATAGTGCCCAAAACCCCACTGCAAAGCCCATGCTTCCTTCATCCTGTCAAACCTTGCCCATTCAATGTTTACGGATCATGGTAGAGATTATGAAAAGTGTGACTAGGTTGAAGTTTTTAAAGCCAAACAAATTCTTTCAACCTGCTCAGAATAGAAGATGTTTTCTAAAATCTCAGAGTTGGCAAGCAGAGGAAGGCCCAGGGACCTGGGAAAAGGCTATTACTGTTGAATCTCTTCAAGTCTACTTAGGAAACAAGGATGACTTCTATTCCACTTCGTTGCAGGAAGAATCAGCGTCCGCTCACAACACTGAATCCACACAAAATAGTGCAGCTCAGAGGAAAACAAAGGACAATCGACAGCCTACAGAAGCAGAGAAAGAGCCACATCCAGGAACCAAGAAGACAGACCAGGAAGGTTCTGAGCAGGTCAATTTGCATTTCTGTAGATCCTCTGGAGCTAGACTACCCCTAGCACCCCTGGGGGTCGCGGGTCAGGCCCAGCGCACACCCTGATGCTGCACTGTTGGAACCCGTGATAAGCCTCTTGGTCCCTTCCTCCACGAGACACCCCCTACCCCTGGATGACTCCAGCCTGCTTCTTGGAAGTCCCATTCCCCTTTTTGACCCCATCATTCACGTTTCCCAACATGGCCATAATACGGAGTACATGGAACTACTTTCTATTGAGTCATCTAAATCTTTTTTTGTCATGGTTGCTCTAAAACTAAACCTTGCATCATCCACCCTGACGTAGGATCACTTGTTGCTCTGCATGACTGAACGGTGGACTCTGAGTGCCCTCACAGTGTCATGGGGCTAGTGTCCAGGGCGAGGCCCTCTCTAAGCCGACCCAGAGGTTGCACTAAAGGCCTGAACCAAGCACTGCTGTTTTTGTGCAGGTAAGGCAACACAGCCAAAACCTGGGTTCTGGATCAGAATGGCTCATGGCCTCTCAGCCACTTCGGATGGCATGGGGGGCACGCCCTGAAGACACTTGTTAGTCCAGTGTCACCCTGGGAAATTTCCATGGAGTAGCCATTGTGTCAAAAGGAGGAACTCAACAGAAGCGGGGATGATGGGAGTCAGAACTCCTGAGATAGAATCCACCTTGGAGAGTGCCCAGAACTTCCTAGGAGTTCATTCCATCATCTTGCATGAATCAATTCATCTAAAAACATTTCCTCGTTTTAGAAATGATGAGCCTCGGGATGCCTAGGTGTCTCAGTTGGTTAAATGGCTGCCTTTGGCTCAGGTCATGATCCCAGCATCAGGGATCAAGTCCCACATTGGGCTCCTTGCTCGGCAGGGAGCCTGCTTCTCCCTCTGCCTCTGCCTGCCATTCTGTCTGCCTGTGCTCGCTCTGTCCCACACTCTAACAAATAAATAAATAAAATCTTAAAAAAAAGAAAAAAGAAATGATGATCCTCAAACTCCAATAAAATAACTCTCCTAGGTGGTATTGGAAATCAGTGAAAGAGCCTGACTGAGCCTGGGGATGGCCTCCAGCAGGATCCCCCAGAGCGGCTTCAGCTAGAGCTGCAATCACCCATTTATCTTTCCTGAACCCCCCAAATCTCATGGGACTCATCATGGGCCCTATTTTGGGTACAAGGGTCATGTCAGGGCCACAGAAACCTCTGACACTGCTTCTAATGAGACTCTGTGATGTCAATGGAGTCCCAAGCCATAGGCCCTCTCAGAATTTGTCTGCAAAGATACGGTTGGTGGGAAAGCCACATGCTGACAGAGGGTGGAGGAAAATGGAAAAGCTAGGGAAAGAAGGGCTGCTCACGTCACATCTGGCCCTGCATGATATGAGGTGTTCAGCAGTGTAAGCTGCCCAAATGCCCCCCAGCGGCTTCACAGAACTCACCCCTACATTTTGAAGCTGAGCTTCATATATGGGTCATGAGCATCCCGGCTAGCTCATGGAAGCATGACACAGGACATAACGAAGCCACAGCCTTGACAGATTTATAGTCATGGAGCAATAGCTTTCTCCAAATATATTCTGATATGGTCAAAAATTCATTGATAAAACATAGATATTTTTGATTAAAAAGAAAACCATACTTGTTGAATTAATAAATATTTATGGAGTATCTACTTAGTGCAAATGTACAGCTCTAGTCCCACCTGGGAGCTTGCAATGAGTGTGGGATATAATCAATAAATCAACAATAGGAAGGAATGCAGGCTAGGGGCTAAGAGAATGATTCCATTCAGAGATACCCACTAAGGAAGTCCACTCAGAAGATGCTTTTAGCCAAGACCGGAAAGATGGGGCCAGCAAATTCATCTGTGAGAAGAGTCACAGAGCAATTCAATTTTTAATTATTTTGATGATAAAACATAAATGTCAACAAATATTGTCTTAAGTGTTGCTTTGGAACATTTCCTTCTTCTCCATAACTAGGCTACATGCTAAACTTTACTCACTGTAAAATACTCTCAGAAAATGTCTTATTTAAGCGTGGACATCTTGTGTTAAAGGCAAATAAATTAACCCTTGCAAACCCCTAAACCCTAACCCTAACCCATGACCCTAAATCCTGACCCCAACCCTGACCCTTGGCTGGGTTCCAACAGGTATTTCTCCAGAGACCTGGCTGACACCACAGGCCCAGGTACTAGGGACACCTGAACAATTTTGGAGGACTCCGCCTGCCACCCAGAGTGAAACCATGGCATTTGGAACTCTGAAAATGATTCAGAGCAGGAGAAATCTGCATGGCCACCTGAAGCCACCCCCACATTCCGTGGCCCGCTGGACACAAACAACACCCTCAACTCAGCCCTCTGGGAGTCTGGCCACACAGCTGGAAGGTTGAACCTGCCATGATCCTAGGGCTCAATCCGAACCCTAGGCTGGCTTCTTAAAGGACCATACCCAGGTGTGGCTCCAAATCCCCAGGGAATGGGGACACCTGAGTGAAGCAGAGACTCTTCCTACAACAAAGTCAGAAATCATGCCCTTTGGAACTGCAGAAAGGATTTAGAGCAGGAGAAATCGGAATGACATATTGAACCAATACCTGCTTATTCATACTTTCATACCAGACTGAACACAGAGCCTGAGCCTGATACTCTCCTTAACTCTAGCCCTCAATTCAGATGTCTCTGAAGGCCTCCACACCTAAGCAGATCACACCTTCCATAATCCTGAGACTACCCCTAATCTAGCTGAAAACATAAGTGAAAACATGAACACACCTTTCTACCAAGAGGACATAAAAGTGACCAAGAGACACATGAAAAAGTGCTCCACAGCAATGGCCATCCGGAAAATATAAATCAAAACCACAGTGAGATACCACCTTGCAACAGCTGGCATGGCTAAAATTGTCAAGACAGGGAAAACAAATGCTGGCGAGGACTTGGTGACAGGGGAACACTCTTACACTGCCGGTGGGAATGCATGCTTGTACAACCACTCTGCCACATGTTATCGAGTTTCTTCCAGAACTTAAAAATAGAGCTACCCTACAACCCAGCAATTGCACTACTAGGTATTTAACACAAAGATACAGATTGTGGGATATCTGTGTGGCTCAGTGAGTCAAGCCTCTGCCTTTGGCTCAGGTCATGATCTCAGGGTCCTGGGATCAAGCCCCACATCAGGCTGTCTGCTCAGCAGGGTGCTTGCTTCCCCAACCCCCTGCCTGCCTCTTTGCCTGCTTAGGATCAATCTCTCTCTCTCTCTGTCAAATAAATAAATAAAATTTTAAAGAAATACAGATTGAGTGAAAAATAGTGGCATCTGCCCCCCAGTGTTCATTACAGCATTATCCACTCTAGCCAAACTATGGAAAGAGCCCAGATGTCCAGGGACAGATGAATGGATAAAGAAGATGTGGTTCAGGAAAACAGCATGGAGGTTCCTCAAAATGTTGAAAATAGAACTACCCTATGACCCAGCAATTGCACTACTGGGTATTTACCCTAAAGATACAAACATAGTGATCCGAAGGGGCACGTGTACCCGAATGTTTATAGCAGCAATGTCTACAATAGCCAGACTATGGAAAGAACCTAGATGTCCATCAACAGATGAATGGATAAAGAAGAGGTGGTATATATACACAATGGAATACTATGCAGCCATCAAAAGAAATGAAATCATGCCATTTGCGACGACGTGGATGGAACTAGAGCGTATCATGCTTAGTGAAATAAGTCAATCGGAGAAAGACAACTATCATATGATCTCCCTGATATGAGGACATGGAGAAGCAACATGGGGGGGTAGGGGGATAGGAGAAGAGTAAATGAAACAAGATGGGATTGGGAGGGAGACAAACCATAAATGACTCTTAATCTCACAAAACAAACTGGGGGTTGCTGGGGGGAGGTGGGATTGGGAGAGGGGGAGCGGGCTATGGACATTGGGGAGGGGAGGCGAACCATAAGAGACTATGGACTCTGAAAAACAACCTGAGGGTTTTGAAGGGTCAGGGGTGGGAGGTTGGGGCAACCTGAGGGTTTTGAAGGGTCAGGGGTGGGAGGGTGGGGGAACAGGTGGTGGGTAATGGGGAGGGCACGTTTTGCATGGAGCACTGGGTGTTGTGCAAAAAGAATGAATACTGTTACACTGAAAAAATAAATAAAATGAAAAAAAAAAAAGAAGATGTGGTTCATATCTACAATGGAATATTACTCAGCCATCAGAGAGGATGAAGACTAACCATCACATCCACCTGGATGGAACTGGTGGGTATTATGCTGAGCGAAATAAGGCTATCGGGGAAAGACAGTTGGCACATGGGTTCACCCATGTGTGAAATAGAAGAAACACCACAGAGGATCAGAGGGGAAGGGAGGAAAACTGAATGAGAAGTCTCCAAGAGGGAGAAAAACCATGAGAGACTCTTCATTACAGAAACGAACTGAGGGTTGCTGGAGGGGAGGGGGATGGGGTAACTGGGTGGTGGGCATTAAAGAGGGCACATGATGCCATGAGCACTGGGCGGTATTTCTATCTGATCTATTATTGAACACTACATCTGAAACTAATGAGGTACTATAAGTTGGCTCATTGAATTAAGTTAAACAAAAAGAACTCAGGCAAACACTCCTAAAAATTTGTATGGAACAACCAAAGATACTGAACCACCAATGCAATGTTGAGAAGAAAAACAAGGCTGGAGGAGTCACAATTCCAGATTTCAAGTTGTGCTACGAAGCTGTGGTCATCCTAACAGTATGGCACTGGCACAGAAATACACACAGCGACCTACGGAAAAGGATAGAGGCTCGGCTATAAACCCGCAATTGTGTGGCCTATTAGTCTTCCACAAAGCAGGCAAGAATATCGAAAGGAAAAGAACAGTCTCTACAGTGTTGGGAAAACAGGACAGCACGTACAGAAGAATGCAGTTACTCTGCTTCCTTATGCCATACAAACACAGAAGCTCAAAACAGTTTCAAGACCTCAATGGGAGACTGGAAACCATAAAAATCCTACAAGAGGGCACAGACCATAACTTCTTGACATGGACCAAAGCAACATTTTTCTAGACTGTCTCCTGAGGCAAAGGAAATACAAGCAAAAATAAACAACTGGGACTGTATCACAATAAAATTTCCACACAGCAGACGAACTAGGAAGAAGTAATAATAATAAGACAACATACTCAAAGGGAGAAGATATTTGCAAATATCCTATGCAATAAAGGGATAGTTTCCAAAATATGTGGAGTGGATACAATTTAACACCCAAAAAACAAATAATCCAGTTAAAAAATAGTCCGAAGACATGAACAGACATTTCTCCGAAGAAGAAATACAGATGGCCAATGGTCCCATGAAAAGAATTTCACCATCACCCAAGCTCAGGAAGATGCAAATCAGAAATACAATGATATATTACCACGTACTGTCAGAATGGCTCCCATCAACAGCACGAAGAACAACACATGCTGGGGGATGTGGGGAAAGGGGACCCTCGTGCACTGTTGGTGGAAAAAACACCTGCTGCAGCCACCCTGGGAAACAGTATGGAAGGTCCTCGAGGCGTTAAACACAGAGCTGTCTTGGGATCCAGCAACCACACTACTGGGTGTTTACCCAAAGCATATGAAAACAGTAACTCAAAAGTATACACGCACCCCTATGTTGCTTGCAGCATTATTTACAAGATCACAATACGGAAACAACCCAAGTGTCTGTGGATAAAGTGCTAAATGAGATGACAGATGTGTACACACACACACACACACACACACACACACACACACACACACACAGTGGAATATTATTCAGCCGTAAAAAGAGTGACATCTTGCCATTTGCAGCCACATGTAATGGATGTACAGCCACAGGATGGATGTAGAGAGGATTACCCTAAGTGAAATCAGTCAATCAGAGAAAGACAATACCATAGGATGTCACTCTTGTGTGGAATTGAAGAAACAAACATACATAAATAAAGGAGGAAAAGGAGACAAACCAAAATAGAGATGCTTAACAATAGAGAACAAACTGATGGTTACCAATGGGGAGGTGGCTGGAGGGATGAGTGAAGTAGAGGAAGGGGACTGAGACTACCCTTTTCTTGATGAGCATGAGTGATATAGAAAATTACTGACTCACGCTATTGAACACCTGAAACTCATATAGCAATGTATGTCAACGCAATTGGAATTAAAATAAACAATAACAAAGATTTTTCTTCCACTAACCTATTTGAAAAAGCTTTGGTACACAACATCCGCAGGTCCTACTTGGGAGTATTTCCTTGACAATATCCATTCATTCTATGCCTGGAATTCAAATTTCACTGAATTCTATTTTCCCTGTTAATCCTAGCCCACAGGAGCCATGGCTCCTTTCCATCCAGGATCAGCACCTATGCATTCAACAGAGTGTAAGCAGAGATAGAAGCCATGTCATAATCCAGAAAGCTATTACTGTTTCTGTTTTAGGATGAGATGGTCACAGAGTGAGGAACAGGTTTCAGAGCAGGTTTGTTCTCTATCCTGGGTGGCTAATTCAGTGGTCATTCCCTGGATCCATTTGGCAAATAGGTTCCCTGTGGATGAGCGTGCTTCCAAGCACATCCATTGGAGACACAAAGGTGGGGGTGCTCAGTGTGGGACAGGAAGCAGGTCAAGTACAGACAACGGTACAATCCCTCCCCTGATCCAGGAACTGCCATGGGTGCGGGTATGGGAGACAGAAGCAACGGGAAGCCACCAAGTTCACCAGCTGAATGCAGGAGGCACAGGTCAAGGGATCTCGAGATGCGGGGCATGGAGGCTGCTCTGAGCTAACTCTGGGAGGGAGAAGGGGGAAGGCATGAGAAAAAGGAACTGCCTCCACCTGGCTCATGCCAGCCGCTCACTGCTCCTGGAACACATCAGTCTACACAGCTGACACAGCCCGGGCTCAGGATGGGCTGGCTCGTGTCCCTCAGCACCCAGTGGGACAGCTGGCTCCAGGGCTCAAGGACATGCTGAGGGAGGTGGCAGAGAAGGCTGCCCCTCCCAGGGCATCGCCTCTCTGAGCAGACAGCCCTGCAGGACTGCTGAAAACCCACTGAGAGGTTCAAAAGACATGCCATGGATGAACTAAGGCATGGAAAAACAGAAAACAATAGTATTATTAAGGTCAGAGCTATCAGCTCATGATGTGGGGACAGCTTCCCGGAGGACTGAAGGGAGGGCGGGCCATCCTGAAAAAGAAGACGTGGCTCTCCTGATTGGGGACCTGCAGCCCCCTTCCAGGGCAGCGCATCATCCTCACTCACAGGGGACTGATGGAAGTGTTCCATCAGGGGACTGACAAGTGCTAACTCTTGAGGAAGCTACCCTGGCATCGGGTCACACAAGGCAGAGGATGAGGGCCAGATGGAGGCAGACCATCCCCCGGGGGGCCATGGGGCAAGAGCAGAGGTTCATGGCCATGACTATGATGAAAAGTAGGAGGCAGCTGAAACCCTAACCCTAACCCTCGCCCACAACAAATCACCGTATCAGAGCTGCCATGCCCCTTGGCCTTAACACTAACCCTACAGACTTCCCCCAAGACCGCCAGACTGCAGATGCCTGAGGCTCTGTCTGGCACTCCTCTGGCCACCAGGGTATTATGGTGCCATTTGGAGCTGCGCAGAAACCTCAGAGTGGGAGAAACCTGTGTATCCCCGGAGGCAAGTCCGAGCATCTTCGTCCCTCCTGAACACAAACTGGGACTCAGATGCGTCGCCTGCCACCTGCCCTCAACTCAGCCAAGGGGGAAGCCTGCCTCAGCACTGGCAGATAGGGCCTGCCATGCCCCAAGACCCTAACCCTAACCCTAGTTGGGGGTTTCAGGCTTCCATCCCGGGAGGCCTAGTCCCCAAGCCCCCTGAGTGACACTGCAGGACTCCAACCATCAAGTGGGATGACACCTTGCAGTTTGGAGCTGCGCCAAACCCTCAGAGGGGGAGAAAACTTCAAGCTCCCCTAAGCCACCCCCAACATCAGCGCCGCCCCCGCATAGAGCCAGATTCTGCTGAGCTGTCGGATGCATGCCTTCAACTCAGCCCTGAGGGGAGCCCACCTCAGCACCAGCAAATCAGGCCTGCCATGCCCCTAGGCCCTAACCCTAACCCTAGGTGGGGTGTACAGGCTTCTGTGCCCAGAAGCCTGTACCCCAAGCCTATCAGGCAGGGGATGCATGAGACTCCTGCTGACACTGTGCTGTCTGCTAGGGCAAAATGGTGCCATTTGGAGCTTTGCAGAAATCTCAGAGCAGGAGAAATCTGCATGCCTCCCGAGGCCCCTGCCAGGATCTGTGCCCCAACCTCCCCCCAACACAAACCCAGACTCCAGCCCCCACCTGACACACACCCTCCAATCAGCCCACAGGGAGACCACCTCAATACCAACAGATTGGACCTGCCATGCCCCTAGGCCTAAACCCTAAGGCTAGTTGGTGTTTCCAGGCTTCCATCCCAAGAGGCCTGGCCCCCACACCCACCGGATTAAGGACTACTGAGGACACCAGGACACTGCCAGCCAAGCGATTGGAATCCTTGTGGTTTGGAGCTGCGACGCACCTTCAGAGGGGGAGAAACCTGTATTCCCCCCTAATGCGAATCCACCATCGACACCCCACCCCACCCCCCACCATAAAGCTGGAATCGACCATGCTGCCAGATTCACCAGATTCACGACATTATCAAAGCCCTGAGGGGAACCCGCCTCAGTGATTAAAGATCGGGCCTGCCATGATTAGGCCCTAATCCTAACCCTAGTTTGGATTTCCAGGGATCCATACCCAGAGCCTTGCTCTTGAATCCCTCCATATGGAGGACCACTAGGCCGTAAAGCAGGACTCCTCCTGTACCCCAGAATGAAACCTAGCTTTTTGGATCTGCACAAAACCCCCAGAGAGGGAGAACCCTCCATGGCCTCATAAAGCACCCCCGTCATTTGGCGGTCCTCAGGGACACAAACACCAGCCACAGCAACTGCCTGTTCCTCGCCCTAACTTCAGATCCCAGGGATCTCGCCTCAGCATCTGCAGATCAGGCCGGCCATGCTCTGGGCCCTAACCCTAACCCTAGCTTGGGATTTCAGACTTCCATGCCCAGAGTCCTGGCCCACAAGCCTTCCAGACTGTGGACTCTAGAGCCACACCACATGATTCTGCCTGCCCTCCAGAAGGAAACTGTGCCCTATGGAGCTGCAAAACACCCCAGATTAGGAGAAACCTGTACAGCCCCCGAGGCCACTCCACTTTCATAGGCCATGCTGATCAATAATGCGCAGTCTGACAAAGGCTGAGCCCCAATCTCGAGTCAGCCTCACAGATAACTGGCCTCAGAGCCAGCAGATTGGATATGCTATGCCCCTGGACCCTAATCCCAATGGTCTTGTGTTTTCAGGCATCTGTCCTCAAAAGCCTGGTCATGAATCCCTGCCTATGGGGGACCACTGAGCCACAAAATAGAACAGCTTGAAAGGAAACCTTGATATTTGGAGCTGTGTAAAACCCTCTGAAGAGGAGAAACCTGCATGGGCCTTGAGGCCACCCAGACATGGGGAAGCTGCCCTGAACACAAACCCTCATTGTGACCCTGACCTTGTGCCCATTTTCAACTCAGTGTCCTGGGTAGCTCACCTGTGAGTGAGAAGATCAGACCTGTCATGCTGCTAGGACCTAATCCTAACCCTAAATTGGGTGTCCAGGCATACATTCCCAGAGATTCGCTCTCAAATTCCTCCATTGGGGGACCCCTGAGCCATGATAAATGAGTCCTCTTGTCCCCCAGAATGAAACATTGCTATTTGGAGCTGTCCAAAACTCCCAGAGCAGGAAAACCTCCATGGCCCCATGAAGCCACCCATACATTCGGTGGCCATCATGGACACAAACTCCAGCTGTGCAACCACCTGACACTGACCCTAACTTCAGATCTTGGGGAGCTCACCTCAGCATCTGCAGATCGGGCCTGCCATGCCCTAGTCCCTAACTCTAACCTGAGCTTGTCTTTTCAGACTTCCATCCCCAGAGTCCTGGCCCTCAAGCCCTCCAGACTGGGGATTCCAGAGCCACACCACAAGACTCTGCCTGCCCTGCAGAAAGGAAGGTGCATGAGCCCCTAAACACACTCCCACCATCGGCAGCTCCCTGGACAAAATGCCGGATTCTGCCGCGACGCCGGATGCATGTCCTCCACTCAGCCCTGAGGTGGCCCGCCTCGACACCAGCATATCGGAGCTGCCGTGCCCCTAGGCCTTAACCCTAACCCTAGGTTTGTTGTACAGGCTTCCATACCCAGAGGCCAAGCCCCCAAACCCTCCAGATTGGAGACGCCTGAGACTCACTCTGGTAGTCTGCTGGGCACCTATGCTGTCATGGTGCCATTTGGAGCTGCTCAGACCTCAGAGCGGAAGAAAATTTCGTGCCCTCCAAGGCAAGCCCCAGCATCTGCCCCCCTCCTGGACAAAAACCCAGATTCACACAAGCCACCTATCACCCGCCCTCAACTCAGCCCACCAGGGAGCTTGTCTCAACACTGACAGATCGGGCCTGCCGTGCCCCAAGACCCTAACCCTAGTTTGGGTTTTCAGGCTTCCATCCCAAGAGGCCTTGCCCCAAAGTCCTCCTGATTAAGGACCCCTGAGTGACAATCTGACTCCGCTTGCCACAGGGGAGGAAACCTTGCGGTTTGCAGCTATGCCAAACCATCACAGTGGGAGAAACCTGCAAGACCCCATAAAGCCACCCCTACCATCAGTGGTCCCCTGGCCATAAAGCCGGATTCCGCTGTGCCACCGGACGCATGTCCTCAACTCAGCCCTGAGGGGAGACTGAGTCAGTGCCCGCAGATCAGTAGTGCCATTCCCCTAGGCCCTAACTGTAACACTACTTTGGGTTGACAGCCTTCATTCTGAAGGGCCTGGCCATCAAGCCCCACGGATTAAGGACCCCTGAGCTACCCCCCATGACTCCACCTGCCATGCGGTAGGAACCCATGCTGTATGAAGCTGCAATGAACCCTTAGCAGGGGAGAAAACTGCATGTCCCCCTAAAACCACTCCAACCATCTGTGTACCCCCGGCCATAAAGCCGGATTCTGCTGCGCCACTGGACTCATGTCCTCAACTCAGCCCTAAGAGAAGCCTGCCTCAGCACCATCACATCAGGCCTGCCATGCCCCTACAACCTAACCCAGCACTAGTTTGGGTTTTCAGTCTTCCATCCAAAGAGGCCTGTCCTTCGAGCCCCACCCCCAGAATAAGGACCCCTGAGCAACACCCCAGACACAACCCACCACGTGGGAGGAAACCATGTAGTTTGGAGCTCACTGAACACTCAGAATGGGAGAAAACTGTATGATCCCCCAAAAGCCACCCATACCATCGGCTGCACACCTGGCCATAAAGCCAGAGTCTGCTATAGTGCCGGACCAACTCCCTCAACTCAGACCTAAGGGGAGCCTGACTCAGCACTGGCAGATCAGACCTGTAATGAATCTAGGCCCTAAACCTAACCCTAGTTTGGGTTCTCAGGCTTCCATCTGAAGAGGCCTGGCCCCCAAACTCCCGGATTAAGGACACCAGAGTGACAACCCATGACTCCACCCACCACATGGAAGGAAACCTTGTGGTTTGGAGCTCGCCAATCCCTCAGAGTGGGAGAAAACGGCATGCCCCCTAAAGCCACCCCCACCATCAGTGTCCCACCTGGCCGTAAAGCCCTATTCTTCCGAGCTACCAAATGCATGCCCTCAACTCAGCCCTGAGAGGAGCCCACATCAGCACCATCAGATAGGGCCTGCCATGCCGTAGGACCTAATACAAAGGCTTTCATCGCAAGAGGCTGGTCCCTCAAGCCCACTGGATTAAGGACCCCTGAGAGACACCCCAGGACACCGCCCACCAAGTGGGAGGAAACCTTGCCATTTGGAGCTCGCCAAACCTTCAGAGTGGGAGAAACCTACATGTCCTCCTAAAGCCACCCCCACCATCGGCAGCCCACCTGGCCATAACACCGGATTCTGCCATGGCCCTGGACGAATGCCCTCAACACAGCCCTGAGTGGGCCTGCCACAGCGCCAGCAGATCGGCTTCTAATACCCCTAGGCCCTAACCCTAACCATAGTTTGGGTTTTCAGGCTTCCATTCTGAGGTGCCTGGCCACCAAGCTCCATGGATTAAGGACCCCTGAGCTATACACGAGGACTTCCCCCACCAGATGGTAGGAACCTGTGCCTTTTGGAGCTGCACCGAACCCTTAGCGGGGGAGAAAACTGCATGCCCCCTTAAAGCAACCCCCACCTTCAGCAGCCTTCCTGGGCATAAAGCCAGATTCTGCTGCGGTGTCAGATGAGTTCCCTCAATTCAGCTCTGAGAGGAGCCTGCCTCAATGCCGCCCTTTGTGCCTGTAATGCCCCTAGGCCCTAACCCCAACCCTAGTTTGGGTTTTCAGGCTTCCATTCTGAGGGGCTGGGCTCTCACGCCCCCAGATAAAGGACCCTGAGTGACACTCCAGGACTTTGCCAGCCACGTGGTTGGAAACTGTGCCATTTGGAGCTGTGCCGAACCCTCAGAGGGGAACAAACCTGCTGCCACCCTAAAGCCACCCCAAACATCAGTGGCCCCCCTGCCATAAAGCCATATTCTTCCACGGTGCTGGACGCATGCACTCAACTCAGACCTGAGGGGAGCCCCCCTCAGTGCCAGCAGATCGGGCCTGCCATGCCCCTAGGCCCTAAGCCTAACCCCAGGTAGGGTGCACAGGCTTCCTTAGTCCACCCCCACCTCTGGGGGCCACTCGGTCACAAAACACAAGGCTTGACACACAGCCTGTCACGCATCCTTGACTCAGCCAAATGGGGATCCTGCCTCAGTGCTGACATACCGGGCCTGCCATGCTGCTAGGCCTTAACCTTAACCCTAGTTTGGCTTTTCAGGCTTCCATCCACAGAGAACTGGCCCCCAAGTCCTCCAGATTGGGGAACCCTGAGCCACAACCCAGAACTCCGCCTGCCACCCAGGAGGAAACCATGCTATTTGGAGCTGCACAAAACCCACAGAGCAGGAGAAACCTGCGTGACTCCCTGAGGCCACCCCAACATCTGGTGCCCCACCAGGCCACAAACATGAAGGCTGACGTTCAGCAAGACACCCTGACTCAACACAGCCCCCTGGAAAGCTCCACTGGGTGGGGGTCCTCGGGAGAGCCACGTGGGCCCAGCCAGCATTCCCAGATGGCCGGAACACACGCCTAGCGAGAAACTGCTCAAGACCGTGGGCGCCAGCACAGCCCAAATTGCGGCCCAACGCTAGCCAATTCTCATAAGTTTTCTGCTCAAATCGATATTGATTTAGGCAGGAAGCTCATGAGAACTGTTCAGAAAACCCCCAGCGAACTAGCTGGCAGTGGCGCGGGCCACCACAGGGCTGCCGCCTGGGCCTGCCCTTGAATCTCGAGTGGTCGTGGCCTGAACCCTGCGAAATAGCCCTCTATGAGCCAAGGCCACGTGTGACCTACCCTCCTGCTATTCAGTCCCATGGGGTGCCTGCCCCAGTGCTGTTGGTTTGGGCCTGCCAGGCCCCTAGGCCCCTGCCCTAAGTCTCCTTTGGTTTTTCAGGCTTCAGACCCTGGGACCTGTCCCGAGTGCTCCAGATTGGGGACCCCGGTGTGGCACCTGCCAGGAGTCCACCTGCCACCCTGAAGGATACGGTGGCCTTTGGAGCTACGCAGAACCCTCAGACTGGGAGAAAACCACATGCATCCCTGAGGCCACCCCCACCTCTGTTGCCCCGCCCCATCCACAAAACCTGGAGTCTGACACGCCTCTTGACCCTCATCTTCAACTCATGCCCCCTCTGGGGATCCCACCTCAGAGTTGGCTCATCAGGCTTGTCATTCCCCTAAGCCCTAATGGGAACCATAGGGTGGGTTCCTGGGCTTCTGTCCCCATAGAACTGGCCCACAATCCCTCCAGATTGAGGACCCCTGAGCCACACCCCAGGCCTCCGCCTGCCACAAGGAGGAAACCGTGCCATTAAGCCTCAGAGCAGGAGAAACTGCATGCCCCCCTGAGCCTCCCCCCCACCTTCGGCACTCCAGCAGGCCACAAACAAGGAGGCTGACCCTCAGCCAGACCCCTTCCCTCAACCTGGACTCTGACTCGCTGCCTGACCCTTGTCCTTGTCTCAGCCCCCCAGGGATCCCACCTCAGCGCCAGCAGATCGGACCTGCCATTCCCCTTGGCCGTAACCCTAACCCTAGTTTGGGTTTTCATGCTTCCATCCAAAAAGTCCTGGCCCACAAGCCCCACAGATTAAGGACACCTGAGAGACACCTCAGGACTGCGCCCACCACGTGGAAGGATACCATGCCATTTGTAGCTGTGCGGTACCCTCAGACAAGGAGAAACCTGCATGCCACTGAGGCCACCCCCAGCTTCTACAGACCCTGGACATAAACCCAGACTCTGACAAGCTGCCTGATGCCCTCCCCCAAATCAGCCCAGCATAGAACCCACCTCCTCACCAGAAGATCAGGCCTGCCATGCCCTGAGGCCCTAAACCTAACCCTAAGTGTGGTGTACAGGCTTCTGTGCCCAGAGGCTTGGCCCCTAAGCCCGCCAGATTGGGGACCCTTGTACTCAACCCCAGGACTCCACCAGCTTCCCAGAGTGAAACATGTCCATTTGGAGTTGTGCAAAACCCTCAAAGCGGGAGAAACCTGCGTGTTGCCTGAGGCACCCTCAGCTTCTGCGGCACCCCGGACACAAACCCAGGGTCCGACATGCCACCTGATGCCCACCTTCAACTCAGCCCACCATGGAGCCTGCCTCAGCACTGACAGATCAGATTAGCCCCTAGGCGCTAAACCTAACCTTAAGTTGAATTTTCAGGCCTCCTTCCCCAGGGGCCTGTCCCCCAAGCCCTCTAGATTGGGAGGCCTGGAATCATACCATAGGAGTCCGCCTGCCACCTACCTGGAAACCAGTCCATTTGGAGCTGTGCAGCACTCTCAGAGCTGGAGAAACCTGCATGCACACATGAGAACTCCCCCACATTGTGCAGCTCCTCAGTTACAAACCCAGAGCCTGATGCGCCGCCTGACTTGACTCAGCCCCTTGGGGAACCCACCTCAGCACCAGCAGTTCTGGCCTGCCACACCACTAGGTCATCTCTCCTCAGCAACCCCGTCAGCTCTAGGAAGACCTAGAACTCCCCTGTCTGCGGCAAAGCTCTGGGATCCCCCCTCCTTCTCAATTTACACAGGCTCAGGCGTTCATGAGAAAAGGGGAGGGCTACTTCCTGAATGCTTAACACCTCCTTCCTCTTCTGCCCTATTTCTCTCCACTTACCTTTGTACCTGGGCAAACTGGAAGTAGTGTATCAATGGAACATGGACATGCTCTGAGATCTGAGTCTTTCACTGCAGCATTCTGAGGGCTCCTTATGCAAGAAGAAACTAGTGTATCCTGCCACAGAGTGTTTCAAAATGATCATCTACAGGGGCGCCTGGGTGGCTCAGTGGTTTAGGCCTCTGCCTTCAGCTCGGGTCATGGTCTCAGGGTCCTGGGATCGAGCCCCACATCGGGCTCTCTGCTCCGTGGGGAGCCTGCTTCCTCCTCTCTCTCTGCCTGCCTCTCTGCCTAGTTGTGACCTCTCTCTCTGTCAAATAAATAAAATATAAAAAAAATAAAAATAAAAAAAAAAATGATCATCTACAGAACAGGAGAGTGAAAGTCCCTCCAGTTTTATCTCAGTCTTCATGAAGTAGAACATGGTCTTCTTTTCTTCATTGACTTCAATTCCAATTTGCTTCCATGCAGTGTTCATTCCCTTGCTTCAGGGGTAGGATTTCGTGATTCCTCACCTGTACAGAACACCCAGAGCTCATCACAACAAGTACCCTCCCTAATAGCCGTCACCCACTGAACCCTTCCCCTCATACCACTGCCCTCTAGCAACCCTCGGTTTGTGCTCTAAGGCTGAGTCTGTTCCCTCATTGGCCTATTTTTCTCCCCTCACTATGTTCATCTCTTTTCTTTCTGGAATTCCATAAGAGGAGGAGTCAAGATGGTAGAGAAGTAGCAGGCTGACAGGACATCACATAGCAGGAGACCAGCTAGATAGCTTGTCAAACCATTGCAAACACCAACAAATCCAACAGGAGATCGAAGAGAAGAAGAGCAACAATCCTAGAAAAAGAAAATCGACCACTTTCTGAAAGGTAGGACCGGCAGAGAAGTGAATCCAAAGCGACTGGAAAATAGACTGCGGACGGAGGAGCCAGCTCCCAGCAAGGGGCGGAGCAACGAAGCACAAAAATCAAGGAATTTTAAAAGTCTGCTCCACTGAGGGATGTCACTCCAGAGGCTTAACCAGGGTAAAGCCCATGCGGGGTCAGCACGGCCCCAGGTCCCACGGGGACACAGAAGGATCAGGGAGTCTGAGTGTTGCAGAGCTCGCAGGTATTAGAGCGAGAAAGCTGGCGACAGAGAGAGAACCGAGGAGTGAGCTCTCAGGGGTTACCTTGAATGGGTCGCAGGCTGGGTGAGCTCAGAGCACAGCCAGAGACCAGGGAAATGGGAGTGATTGAGCGCTTTTCTCTGAGGGCACACTGAGGAGAGGGGCCCCGAGCTCTTGGCTCCTCCAGGCCGGAGATTGGGAGGCCGCCATTTTCATTCCCATCCTCCAGAATTCTACAGAAAGTGTTCAGGGAGCAAAAGCTCCCAAAAGCGAATTAACTTAGCCTGGCCCCTGGTAAGGGCGGTGCAATTCTGCCTCAGGCAATGACAATTGAGAAACACTACAACAGGCCCCACCCACAGAAGACCAACAAGAAATCCAGACAAGACCAAGTTCACTTACCAAGGAGAACAGCAGAATTCCAGAGGAATTCAAAGAATTCATGGCTTTCTCCCCATTATTCTTTAGTCTCACAGTTAATTAATTTTTTTAATTTTTTTTCTTCAGCTGAATTTTTTTAACTTTTACCCTTTCCTCTTTTAATGTTTTTTAACTAGTTTATCTTAACAATACCTTCATAAAAAATAATAATAATCTTTTTTGAACCTTCATTATTATAGTCACATTTTATCCTTCATTGTATCTAAGTTTATTTTTTGAATACACATAGGGATTTTTCTTCTAAAAATTTGGGGTACAATTTCTTCTAATAGATCAAATATACCCTAAATCTAGCTCTGAGCTTGTTCTAGTCTCCAGCCCAAACAAATTCTCACCACTTTCTTTTTCTTTATTCTCCCAACCAACTTACTTTATCAACTCCTTTCTTTGAAATTAAAAAAAAAATTTTTATCTTAATGGGCATACTCCATCCCTTTATTGTGTTTACCCTTACATACGTTTTTCATTCCTTAAAATTTTGGGAGGTAGTTTCTTCTAAGAAACCAAAATACTCCCAAAATTAAGTGGGTGACCCTGTTCTAGTCACCAGTCTAATATATATATTTTTTCTTTTTTATATTTTTTTTCCTTTAATTCTTTTACTTAACTTCTTTTTATCCCCTTTCTCCCTCCCATGATTCGGGGTCTCTTCTTATTTGGTTAAATCACATTTTCCTGGGGTCTTTGCCACCCTTTTAGTATTTTATTTGCTCCTTCATATACTCTTTTTTTTAAGATTTTTATTTATTTATTTGTCAGAGAGAGAGAGAGAGAGAGAGAGCACAGGCAGACAGAGTGGCAGGCTGAGGCAGAGGGAGAAGCAGGCTCCCTGCTGAGCAAGGAGCCCGATGAGGGACTCTATCCCAGGACACTGGGATCAAGACCTGAGCCAAAGGCAGCCGCTTAACCAAATGAACCACCCAGGCATCCTTCCTTCATATATTCTTATTTGGACAAAATGACAAGACAGAAAAACTCACCACAAACAAAGGACAAGAGGCAGTACTGAAGGCTAGGGACCTAATCAATAAGGACATTGGTAATACGTCATATCTAGAGTTCAGAATGACGATTCTCGAGGTTTTAGCCAGGCTCGAAAAGGCATGGAAGATATTAGAGAAACCCTCTCCGGAGAGATAAAAGCCCTTCCTGGAGAAATAAAAGAACTAAAATCCAACCAAGGTGAAATTAAAAAAGCTATTAATTAGGTGAAATTCCATAGGAGTCAAATCATAGGCCATTGGTCTTTTCTTACTGATTTTGCTTACCTTAATCCACTCTAGATCCTTCCACATCCTTGCTGATGGCAAGGTTTCATTCTTTTTGAGGCTGGGTCTTATTCCATCGGATAGATAGATAGATAGAAGATATATCTCTCACATCTTCTTTCTCCATTCATCAGTGAATGGACATTGGGAGTCCCTCTATTGTTTTGCTATTCTTGATAATGCACCTATAAACATCATGGTGCTTGGACCCCACTGAATGCACATTTTTGTGTCCTTTGGATAAATAACTAGGAATGCAATTGCCGGGTGCTAGGGTTGTTTGAGTTTAGCTTTTGGAGGAATCTCCATACTCTTTTCCAAAGAGGCTGCAACAACCTGCATGCCCACCGACAGTGCAGGAGGGCTCTGCTTTAAGCAGAACGTTACCTGCCTGCAATTCCCTAGGAGGAAATGGAAAACCTGTGGGATAACCTGACTCACCGAGTGTCAGGCAAGCAGCCCCAGAAATTCACCCCAGAGTTCCTGACGCCAAGCCCCTTGAAGCCACCAGAATGCCTCTATCCAGGGGAATTCCCAAAGACTCTCCTTCTGACTTCACCACCCATGAAACTACAGAGAAAATACGTCTGTCCAACTATCTAGATGGTCCATTTAGTGAAACTAGAAGGTCAAGCTTCCCTTTAAATCATCCAAGCCTCCTCGGAATCATTTTGAATTTTCCCTCTGCCCTCATTGGAACTCTTTGAATGGAAAGACGAATCCATTAAGATACATCACCTTTGACAAAGGAAAAGCCATCATCCAAGTCACTATCTGACCACAAACAGGCACATAACTCTAGATGCCTGCCATTCCACCACAGCCTACGCCCAATGGAATAAGCACTGTTAGATGAAGGAACACATTCTATGTTCAAAACACACACCGAGTCAATCCCATCTGTGATTCATGAACTGGCATGAGTCTCCTAATGCAGCTCACAATGCCTCACAGGTCTCAAGACACAATGGCACTGTCCCTCCAACTGGGGACCCGTGAGACAGAACACAGGACTATGCTTGCCACCAGGATGAGAGCATGCCATTTAGAGCTGTGCAAACCCCTCAGAGCAGGAAAAAATGGCATGCCTCCTGAGGCCACCACCACTTTCAGAGCCCTCACAGGCCACAAAACCAGTGCCTGGTGTTCACTCTGACCCCCATACAACTCGGCCCTCACCAGTGTGGGCTCTCAGGGAACCGTGCGGGCCCAGCCCATGGTCGTGGATGGCTGCAACACAAACCTAGCGACAAAGAAATCCAAACACTAGGAGCATGCGTGACCACAATCGTTCCACAATACCAGCCAATTCTTACAAAATTTCTGCCCAAATCAATATCGATTTGGGCAGAAATCTCATGTGAATTGGCCCGAAACCTCCTCTGAACTCGCATCCAGAGGCGGGAGCCCTGAGAAGCTGCCTGGATCTGGGCCATTGTCCCGAGGGGTCGCAGCCCAAACCTCTCCAGAAAGAGCTCTAAACTCCAAATGGACACGTACTCGGAATTGCCCCAGAACGCTGGCAGTCCTGGCCTCTACTCAGTCCCCTGGGCGGCCGACCTCAGCGCTGGCAGAACGGGTGTGCCCTGCCCCTAGAACCTAAACCTAACCCTGGGTTGAGTGTTACAGGCTTACAGGAGACCTGGCCCCCAAGCCCTCCAGATTGGGAACCCCAGAGCTGCACCCCAGAACTCCACTGCCACGAAGAAGGAAACAGTACTGTTTTGAGCTGCAGAAAACCTCAGATGGGGAGAAACCTTCATACCCTCCTGAGGCCACCTCCACCTTCAGCACCTAAATGGGCCACAAACATAGAGC